>NC_063206.1:19014979-19039979 GCF_017589495.1 Alosa alosa | reverse complement strand
CCTTTGCAGATGAATAACCCCCAACCAACCTCCACCAACCCCCCCCCCCCCTTTTTTTCCTCCTTTATTAATTCTGGGCCTGTCTTCTTCTCCCTCTCTCTCTCTCTCCCTTCCCTCACTTTCTTTCATTTCTTTCTTTCTTTCCCCCCCCCCCTTAACTGGTCTTTGCGCAGGTGTGGAGTGAGTACTGTACAGCTATAGAAGCTCGGAGGTCAGCTATGTGCCCCTGGCTGCTCCCCAACCCCACCTCACCCCACCCCACCTCCACTCATGCCCCTGCTAGCGTCATTCAGCACCAACAAATAACCCCCACGCGGGCCTCACAATATAGCAGGCGTTGAGCTGACGACGGGCCCAGCCTGCGCCCCCCACCTCTGGGCTTACAGCAGCCTGCCTGCCTGCCTGGGAGAAAAGTGGGCCACTGTGTCTGAGGGTATACAGGGGCCTCCGCAGCCACAGGACTGTGAGGTGTGTGTAGCTGATGAGATGTATTAATCGTAACCAAAAATTAGACGTGCAGATGATTCTTCCTCATATTATTCTCCTCACCTCTCATTTGTATAATCCTCTGTACAGATGTACAGACTCTGAATATTCTCTAATCTCTAAATATTTTTTGTCTCTTTACTGTTGAACCGTTATTGCCTAAACATGCACCTAGACATTAATAGGCCTATACACTATAGCACTATAGCTTCTACTACTACAGGAAATATACTAATCAGTGAGTGTATACAGGAAAAAGATGTGGGACGTCTTTACCTTTGAGCATCTTCACAGCCACAGTGACGGCCTCCTTGGGTTTGTCCTTATCAATGCCCAAAGCCTCGGCCATGACTACCTGGCCAAAGCAGCCCTCCCCCAAGGGCTTGCCCAGCGTGAGTCTGAGAGAGAAAAACACACGCCAACACACATATCAGCACACATGTTAAAACATACCAACACGCGTGTGGACATTACCCAATGTCCATGTGAACACACCACACCACACCACACCACACCACACACACACACACACACACACACACACACACACACACACACACACACACACACACACACACACACACACACACACACACACACACACACACACACACACACACACACACACACACACACACACGCCAACACACTGGACGGGTACAGCAGTATACCTGTCGACATAAATCAGCTGACGTGTGTGCAAACACACATGCTAACACATGTGTGCACAGATGGGAATGTGTGCGAGTGCACATACGTGGGAGCACCCAAAACAAGGAGCAAATGTCGGCTATGTTGGACCTCTAGCTGTACGTTTCACAACAAGCTGACCTTTAAATGACTGGAGGACTATGGCGAGTACAAACAGAATGTAGAACATTAAATGACTAGAGGATTATGGTGAGTACAAACAGAATGTAGAACATTAAATGACTAGAGGATTATGGCGAGTACAAACAGAATGTAGAACATTTAAATGACTGGAGGATTATGGCGAGTACAAACAGAATGTAGAACATTAAATGACTAGAGGACTATGGCGAGTACAAACATAATGTAGCTCAGTGACCCTGTAGCTCAGTGGCCCCTGATCCATCTAAAGGAGTGGAGTGAGGTGTGTGAGTGAATCTGAGCTTTGCACATTTCAACGCAATCCCATGTGCTAATGGAACACTATCAGTATATCACACACACACACACACTCTTTCTCTCTTTCACTCGTTCTGCAGCCGCTGCACAGAGTGCTTCTCTGGCACGGGCCAGGCCTGTGTGTGTGTGTGTGTGTGTGTGTGTGTGTGTATGTATGTGTGTGTGTGTGTGTGTGTGTGTGTGTGTGTGTGTGCGTGTGTGTGTGGCATAGCTGGTGCTCAGTGCCTTGGCAGCGATCACCCTCCGATAAGGCACCACTCTCTGTTTATCCTGCACTGAAGTGTTAAGTGGACGGCCTTTGCCACCCATTACAAGGCTTAGGGCCCTGGACAGCTGTGCACGGGAGCAGGGAGCAGGGAGCAGGGAGGGGCGGGGGGGTGCTGGATAGGGTTACGGCCAGGGAGAGCGAGCGAGAGCAACAGTACCCCCCATTAGAGATTTACACCCGCCACCGCCACCGGCGCTTCATGCTTACACCTCACACACACACACACACACACACACACACACACTCTGCTTTCTGATGATGGAGGAAATGCGAGTGACACGCTTACTAGTAGGGCTGGTAGGGTGTGTGTGTGTGTGTGTGTGTGTGTGTGTGTGTGTGTGTGTGTGTGTGTGTGTGTGTGCGCGCCTTTGGAGTCACTGGCTACTGAAATGACTGCAAGATGTAGATGGCGTTAAAGACAAAGACAGAAAAGCATTGTGGTGTGTGTGTGTGTATGTGTGTGTGTGTGTGTGTGTGTGTGTGGGGGCTATTCTAAGTCTTTTCTTCCAAGTGCTCGTAATGGTATTTCTGAAATCTTGGACTGATTTGTGGTCCTCTCTCCGCTCTCTGGAATGTAGGAAAATTAGGTTGCTAGAATATGAACTCACTCACACACACACACACTCACACACACACACACACACACACACACACACACACACACACACACACACAAACAGTCACACTATGACCCCTGACCCACAGTTGCCCCCCTCAGTTGGGTTTTGATTGACGGGTGATGGACCCACCCTTGCGGCCTGTCTCCCGGCTGTGTAAACATTCGCGCCCGCGCCAAGGCCTGGGGCCAGCGTGTTGCCGCGGTAACACAATCTGGGCTCTGTGCACTCGCCGCCTGGCTGTACCGCCCCACCCCCCACCCCCCACACTCCACCCCCAACGCATGCACAAACACTCTCTCTCTCTATCTCTCTCTCTCACACACACACACACTCACACACACACACACACACACACACACACACACACAGCCTCAATGGCCTCCTGTCCACCAGTCGAACCACAGATAATCAATGTTATTTTTCCCTCCACACTAACCACAAACGTTAACATTCCAGAAGTTTCTCTGCGCAAAGCGAGGCCCCTCAGGGCATGCCGCATTGACAAGCCAGGGATAAAGACTCCATAGGAGAGGGCTAGTGAGAGGGAGGGACAGAGAGAGAGTGTGTGTGTGTGTGTGTGTGTGTGTGTGTGTGTGTATGCAGACCCCTCTGACTCCTCCTCACGTTGCACAAGGCAGAGTGTAGTGGTCGATGCCTGCATTCCTCTGCCCAGCGGACTATTGTACAGCATGCTCACGTACAGTACAAGAGAAAAGTGATGTGCAGACACCCAGCTTGTTAAGTCTGTTCAGCTGGCTGACTCTGAGACTCTATGGGATTTTTACTAGGCTTTCTGTTTAGCATGCTAACCCAGTTGCACTATATTACTCCTTACTACTTACAGGCCATTCGTGAGCGTTCGTTTGTATACGCACTGCGCACTGATGGTTGAGGTGTGTGACTCTGATGGCTGCTGGAAGTAAGCAAAGTAAGCCTGCGCGTTTGCGTCTACGGCGACTTTAAATCCGGCGACAGTGCTGTACCTGTGCAGCTGTCATGGCAACACTGAGCCACGCGGGCGACGCCACACAAAGAGGCTCCGTGCCGGTGAGCTCCACCTGGGCCCAGGCCCCCTCTCCCTCTGACTTCACCCCTACGCACTCAACTCCACTAAAACACTGCTTGGCAGAGGCTAACTGCTGGATAATGGGCTCTGGCCAGGGCCTGGGTCCTGTGGGCAGCTGGCTCACACACACACACACACACACACACACATGATGCATAAATCTTAAGTGAGGGAAAGCGGTTGGCTGGACTGGGCTCATTGTTTTTACACACACACACACACACACACACACACACACACACACACACACACACACACATATACATACACAAACACACACAAGCGGCCGGGTACATTCAGGACGGAACATTCAGGACGGAACACACATTCCGGCATTCAGATTAAGACCTATGCATCTATCAATAACTAATTAGCAAGGAGGCATTAGGGCTGGGTTGCATGAGTGTGTGTTTGTGTGTTTGTGTGTGTGTGTGTGTATGTGTTCAGGTGCGTGTGTGTGTGAGGGACATTGAAAAGCCTTTAATAGGAGAGCGACAGCTACAGCGAGCAGAGCCGCACCGCTGTAACGTATGAGCGCATGATGGATGGCGCGTTATCGAGACACGGAGCATTACTCACTGGTTAATGATTGTGCGGAGCTCGCCACCACCGGCACCGCGTCTCTCCTCCCCTGCACAATGCGCCAGTGTTCCCGCCGCCTATCAGATACGGCGTGGCGCTAACGAGCCGGCGATAGGCCTCGGATAAGAGCGGAGACGATAACCAGCCCAGCGACAGCTCAGCGATACGGCCGGCCATGCCTTAGCACTAAAGAGCCTGGTCAAACACTCAGCCAGACTCTGCTATCAGGAGTCTGATCCCACTGAAACAATGTGTCGGCGTGTAAGTGTGTGTGTGTGTGTGTGTGTGAGTGAGTGTGTGAGACTCACTTGTCTCTGGAGAACTCCCAGCGCGGGTCCTCGGGGAGGTCATACTCAGGTATGGGGTCGTCGTGTGCGGAGCTCCGTCGCGTGGTGATGCGCACAAGCGGCGTACTAGAGCTCATCGACGAGCTAGAGTCCGACGACACCTGCAGGGGAAGAACGTATGGCTGATCACCTGTGTCTACAAACATACACACTTGTGAACCTTTACATGTGCCCTAACTTCACACACACACACACATCCCACACACAGACAAATGCATAAGTACGATTACTTTATCATACAAATATGCCTATACACTCTAACCAGATCCATATGCATAACTTTAACCAAATCCAAATTCTCCCTCTTACTCTTCGTTGCATATGCTGAGCTTATTTTTTTATTTTAAAGCATTGCACTGATCAGAAACCTATTTTTTATAAATGGTTCTACTGAATGGTTCTACTACTATAAAGGATCTAAAGTGAGGTGCAGTGGTACTGGGGCAGAGAGAAGGGTTCCTTCTCCCACTCACTGAGTTGTAGATCCTGGGTCCTGCCACGGATTGTTTGCTTACCTGTTCTCCACGGTTGACTGCATGGTCACACACACCTCTCAGACTGTGCACCGAGATGTCAGGTGACCCTTGAGCCACCGCAAGGGC
This sequence comes from Alosa alosa, assembly GCF_017589495.1. Taxonomy (NCBI): domain Eukaryota; kingdom Metazoa; phylum Chordata; class Actinopteri; order Clupeiformes; family Clupeidae; genus Alosa; species Alosa alosa. The sequence goes on along the minus strand of NC_063206.1, from coordinate 19,034,859 downwards.
TCACAGAGCGTGGATGGCACACAGACTAGACACACACACACACACACACACACACACACACACACACACACACACACACACACACACACACTCCCAAAAGACTTGCTGCCCACACTCACATACACACCTATATACCCTACTCTTGTGCATGGATGGGTGAATGCAGGTGTGTTTTGTTACATATTCTACTTGCATGTTGAGGCATGTGTGTGAGTGTGCATGTGCGTGTGTGTGCGCACGCGTTGGCTTTGTGCACCTATGTGAGTTCCCTACAGTCGTGTATAAGAGTTTTGGAACTCTTTATCTACTTTCTGTTACCTGGCGACGCAGGGGAATCTGTTTGCTGAGCTTGTGGACCGCTGGCTGACCGCCGAAGTCGGGCTTCTTGGTGGACGTGCGCATGCGGCACACCAGCACGATCACCACCATGCAGGCGATGAGGAAGACGCCGATGCAGTAGATGGCGATCTCCACGTAGTCGGGCGGGAACACAGGTTGAGCCGGCTCCTTGGTGACTACAGGAGACGAGGAGGAGGACGGAACCGAGAGAGAGAGAGAGAGAGAGAGAGAGAGAGAGAGAGAGAGAGAGAGGAGAGAGACAGAGACAGAGACAGAGACAGAGAGAGAGAGGGCCAGAGGAGCATGGGTGAGAAGGGGAGGGGGAGGGGGCAGGGATGTTTGGACTATGAGTCCATCTTGATGAGGCAGAGTAGCAGACATATATGGACAAACGTACACAGACACATGGACGAGAACAGGACATGACAACAATTGAACACATACACAAACAAACCGCATGCCTTCGACTGGAAAACTTTTGACTGACTTGACAAGTCTAAGTGTGTGTGTGTGTGTGTGTGTGTGTGTGTGTGTGTGTGTGTTTGCGTCTTCCGAGGAAATAGGGCATTTACACACATGTGCACTGATGCCCTGAAAATGTGTTAAGCAAACAGTATCAAACCACAGACTAGTAAACAGAGCCATCATTTGCGATGAGGCGTCCCGTTTTGTGGCAAGAGCTGTCTCTAATTGAGAATCAAGAGGATCTTAGCATTAGCATCACTAACCTCACACACACACACACACACACACACACACACACACACACACACACACACACACCTCCATACACAAACCCAAACTCCCTGTCCATCCCTATTCAGCAAAAACCACATCTCATAAAAGCCACGTCAGTCTTGCAGGCGCCACGGATCCATCTCAGGCAAAGCCGCAATAAATAAAACATATTATTCCGCACAGCAGTATGGCTATGTCTCATTGTTTCAAGACAAAACAAGCCAATTATCTGTGGGGACTAGGGGGGAATTTCTGGACTTTTAACTAGCCACAGCATCTGGGTTTCCGAGCAAGAGGACTGTTTGTCTTCATCATTGCACTGATGTCCTTTCCAGACATCCAAATATGAACTGTTAATGTGGGTAAATGAAGACTGATGCTAATGCCTCTAGCATGCGGACAAGTGGAGTCTTTGGGACAACAATCAGTCCAGGCTTATCTAGGGTTAGCAATGGGCTATCATTCCACTTTTATCTTATAAACACATACAAATACAGACACACAAAAAACATGTACACGACAGACTGAAGACAGATACACATATAAGCAAATAATACACAACTGCATACAGCAATAGTCAAGAGCAATGATACTAGTCAATATTACTTAGGGGCTCTGATAATTGAGAAAGACCGCGTGACAAAGAAAATACTTTTTCGTCCCATTTTAGCAATTATCAGAGCCGACTGAGACAGACATTGTTAGTCAAGAGGAAGGACCATGGCATCTTCTCTCAGACAGATAGCCCAGACATGCAGTTTACATGGAAGTAAAAAGGCTATCCATCAAAACACAAGAGAAGGGATGAAGGGTTGGAGACAACATCTGCTGCAGAGTAACATCTGTATCTCTTTGAGACATTTAATTCAGTTCTATTTTCCCTTTGATATAAACACAGGGCTGTAATCCCGGTGAAGCTACAAACAATGACTACCTTATGTCTAAGTAATGTATCCTTATAACCAGGGAAGAAGCTTTGGCAGGAGAATCAGATGTCCTCATTTTAAGTAGAGATGTGTGTCCAACCCACAAGAGAACTGACTGCTGACATAGCACGGCTATATGTCAGAACACAAGATAAAAGGAAGGCAGAGGGAAAAAGAGGCGGAGGAGAGAGGAGAGAGGGAGAGTGAGATAGTGAGAGAGAGAGAGAGAGATATGTACCTGGAAGCACCGTCAACCAAGCAGTATGATAGGAGATCCCAATAGAATTACCCGCCAAACACGTGTACTCGCCCGCGTCCTCAAGAGTGACATTGGGCACGTAGAGGACTTCGATTTCTTTGTCCGTGGTGTTAACACCTGCGGTCTGATAGAGGGAGAAGATGAGAGGAGGAGGAGGAGGAGAAGGAAGAGAATGCAGGAGGATGGAGAGGAGGAAGGAACCAGGAGTCAACAAAAGAGAGTGTGAAAGAGAGGGAGGGAGGGAGGAAGGGAGAGAGAGAAAGAGAGAGAGAGAAGAGGAGAGAGAACAAAAGTGAGACCCCAAAAGACCAGCAGGAGAGAGCAGCTCGTGGAGACACCTGAGTGGTCATCGCAGACACATCCCCCCGACACCAGCGGAGATGTGCGCCTCCAGAGATGGAGAGAGGGAGGGGAAGGGAACATTAGCAGACCAAAAACAGATGTCCGAACCAACACCACGACAGAATGGTGTTTACAGGAGCAGAGACACACACTGGAGAGATGAGCGAACACTCATGGTCAGATCCCTTCACCATCAAGACATGCACCCAACACACCCATAACCATAACACACACACAAACACACATGAGCACACACTTATGAAAAACACCATAGAGGATCTACATGGAAACAACCATCTGCAACTCCAACCGCCTCCAAAAACAAAAAGGTGTAGAGAGATAAAGACAGATAAGAGGTAGAACTAGAGAGAGAGAGAGAAAGAGAGAGAGAAAGAGTGAGAGAAAGAGAGAAAGAGATTCTGCTTTCTAAGGCTCAGTTGGCAAAAGTGTTGCAGTGTCCTGTCAGCTTTTTCCATGGCTGCTGTTAAAGAGAAGACACACAACCCTTTACCCGTCACACAGCAACTGAACAAACACACACACACACAGAGAGAAACACACCCACCCACACACCCACACAGTACAAGGACAGTCCGTCAACCAGGAACCACAAGCACAGACCCAGGGCCACCACAGAGGGGAGAAGTCACCACACAAGACCCAGGACACCAGCAGCAGGAGTGGGGCAGAGAAGCATGAGGGTGGGGGAGATCCAGAGGGAGGTGTGGACGAAGTGGGTGGGTGGGTGTGGGGTCCGTAGGGTGAGGTGAGGGCCCGTGGTGGTCTGCGTGGGGCTTTTACCTGGGATGACGGTCAGCCAGCCCGACTGGTTGACCTCGCCTATGTAATTGGAGACTTTACAGGTGTACTGGCCAGCGTCCATCTCCGTCACGTTGAAGACTGTGAGGGACTCCACGTCCGAGCTGTTAATGCCCGAGCGCTGGAGGATACAGTTCAGTAGAGTCAGCACTGACCACACACACACACACACTCACACACTCACACACTCACACACTCACTCACACACTCACTCACTCACTCACTCACTCACTCACTCACTCACTCACACACTCACTCACACACTCACTCACACACTCACTCACACACTCACTCACACACTCTCTCACTCTCTCACTCTCTCACTCTCTCACTCTCACTTTCTCTCACACACACACACACACACACACACGTTTTTCCAAATTGCAATTTGTGAACACACAAACCGACATAGAAGACAGCAGGTAGAGCCGCCACCCAAAAGTACCCAATAAGATGACCAGAGGATATAATCCTGGTTGAAGCTTCTGTCTAAAGATGGAGGCTGTTCTGGAACCACACTTCGGACTAATCCACCAGGGGAGAAAGTTTAAATCAACTCTGACACACACACACACACACACACACACACACACACACACACACACACACACACACACACACACACACACACACACACACACACACACACACACACACACACACACACACACATCCTGTGGCTGTTCACAGAGATGGGTGTGCATCTGAGGGACTGACACACCTGTAAAAGAGTGATCATTCTAGAGGAAAAACAGGAGGAAGAAAACAAAGAACAGATGGAAGAAATCCCCAATAACACTTCAGAACAGTGGGCCTCTCGAACGCCGATCACAATCGTTTTCCCATTAAAAAAGTAAAAACGAACCAATCCTGAGAGGCCAACTCCTTATTCCGAAGTGCAATTGGCTGACTACCTGCACGCGGCAGCATGTGATTGGCCTGCGTACCTTGAGGACCCGGACGTAAGGGTGTCCGTCGGGGCCGTAGCGGCTGCCGTTCTTGGTGATGTGCTGCAGCCACTGGATGTGTGGCTGGGCGTCGCTGTAGACCTTGCAGACAAACTTGGCGTCCTGGCCCACCTGCACCGTGATGTTTGCTGGCAGGCCCGCCTGAAGGATGGGCCGGTGAGGGGAACGTTCTAGAAGTATTCAAACGAAGAGAGAGAGAGAGAGAGAGAGAGAGAGAGAGAGAGAGAGAGAGAGAAATTAAAGGTAGAGAGAAGGAGGGAAAGAGAGGGAATAATAAGTCAAACAATCGAACATGCCTTTTTTAGTCATTTTTTTTAGCAGGACATCATTCTCCTGGCCTAAGAGTAAGAACAGCAGTGTTTCCCATACATTGACTTATGTGTGGCAGCCCACCACAATATCAACATTGCCCACCACACAATGATTTTCCAGGTTGTACTAAATTGTGCTTAAATCTGGTTAGCATCATAACCACGTTGTGCTAATTTGTTAAAAACTGTTGCATTCAAGTTAATTCTGCAAACCAACCACCACAAATGGAATTCAATTATCTGGGAAACACTGAATAGTCATAAACCACAAACACCGACCAGTCATCAGCCATCACACACTACACACTGGACACAACATACAAGAGTAAGTCGGTAGTCAGTGACAACAAGATAAAGAGATACCTGTGTGTGTGTGTGTGTGTGTAAGAGACAAAGGCTAAGACGTTTACTCAAGCGGAGAGTGAAACACAATAGGAGATCAAGACGCCCGCAGGCTTCGCAGAAAAGCAATGTGTGAACACCTCCCCACTCCAAACCTCCTGGCACAAATCCTGCACTTTTATCGCGACACACACACACACACACACACACACACACACACACACACACACACACATACACACACACACACACACACACACACACACACACACACAGACATAACATACACACATACACAACACACACACATACACAACACCCACTCCAGTTAAGATTCTTCACACAAAACAAAGGGAGTTATCTTGCTGTAGATAAGCAGCCTATAAACCTATACTGGGAACTATGAGAACCTATTCCTGATTCAAGTCGATCTCTGATATTGAGAGATATTGATATTGGACCTGTGCTTTCTTATTCCAATGATGCATTATTTTGGGAGAAAACCTGTTTTATTAAGCTTTTCACACTGAGAGTTGAGCATATTCTTTTCATTAGCAAACATTTCCCCTGCAAACAGCGCAAAAAAATGGGGAACAATGCTCTCTTTCACGACACACACACACACACACACACAGCCTCCACAATCACTGCACAATAATACCCAGCACCTCCAAACCTCCAGTTCTTAAAAGTTCTTAAAACGCACACACACACACAAACGCCAAACTCTTAGACAAACCACACTTTTCTGACAGCATACACTTACACCACACACACACACACACACACACACACACACACACTAATATACACATACACACATGCACACACATTTCTTAAGGGACAGATATGTGCTATTAGGTTCATATGAAATGTTCTTGCGGTTTGTATGTAAGTGTGTGTGTGTGTGTGTGTGTGTGTATGTGTGTGTGTGTGTGTGTGTGTGTGTGTGTGTGTGTGTGTGTGTGTGTGTGTGTGTGTGTGTGTGTGTGTGTAAAGGTAATGGGGGAGCAATGAAGGGCAGCAAAACAAGGGATAAGAAAGGGTGCAGGAGGGACTAAAGAGAGAAAGAGAGAGAGAGGAGAAAAGAGGTGGGCAAAAGAAAGGAGAGAAAAAGAGCAGGGGGGAGAAGAGAAAGAGAGAGAGAGGAGAAAAGAGGTGGGGGAGGAGAGAGAGAGAGAGAGAGAGGAGAAAAGAGGTGGGGGAAGGGGTGGCAAAATAATGGGAGAAATAAAGGGAGCCCAACAGATGGGGAGTGAAAAGAGGGAGCGGGCAAATGAAAGAAAGACAGAGAGAGAGAGAGAGAGAGAGAAAGGGGGAAACAGAGGATGAGTGCGGGGAGAAAAAGGAAAGGTGGAGAGACCCTGGAGAGAGCTGCCCATCTATCAGTCTGAATCTGTTTACGCTGTGGTCAGATGACTAGCAGTCCCTCCTCCCTCTCTCGTTCTCTCTCTCACGTCTGGCCCCCCTTCCCACACATTCCGAGGGCTTGTCGTGTTTATTGTTCCCCTCCCTCTCTCTCATAAGCCTCCCTCTCTTTCTCTCTTACTCTCTCTCTCTCTCTTTCTCTCTTACTCTCTCTCTCTCTTTCTCTCTTACTCTCTCTTTCTTAGTCGTTCTCTCTTACAGTACTCTCTCCCTCTTTCTGTCTATTGCTCTATGTTTCCCTCAAAAAACATGAAAAGAGAAGTGTTTCGCTATTTCTCAAAAACAACTATAAATCACACACATATATGGATACATTCATGGATATACACACACACACAGACACACACACACACACACACACACACACACACACACACACAATCTCATATCAAAGATGGTTTTGTATAGGAAATGCAAATGGAGGTTTGTGCTGTGGCTAAGCTGGGTTCTAGTCCTAGGGGTGCTAAAACTCGATCAAGAGATGGAGGGCAAGAGTGTGTTTGGCGTGTGCATGTGTTATGGAGACACTCAGAGAAAGACAGAGTTAAGTGGTCTGAACTCTGAGCATATTAGGGAGGGAGTGAAAGTGTGTGTGTGTGTGTGTGTGTGTGTGTGTGTGTGTGTGTGTGTGTGTGTGTGTGTGTGTGTGTGTGTGTGTGTGTGTGTGTTAGATGTTAGAGCATCAGCTCAGGGAAACCTCAGCTTTCTCTATCCTCTTTACCCTTTTTACTGTGCCACATAAAAGCAACCAAAACTCAGTCAGGCAGAACGATCTCTCGTTCTTCCTTTCCCTCTCTCACTCACTCTCTTTCTCTTTCTCTTTCTCTCGCTCTCTCTCTCTCTCTCTCTCTCTAACACACACACACACACACACACAGGTTTGCAGCACACATGTAAACAATTGGGCAGATGTCACACCCAGCACATAGAAGGGGCACCACTTCACAAGACAGATAAAGGGAGTCTCTACCAAATGCTCTCTCTCTCTCTCTCTCTCTCTCTCTCTCTCTCTCTCTCTCTCTCTCTCTCTCTCTCTCTCTCTCTCTCTCTCTCTCTCTCTCTCTCTCTCTCTCTCTCTCTCTCTCTCTCTCTCTCTCTCTATTCAATTCAAGAAAGCTTTATTGGCATGAACGTTTCAATGACATTATTGCCAAAGCTCAATTACATGTTCATTGTACACAAAAATATAAATAAAATACTGTTTAACAGAACTGTAAATTAAGTAAGACATAAAATTTAAGCGACAATTCTAATAATAATAACAATCCTATAACATTGTTTATGGCTGTGGCCTCACTGGCTGTCCCTCAGGTTATGGCAGGCTGCTACAAATTTTGCAGCCACAATGGCCACATCCTCTCTCTCTCTCTCTCTCTCTCTCCCTAGTGCCACCATGCTCAGAATACACTGTTCCCTATGTAGTAGCACTGGGCAGGGGGCACACACCTCCACCTTCCACCCCCACACCCTCCGCCCCCACCCAAAGTCCAGTCCTTGAAGCCACTTGTGGCCGAGCTATGACCCCCACCCATCTGAAGCCTCCTCCAATCAAAAGCAATCTGTCAATTATGTCATTAGTGCGGCATTCTGGCCCTTGGTTCCGGGCACGCTCTCGGGATTCCGCCGCGTCCCTGGCGAGACCACTGAACTCTGGGTAACCTGCCTGCCGCTTGACCGGGCAGGGTCGCCGAGGGGTCGCCGTGGCAAAGAGGGAGCAGGAGACTAGCGGGCACCACAAACAGCTCCAGGAGAGGCGGGTGAGCGGGGGGCACGGGCCCGCGCAACTAATGAGGCACCAGCGGGCACAGACAGGTAGTTCTTGGACAATGGGGCATCCTTGCTCTTAGCATCTCTCTTTGACTGTGTCCATGCCTCTTTCTTTGCTTCTCCCTCTCCCTCTCTCTCTCACTCCCTCTCCTCTCTCTCCCTCTCACTCTCCCTCTCTCACTCCCTCTCCCTCTCCCTCTATCTCCCTCTCCCTTCTCTATCTCCCTCTCCCTCTCTCTCTCACTCCCTGTCTCTCTCCTCTCTCTCCCTCTCTCTCTCTCACTCTCTCTCTCTCTCCATCTCCCTCTCTCTCTCTTTGTCTTTATAATGCTGTCTTTCTCAATTTATTGCATCTCCCACTTTCACCTTTGGTTATTTGCCTTCCTTATGTCTCTCGTTCCTTTCATCTCATCCTTTTTCCTTGTTTGTTTCTCTCTCTCTCCCTCTCTCTCTCTCTCTATCTCTCTCTCTCTCTCTCTCTCTGTCCTCCGGTGCCAGGCTTTAGCAGGTTGGAGGTCAGGGCTGCCATCACTCTCTCTGGCTGCTGGAGGGTCATATCTGAGATAGAGCAGGAGTCCGCTGGCTTTGATCTCCCTCTGATCTCTCCATCTCTGCATGCTCTACTTCTTTCCCTCCCTCCCCTCACTCTCAAACACACACTCTCTCCGTCTCTTCTGAAGTGAATCAGAATTTGAAGCGAACCATCATGAAACAGAGACTCTCTCTCTCTCTCTCTCTCTCTTTCTGTAAATGGGAGAGAATGGCAGTGTATGAGGGACAGGGGGCATGAGGCCTGAATCCAGACACACAAAGGCTTTAGTGCAGAGCAATAAAACCCAGCGAAACACAGAAACAGAGAGCGAGACTCAGGGGCCGCACTGGCTGATCCCTGCATGGGGAAGTGTGTGTGTGTGTGTGTGTGTGTGTGTGTGTGTGTGTGTGTGTGTGTGTGTGTGTGTGTATAGGGCTGAAAGCTTTATAGACTTTAGCCTTACCTATACATTAAAGCTAACATGAAATATGTTATATCTGTGCTCTCTGTGTGTGTGTGTGTGTGTGTGTGTGTGTGTGTGTGTGTGTGTGTGTGTGTGTGTGTGTGTGTGGTAAATGCTCTCTGGTATCCAGAACCAACCCACAGCTAATCTTGCCTTGTCTCGAGGGAGACTTTGACAAAACACCCGTTAAGATCTTTTACCCGTTTACATAGTCTCATAGTACATGAGAGCTCATAGCCTCAGTCCATATCAGCTTCTACTGTTTAAATGCTAATGCTAAATCAAGGTTGTATTTTTCAGCCATTAACACGGAGACTTAGTATTCCATTAAAAACAAGTCAACAGCCACAGCCGAGCAAAGTCCATACACAGCGCCCCTCAATCAAGCACACACACACACACACACACACACACACACACACACACACACACACACACACACACACACACACACACACACACACACACACAGTCTGGCCATTCTCCCATGTGTGCTATTTTTGGGCATTGTTCCAAGTGTTCAGCCCCCTCACTGTCTCACCCCACCTTATCCCTTTCTGTGGGCCCTCTCTCAGGATATATTGCTGAGTGTGTGTGTGTGTGTGTGTGTGTGTGTGTGTGTGTGTGTGTGTGTGTGTGTGTGTGTGTGTAATGCATGCTGTATGCTATGCAGGGTCCTGTCTTGCATCAGTCTGAACTGTGGCTATTTACCCTAAAGGCTGCGTTTTAGCCTGATTGCTTTGAACCTGTGCCCTTATACAATAACTGTAACACACACACACACACACACACACACACACAGTCCCCTGTGGGTCAGCCAGCGCACTCTACACACACACATTCAGAAGCACAGGCCTTAGCACACCTGTGATGGGAGAAGACGGAGGGCCCATGGGAACTTACCGACCACATCCAGCGTGTACGTGTGGTTGATGCCGCCGTACTCGTTCTCCACCAGGCAGGTGTAGTTGCCCTTGTCCGACGGCACCACACTCTCCATGATCAGCGTCCAATGCTGCTGGCGCACCTGTAGATGGGTGACAGGAGGCTAAAAGTTTGCAAACACGCAGCCTAAAGTCCCAAAGGAGTGGACAGTACACCTGAGGTGAAAGTTACGTTATACAATGGTGTTTTATTGCAGTGCCCTGAACATGATTTCACATGAAAGCAAAGACTTCAATTTCCCTTCAAAATGTTGAGGGCACCCCGCTTATTTGGGAATCTCAGATGCATCCAAAAAAGGCTTGAAAAATAGTAAACAAAGAAAACACTGTAAGAAAGCACAAGGAAGAGAAAAATGCTGACTTTTATTTTCATATTTCTTTAGACGGGATTTTAACTGGCATCAGCTTAGAGTGAACGTTTGGCAGGCGTGAGGCAACTCCTACAGATTAAAACAGATACTTGGGAGAAGGTCAGCTGCTCCCAAACTCAAGCAGTCGAAGAAAGAGAGACGGATAAACAGAGAGAGATAAATGAGAGAGCAATACAAGGAGAGATCGAGCAACAAACAGTGAGTAAGATAGAGAGAGAGAGAGAGAGAGAGAGAGAGAGAGAGACAGACAGAAAGAGAGATTCCTGGGGTGGGGGCGGCACTGGCTTTTAGGATCAGTCTGTCGACGCTGCGCTTATTATTTTTCCCATCGTGCTCTGCTGAGAACAGACCTCACAGCTCGGTGCTCAGCTTTGTCTCAACTCCACCTCCTGCCCTCTATTTTTCTCTCCTCCACCCATTCTCTCGCTCTCTCTGTCTCTCTCTGTCTCTCTCTCTTTCTGTCTCTCTTTCTTGTTCTTTCTGTCTCTCTCTCTTTCTCTCTCTCTCTCTTTCTGTCTCTCTCTCTTTCTGTCTCTCTTGTGACTGAGGGCTTCACTCCCAAACCTGCCAGCTCCCACAGATCAAGCTGACTCTTTCTTTCTCTTTCTTTCTTTCTTTCTTTCTTTCTTTCTTTCTTTCTTTCTTTCTGTATTCCTTTCTCTCTCAGAGACATGCAAAAACACTCTTTTTCCCTGTCCATATTTTCTCTCTTGTTTTCTTTCTTGACTGCCTTCACTTCTCCACCACCATTGATGTTAATTTCCTTCTTTCTTTCTCATTTCTGTATTGCTTTTTGTCTGTCTTTCTTTCTAATCCATAGCCCTCTTTATCTTGGCAGGTCTTTCTGTCTTTGTCTGTCTAACTTTCTCTGCCAACTGTCCAATTTGCAGTGTTTGTTTTTTGTCCCTGTGTTTGTTAGCGGGTCTTGAAAGTCTTTTGTGTCATCGCTGCAGATCCATGGAGGGAACAGACATGGTGTGCCTGGAACCCTGGCATAGAACAAACACAGTGGCCCTAGAACACTGGCAGAGCACCGTTCAGATGGCCACATGTGTTCACATCAGTTCTGCTGTGAAAGCAAGAGAAAGAAGAGAGAGAGAGGGAGAGATAGATAGAGAGGGTGTGAGAGAGAGAGAGAGAGAGAGCAACCTGGTGTCAAGACCAGCATCAGGGTCCTGATGACTGTCTGGAGCTTGTATCAACATCCGCTTCAACCCGGGGACAGGCGACAGATACTTGACTGATCTGAGATGGAAGCCAAAACTAGAGGCCCCAACACGTTTGTACTAGTATGACTGCGGGCCAGGCAAAGACCTCCTCCTACTCTGCAGTATCCCCCCCATAACTGCCTGGTCATATCTCAAGCATTTCACAGACGGCATGAATGTGTCATATCGGGGCAAGTGAAAATAAAGAGCTGCTCTTGTAAGGGACCTTAGTCGACTCGAGTTCCAGTCACAAGCAATTACTTCCAAGACTAACAATCTGATGATCACAATACTAGACTGCTTTTGCAAAATGGTCGCCATGTTTACAAAACTCGTGAGCGGGTTTTTCGGACCAAAATACACCCAGTTCGTCCAAAGAAAACACAATGGCTCATGGGGTTGGAATTCTGTCTCTCTTTTTCAAGCAAGATACAGTATTCACGTCGACAAGGAAATAAAACGTTATTGGGCTATTTGGCTTTTCCATGACGACCAGCCTCAGGTATTTTTAGGATTCATAAACAAAAGCCCTCAACATATATCTGCAGTGCTCCGGAGGGCTTGGTCGATGGGGTGGGGGTGGGCGACGACACAGATGTAAAGTGAAAAATGTGTTTTTTCGGAGTGAGAATTCATCATACTGACTGACTGACTGCAGACACAGTCAGACTGGCAGGCTCCACTGAACAGTCCAGACTAATCTGGGAATGCCCTTCAAGTAAATATTCCTTCAATTCCACTCCTTACACTGTGAACTTGCTTAAACATGGAGAACAACCGCATGTGCTGAACAGCCAATATACTCATTTTTGAAGACTTTTTGCCCTGAGTGCTAAGTACTTTTACTTTTTTGCATAGTGTACTTGCACTAAGTTTAAGTGTTCAAAAAAATACTTTTGATATGCTATTGTTAGGGTTGTCTTATACATGAGGCTACTTAAAAAACAGTGTCCCCATGTCTTTCAATAAAACGCTCCATGCCCACAAACTGAGGCAGCTTCATGGTGACGCAGTGGTGGTGAAACTATCTGAGTATTTCCTGGGTGAGTTGGAGTCGTGTCATGCGGCTGGCGGTCTCGGAGAGTGATCTGTTTGCTCCGGTTTTGTTCTCTGAGCTGGAGCGCAAACACAAGAGTCCAGGACCTGGGCTGCACTGGCCATTAAACTTTAACTGCACTTCAGGTTTTCAGTGTGACAAGCTCATTTTAACTGCCTTTGGATCAATACCCCAGGCAAAACTCCATATTTTTAAAACCACACTGGACTATTATTAGACTCTGTTTTCTGTCTGAAGATATCTTATTTATCATTATTTTCTCCTCATCTCTTCTGTGTGCTTCTCTCTCTCTCTCTCTCTCTCTCTCTCTCTATTTTCTTACGGGCAGTAGGAGCTAGGGGGTCCCTGGATTGGTTTCCCAAACCTGTGGGAGCAGCATAGCCAGCATGGATGGGCCGATACTGGCATGGATGACTAAACCCAATTTCACACACTCCACCTCCATTTTAAACCCTAGAGACCAGAGGCGTTGAGAGTCCAAGTGACAGGGGCACACACACACACACATGCGCATACACACACACACACACACACACACACACACACACACACACACACACACACACACACACACACACACACACACACACACACACACACACAAAGTCCCTAAATTTGTGCAGCTCAGCAAGAAAGTGTGTACAAAGTTCACTGTGCTCTGCAAAGTTGGACACATTTTGGAAATGCAAGCACAATTCCGGTGAAAGAGCAAAGTAGTTTCCAGCAGTTACATGTTCCACAATCTCAAAGATCTGGACAGTGTCCCACAATTAGAAAATGTGTCAAAACTGCCCTGTCTTCGGAGAAAAGGAGTTTGAAAATCTGCCATCTTTTTTTGCTCAACACTGGCTCTACACACATTCTCCAGAATACACACTTTAGAATTGAGAACAGGCAGCTGGACTCAGGCTCTCACCTTATATCCGCCCATGCGGTCCTCCTGACGAAACGGTCTGCCGTTCTTCAGCCAGCGCATCTTGGGCCGGGGGTTCCCTTCCGCCGCGCAGCGGAACTTGACCGTGTTGGCCGCCGGCACCGCGTGCAGCTTCTTCTCCATCTTCTCCGGCATCGTCCAAGCGGGCGCTCCTGCAGGACAGACGGGACAGAGTGTAAGGCTCTCACTCTTCAGCTCAGGAGCATGAGTGAAAAGGAATGTTATTTAACACGCTAAAAGTAAATCTAAACAACCATGCCACATCTCTCTTGCACAACACCTGGTATCAGTCTTCATGTCTCAGGTTATATTTAACAAATCACTGAGGCCTTGCGTATATGGTTTATTTTGTTTTGTTTGTTATAATCATGTTGTTTGTTTGTTATAGTCATTGCCTGCGTACTACCAGTGTCTGAATCTGCCTGGTATGCATGCACTGTCCTCCTCACACATCTAAACAGTTTACGCCAGAGCATGTGGAGAAGAGAGGAGGGGGAGAAGAGCCTGTCCTGGACTCCTTTTGATTTCAGTCAGGCAACCTTGAGGGCACCCCTCGTGAATAAAGTGTGGCTGTGGGCCCGGCAAGCCAGAACAGGCAAACAGGAAGGAGAAAGGAGGAGAAGAGGGGGGTGGGGGGGGAGAAGGAGGAGGGGGTGGAGATTGGGGCAGGAGAGAAGGGGAGTAGAGTGGAGAGTCAGATGGAGGAGCTCTAGTGTCTCTTCACGCTACGCCTTCTCCCTCCGCATGGCCCGCCTGGTTAGTGTAACCCCTCGCGTCGCTGCAGAGCAGCTTAAATCAAAACATATTGGGTTTCCTCGGAGCCAGGGGTTAGGGGGTAGGAGGGGCAGGCGGGGCAGGGGGGGATTACGGAGCGAGGGAGTGAAGGGGAGAGAGGGGTAAGAGAAGGGTGTGGGGAAAGGGGGAGGGGAGGTGTAACAGGAGGGGTGGGGTGGGGTGGGTTGGTTTGGTTGGGAGGAACATCAGCTTCCAGAGGAGAGAAGTCGCTGTGTCTTGCCAAGAAGGCAACTAGACCATCACATTTTGTTTGACTTGGGTTCCGGTTAGCATCTCCGCTGTGACGGCCGCGAAGGACGAGACTCCGTCACTGGCAGAGACACGGATGACAGCTAAAGATCTGAGCTCACTGACCTGTGATTAATCATTAACCGCTGGTAGTGAGAGGATCGATGTCTAAGAGGAACTCACTGTAATCGGCCTGTTCTTTCCCCCCTCATTCTTTCTCCTTCTCCCTCTCTCTCTCTCTCTCTCTCCCTTTCTTTTCTGATGTTATATAGGCTTGGTTAAGTTCGTCCCACTCACTGCATTACACATCCATTTCGCCATCATCTTTCTGTTTCTTTCCAAAGCTACATCTTTCGAATACATGCAGAAAATTAGCACCCCCTGGGCAGCGCTAGCAGCAGGATGACTAGCCACTGGCGGTTGATTTTCTGCTGTCTGAAATACCAAATTGCAGTGGACTGCATTTTTTCTTGAATGAGAAACGGAAAGTGTAAACATTCTTTGATACCCCGAGAGCTTCCTTCCGCTACAGAAACAAACTCGCATGCTCATTAGCACTCTATCTCTTCCATTCCATACCTCTCTTCATCGCCGGCTCTGTTACTTACTACTTTCTCTCTCTCTGCCTCATTCTGTCTCTTTATTTCCCTCCTCTCTTCCTATTTCACTCTCTATCCATCCATCTATCACTTTAAACATGGCTTCCGGTGTCCTCTGACAGACCAAAGGCCTGGTCCACATCTTTAGCATAGCGCGCGCGGTGCCCTACTGACTCCTCTCTGACCTCTGCGCCGGAGACAGACACATCAGGCCTCACAACACCTTTCCCATGCCCTCCAAGCAGCGGAGATGGCAAACTTCAAAGGGCACCACCTGAGGTCAGCAGCCCACCCCCCACCAACCTTCAACTCCCGCCACACCACATAAGGAAGAGCCTCATCTCCGCTGACCTTCGACCCTTAGGTGTTCATGGAGGGCTAAAGCTGATGATACACCAGGATACTTTTTGAACAATGTTTGGGCAATTTTTGCTTGGGCAATGTTCAAGACTGAGTGTTATGGTTCTGGTGCATTTCCATTGATTTCAGGGCAAAAACTTGAATGAATTTTTTGAACCAGTTTTCAATTTATTTCAACCAGTTTTCAAGTCTGACCAGCAACATTGCTGAAAAAGTTGTCCCGTGTATCACCGCGCTTACAGCAGGTCCCGGGTCCCAAGACCAGACCACATACTTGTGAGTCATATTTTGGATATCTCATTGTTTTATGCAGGAAAGGGTAGAGCACTGACCAACTATTGGTTCAAATGTTAGCTCTCAGAGGAAGACAAGAGCCGGCTGCTTTGGGCTGAAGTCCACCTCAAAAGAACAACATGCTGTGTCCAAACAATGCATGAAGGGTCGAGATCACAGTGACCACAAGTCAGAGAGATGCTGATTACATCTCATTTCCTTCACTATGGCAAAAAAGCTAAGGCTAACGATGAGGGAGAAGAAAAAAACAACAGCACAAAATGAAGCGAAAGCCCCCAACTCTCGCTGAACTTTTCATGTAAAAACATTAGCACGACCACAGCAGTACAGCGCGGAGCTGCCAGCTCTCTCTGCTCAGGCCTTCAATTGTCTCCTCCAATTTTCTGCCGCTCCGTTGACAACACACATGATACACGAAGAGAAGGAAAACAAAGAATAGTCAAAAAAAGGAGAAAGAGAGAGAGGGAGAAAGAGAGAGAGAGTGAGAAAGAGGGAGGGGGAGAAAGAGGGAGAGAGCGAAATATGGTGGTGGGGGAGATATGTACGCAGTTGTTAAAGCTAGGGACTGAGAGTAATGGAAGAGAGCAGTGAGTGGTTCAGGCGAGGCAGCGGTCCAACATGCCGGGCTGAAATGCTGCCGGCTCCATACTACACAACACCCTCGGCCCAAGGCCAGCACTCCTCAGCGCAGAGAGGGGGAGGGAGAGGGGAGAGAGAGAGAGAGAGAGAGAGAGGGAAAGAGGTAGAGGGTGAAGGAGGGTGAGAGAAAGAGAGATAGACAGTGAGAGAGACAGAGAGAGAAAGACTCTGGGCTCAATCCAAAGCAGAAACTACTAGTTAAACCCCCCATCTCCTCCTCTTCTTCCTCCTCCTCTTCCTCCTCTTCCTCCTGCTCTGTGTTACTCCTTTCATATTCTGTTTTGGAATTTTTTCGAGCACACCCGACCACAACCCCAGCCACACACCCCTCCCCTCTCGGCTGATTTCAGATTGACCGAGCCAGATTTGACTTTGCTTTCAAACTGCTTTATTAGGACCAAGAAGATTTTTTTTTGTTGTTGAAACAGCCTGAAACTCTTTCTCTCTCCACCATGTCAGATGCATTTTGAGCAATTAGAGCTCGCTTTGGAACCGACCAGGCTTGTGTGAGTGTGTGTGTGTGTGTGTGTGTGTGCGCGCGTGTGTGTGTGTGTGTAAGTGAGTGAATAAGTGAGTGTGCGTGTGAGTAATTGTGTGTGAGTGTGTGGGTGTGGGGGTGTAGATGCGTGCAGAGAATTTTAACAGGATATGGAAGCCCTCTTGTTCACTTTTCTTTTCCCCCTTTTTAAAAAGACTGAAAGGTAAAGAGGCCTTTCTCCCTCCCTCCCTCCCTCTCCTTCTCTCTCTCTCTCTCTCTCTCCCCCTCTCTCTCTCTCTCTGAATACCCCTCCCCATTATCCCCCTTTTCTTCTTTCACCACAGCACCAATGCAGAACACGTCTTCCATCAGGTAAATAACGGAGAGCAGATGGGCTGCCTCCATAATGGATGATCGCAGCTGACAGGCTCCCCAGGGCTCGACTACCTGAGATACACACACACACACACACACACACACACACACACACACACACACACACACACACACACACACACACACACACACACACACACACACACACACACACACACACACACACACACACACACACACACACTGAGGCTCACAGGCTTAGGGAATGCCAGGAATCCGCTTGCACTGAAACTGTGATACTCGGCTAACGCCGGAGGAACTCAATGACAGGGGCCTGACAAACAACTTTTCCATGAGCCGAAAGAGTTCTCACAGGTCGTAGTAAGAACTCAAGGAGTCATACCAATAAATAAGGACAGTCACACACACAAAAAAAAAACAAATAAACAGGACGTGACGGCTCTGTCGGATCACTTAAGGATGCCTGCGAATGTTTTATGCGCGCCCAGAGACACAAGTGAAAACCGCCATGGTGAAAGAGAGCTGCATGATATCACATTGAGAGGAAAATCACATTAACGATATTGCAGTGTGTGTGTGTGTGTGTGTGTGTGTGTGTGTGTGTGTGTGCAATTATGAACTGCTCTGGACCTCTTTAACACAGCCAATGGACCAGATGCAGCCAGTGCAGATGAGCAGACTCAAGAGTGTGTACTCCCCCCTCCCCTTGTCCACGAGTCCCTCGTTTGCCCGGTACTCACGCATCTGTTCTCCGTCCACGGCCACATCTTCCGAGCGTTCCGTGTCATCCTCGTCATCGCCCGACGAAATGGCATCTGCAGAGAACCGGTAATACTGTCACGTCCGTGCCCCTCGTCATGCTTGCACAGAAGCACACAGCAAGACTCGCACAGCATTCGCTTCCTCTCTCACACATACAGGCGCACAAACACACGCATGCACTTCAAAATCCCGAGAGAGACAACGCTTCTGCTTTCGGTCCTCAAGCCTAATGCAAAAACACGTTCACACTCACAGCCGTACGTATTCCAGAAAAGACACACTCACAAGGCATTCACGGACACAGACACACACACACACACACACACACACACACACACACACACACGTTGCCAGGGGTGGGTGAAGCTCACAAGTTACTGACACATCAACATCCAAACCGAAAAAACCTCAATCCCAAACCAAAAAGAAAGGCCACCGAGGGGAAAGACTATCAAAAAGCATTTCCCTTTCGCTTGATCTTGGACACACGGCTGCAAGCCCTGGATCTTGAAGGATGCACTCTTACTCAACCAGGCAAACATCCAATAGCCTCTCTAGCCCCCACTCTACCATCCCAACACAACCCCAACTGCTCACAGGGCTGTCTACGTCCAGCGTGGGCCACTCACCTGTCACGTTCACTATGAAGCAGAGCGTCTGGCCGCCCTGCACCCCGAGCGCGCTGCACGCGTACATGCCCGAGTCGGCGGGTGCCGCGTCGCGGATCTGCAGCAGCTCCTGCTGGATGACCGTGCGGTTGTCCGGCCCCAGCGCCGCGCCGTCTTTGGTCCAGGAGATGTGGCCGGCAGCGGCCTCGGGCAGCGGGCAGTGCAGGCGCAGAAACTCGCCCGGTGGCACCGAGCACAGCGTGGGCTGCTTAGAGATTTGGTATTTGGTCGGTGTCTCTGCAGAGCGGAAGTAGGGGAGCCAGAGAGAGAGAGAGAGAGAGAGAGAGAGAGAGAGAAGGAGGGAGCGATAGAGAGTGTGGAGGAGAGGAGGAGTGAGGGAGGGGGGGTGATAGGTGTGCACAAGAAGGAGGGAAGAAAAGAAGAAGAGGAGGAGGAGAGCAAGAACAAGCAATGGTGTAAGAGAAAAAAAAGTTGCAGAAACAAAAAACAACCACCACACCAAACTAAAAAAAGGAATAAAAAAAAATACAAGGCCCGACCCCTGCATGAATGCACTGGAGATGGAGACACGTAGGAAATGAAGAAGACTTTTGATTGGCTGCTTTCTTTAGAGCTCCCGCCCACACTACCCAAATCTGCCAACCACCACAACCACCACCACCATAGCCACCATCACCCCCCCCAACCTCCTCCCCATGACCACACAGCTCCCTCCCTCCCCCCTTCTCCACCCCCCCAGAGACCTGCTCTTAAACCACTGACTCCAGCATGCAGCCCAAAGCCCAGAGGAGGGCTGGGTGAGGACAGTGTGGGGTAAGCAGTGTGTGCCAGTCATGATCTGACCGACCCTGGAACTTCCACTCCCCCCCACCCCCTCACCCCCAACCCCACCCACCACCACCACCACCACCTCCACCCTCCTGCCCCAGAAAGAGCTGCTCAAGCAGCCAGTGAGTTCAGTGCAGTGGAGTGCAGTGAGGGATGAGCGTTT
>NC_063206.1:19007479-19009979 GCF_017589495.1 Alosa alosa | reverse complement strand
AACACTGGCCAGGCCTTCAGCAGCACTGCAGCTGTGCTGTGGGAGGGACACTGAGCCTAGCGGAGCTAGCGCAATACACTGTCACTCTGTTTGCAGTTTGTACCAAACGTGATTGTTGCTGAGCAGAGACTGTCCACACACTGTCTATAGCACAGTGTTATTGCTCTGGATAGTAATTTACAAGCTGAGTGGAGATACTGCTTACTGTATACAGTAGCATTCTCTATCTGATACAGGGAAACGCTCGAGCCAATTGCTCTATGCCTAAAGGAGGGTAAGTGTAACATAGTGACCAAGAGCAGGTTGCAGTTGCAGTTCCTTCTTGAATTTCCCCTGGGGATCAATAAAGTATATATCTATCTATCTATCTATCTATCTATCTATCTAGTTCCAAGAGTGGACTGTGAGTTTGTTTAGTGGGAGAGTTCAGGTGTGTGTAGCAGCGGCCAACGCTAAGGACACGTCACAGTGGCCAGGTGTTAGCCGAGGTATTTCAGCAATCAGCTCGGGCATTTCCCGATAGAGTGGACGTTTGAGATAGCAGTAAAAACTCTCTTACTAATAACACCAGAACAATAAAAACTCCCAGGTCCTCTTGTCGTCAAGACAATAACAAGACAAAAGATACACACACATACACACACACACACACAGGTGTATGCATTAGCCCACAACCACCCACACACTCACACTTGAGTGCAAGAAAACACAAACATGTGCACGCACTTAAGACGACAATTCAGGGAGCTGCCACTGTGCATGCGGTGTGGCCTGTGCCCTGTCTCTAGGAATGTCTTTTCCAACACTACTGGTGCTACAGGTTTTAGATGAGCTCACAGCCTCACACACCCCTCTCACAGCACACTCTGGGCTTCACAATGGGAGGAGGACCAGATTTATGAGAGAGAGAGAGAGAGAGAGAGAGAGAGAGGGGAGAGAGAGAAGGTGGGGGTGGGGGTGAGGAAAGAGGGGTGAGAAAAGAAACAGAGAGAGAGAACACAAGAGAAAGAGAGAGACAGAAAGACAGAGGTCCTGAAGAAGTAGAAGGCAGAGCAACAAGTGAAGCGGTGGGAACAAGGGGGATTAGGCCGGCTAGCGGCTAAGATCCTCCCATGACAGGAGCACGCAGGGAACTTTAGCCCTCAAGATAAAGTGTCCCCTCTGCCTCCGTCACTGGACTCAGTGGGCTTAAAGCAGGCCACAGCACCCTCTCCCATGACAAAGACAAACAAATGCGATCTCCAGAACAATGCCTCAATTTCATCCAAGCTTGTGTGGGTACGCATTTTTTAAAACACAGGGTTGGCTTGAACCAAGCCAAACAACTGCATGTACCCTGTCCATAGAGGGTCTGGGAGAAAACAGCCAGAGGGGTCAAAGTAGAGAGAGAGAGAGAGCAAGAGAGAAAGGAAGGAGAGAGAGAAGATTACGAGGAGGGTTGAACAATATTTGCATTGCCCTTATCCACCTCATCACTAAACAATACCTAACCCTTACATAAATGCCTAAACCCAAACAGCAAGCGAAACTGTAGTCAAGGAACAACACATTCCACGCCATAATTAATTTTATTATCGTTCATTATTGCTGTGTAATCACATCTTCAATCTGCTTGGTGGCGAAGCATAATGCACTTAAGCCACACAGCTGGCTGTAGGGGCAACAATAGCTTCCTTGTGCTTGTTTTCCTGTTTTTCTGTGCTCGTCTCTCTTTTCTCCCTCTCACGGCTCCTCCACTGATACCTATGCAAGGAGTAAACAGACCCGCCGAATCACATTCAGCGACCTGCAATCCTCGCCATTCTTCCGGCATAGAGGGCGACGCTGGTATGCAATCTGCGCACAATTATCTCTCCCAAAAGACACTGCCTTCTGCCTCCAGGGGCAGTTCTTGCATAGAGGGTGGGGTGTGTGTGTGTGTGTGTGTGTGTCTAGGTGTGTGTGTGTGTGTGTGTGTGTGTGTGTGGAGGGGGTATTGTAGTCTACCCCTGTGGGGAGGAGGGGGGGGGTAGTTCTGACTGTGAAAAGGGCAGGCAGGTTTTCTCTCCTCAGGGGCAGGTGTTTGGCCTGTGTCAGTGACAGGGGCCAAAGCCCAGCGGTGGTCCAAGCACCTGGGGTGATCGCCTAACTACACAGGGCTAACACTACCAGCCAACTGAGAGAAAGAGAGAGAGCATTCAAAATGATAATCTCTCTATCGCTATAGGCTCAGGGTTACAAGTCATTTCAGGCCCGCAGGCAGGTAGACAGGGGCCGGTCAGCTTTAATCTCAGTGAGGGGGGTCAACAGACACAGAGGTCCGGAGTCTCAACCTGCCGCTCGGGGGCAATACACAAACTACACAAGCCGATCGCAGGGAGAGACAAAGGGCACAAGCCATGATACCCTCCTCTTTCTTTCTTCACACAAACATGTGTTGGGCCTTGACTCAGCGTACTAATCTCTTTCTCTATCACTCTCTCTCTTTCTTTATTTCTTTCTTTCTTTATTTCCCTCTACC
>NC_063206.1:18999979-19004979 GCF_017589495.1 Alosa alosa | reverse complement strand
ACGGACCCTCACCTTCAGGCTCCAGCGTGGCCTCCTCTTCCTCTGCCGCGTGGAAGGGCGGCCGTGCCATGGAGCCGGTGCCCAGGGACAGGAGGAGCACTGCCAGCAACCACACCCATCCGGCGGACATCCCGTTAATGGAGGGTGCGTCTACCCATGACCCCCTCTTCGGCCTCCCCCTGGACACTGATCCCATCTGAGGAACTCCACCCGAACATGAACTGCAGGAGGTCTGGCCTGTCACTCACAGGAATTTCCTCCAATCACCTGGACTGAGGAGGAGAACAGTGGGAGGGGCATGGATAGCAAAGGAGGGAATGGGTCGAGAAAGGTTTTAATCGGGATGAGCGAAGAAAGTGAACGAGTGATGAGGGCGGGGGACAGTGAAGAAGGAGAAGAGAGGAGAAGAGAGAGATGCCGCAGCAAAGAATTGGTAGCAGCAAGGGGAAGAGAGGAGAACAGACAAAATGGATAAAAGGACATATGGTTACTTTTTTGTACTGCTAAACAAAATAATGTTGATCAACAGGTCTGAATGTACAAATATGTATATGGTAAATCACGATACAGAACCACGTTTCATAACCATTAGAGTTGCATTGCGCAACACAACACATAATGATAAGGAGTTGAGCAATTCTAAGAATAGACATCTAAGACTAGATGTGTCAGTGTTGATATAGAGATAGATAAGAGAAAGGACAATGAGCATGTGTCAAAATGCAGAAGAACAAGCCATGATATAGACATTCCAAACTTATGAGGCTGCCATGCTCATAGAATAATGGGTACACCGGACTTTCTAAATGGTAATAACTTAGCAAGCAATTATATCAGACTCCAGGCTTTTTTATACCTTCAATCTCAAACACCTGGTCAATAATAGGAGTACATCTTAATAACAATAAGAATATTTAGGCCTGGCATTCTGATATGCACAGCTCTTTCAATTACTTGGAGAATAATATTCTTTGAAACTTATCTTCTGTTAACTATCCTATATAGTAAACAGGATACGCTATGAGAAAGCAATAAACATTTTTCAAATTTCAGCTTATATGAAATCGACACCGGGCACGGCTCGGGATGGAAATTTGCACAAAAAATGTGTTTCCACTTGATATCTTGTTTCATTGGGACAGTTTCACGGACCAGTGAGACACTTCAAGCACTACGACCCCGAACTCACGAACTTTAAATGGCTGTATGCCTTTAGTGCTCTGTAGGATCACCTATCTGTGTGCCGCACTCGTCCCACCAACCCATCCGAGTCATGATAAGCGGTAGACACGCAGCTGGCTCTCCAGTGATCTTGGGTCACAATATCAAGTATAGCCAACACGATACATTTTGTTTCGCTTCAAGTTTAGCATTGGACATATCATGAACTTAGGGATGGAGCTAATGAAAGCCAAAGATTGCACGAAGGTTAGCTGACGGCTTTAGTAGACATTTTAAGCGCGAGTTTCTTATGCATTTTTTCATTACGTCCCAAATTGATCTAAATTATAGCGTGCCCTGTGCCGACACATAAAATCATTTTAGCCTACGGCAAACAGGCATTTCCTGAATGTTATCGAGAGTAGCCTATACATGACATGATGTCGGTGGTTATTAGTAATGAATGAATGTCAAAGAATCTGCAGAAGTCTTGCACAGTTTCAAGCACAAGCAGAGTGTTGGGCAGTAATAAAAACCGGCTACCGAAATTTATTTTACTTTCTCTTTTTTCTAGCCTACAAGAAATTGTATCTGTGTATACCCATGTGACGCCTGTATGGTAAATCTGAAGATCTGATCGTCTCTATTCAGATTGAAATGAGTTTGCTTTAATGACAATGGCTGCAAAGCGAGGAACGCTCTAAGATTTACAGTTTTATTGAAAAAGGCGTCTGCAATCTAGCGTAATTGCCCCTGATCGGCGCAGCAGAGCGTGGACTACTAAACAAGTGTTAATTACTAAAATCACAATCATTAATGAGCACGCATCGATAATGAGCCCTGTATGCTTTAAATTGCTAGAGATAGCTGTGTGAATTTAGGTACACAGCACAATACAGTAAAATAAGGAGCGTACAATTAAAAAGGTAATTTGATGCAAATTAGCAGGTAATGATTACACGTTACTTTCAATAAACTCATTGACCAGTTGTTGAGACAGCAAGTTAAAATATTTACTCTCTATATCATCCAAAAGTCTAGAATTTATTAAACTGAAGTATAATAACAATTAAAAATGCAATTCTTTTAAAATCATACAGGCCCTGGAAATGCAGTGCTTTGTAGGGTATTTAGCCACGGTTAAAAAAAAAAACCTATACCCTACTCCATTTTACAAAACATTTATATAATTTACAATGAAATTAAACCTTGCCAAATGCCCCATGCAGCTGAAGCTGTTACAAGAAAACATATTTATAAAGAAGAGGAAGACATTGAACAATTCGTGGGTCGAACGGTGAGAAGAAAAATAGGGTAGAATACCTAAGCTTTACGCAATATTTTGCAGAAGTCATCTCACATACGTGTCAGGCAAAAATCTAATAAGCACGCTGTGCTAGGAAAACCTCGACCAAAGTAACTTTTTGCATCTGTGCCCCGTATCAAATTCATCCAAAAACAAACTCCAGAGAAAAATACCTACCTCGGCGGACCAAACACTTTCGGGACGCGATCCGCATGCACTGAGGGAGCCAGGCGAGTGCATGGGCCGGATCGCAAGAAGAATGTGTGTAGTCCCGACGGGGCGACGTCTCCCCAACTGCAACAAAAATGCCAAGCAACGAATTCTTAACTCCCAAAAAATCCGCGGAGTTGAACGCCTCAAATCACGACAGAACAACGCAGGAATTCCGAAACCCTCTCATGATCAGTGTGCCGCATGAATCCTGTTATGTTGTGTAAATCCCAGACAGTTTGAAAACACATACGTCCGCAGAACTTTTTATCCTCTTCACCAATCACCAAAAGTTGTCAAATTCCCTGGTTCTGCAGGCTTCATCTAAAACGAGAAGATACGCAGCCTCGGACAGACAAATGTGTTGGGCAAAAGAGCGAGTACAAGTCCTCCTAAACAAACCCAGAATCCACAAACTTCGAGGATTCCTTACGGCAGATCGTCTACCCCTCCGAGAATCCTGAGTTCTGTTCTCAGACGCTTTGTCAGGTTTACTGACTTTTTTCCTCGTCTTACGTCCCCACTCACTCTCCCTCCAACCCCGCGAGTGTCACTCCCCCCTGAAATCCGAGCTGTTTCCTGACTATACTCTTTCGACTCTGCCTTTCTCCGCCAATCACAAGTCCTGGTTCCGCAGCTTTCCGCAGTGCTTCTACCAGAGCCCGAGTGTTCGCTCCGAGCGCTCGAATGTAGTGCGCATTTCACTTCACTGCCTGAAAACTTTGTGCGAAACAGGGGTCCTCCTCCCCCAATATCTTCTGTGTCTGGACGATTCTGCTCTCGCTAACAACGCCGCCTAGTGGAGAAGAATACCAATGAGGGAACTAATAGGTAGACTGACGCTGTTATTGAAGCACGTTTAGCACTTCTGCTACTGCTCTGTTGTTATTACAGTGTTATTAACATATCATTTGTATGCTCATTGCACACGCATTGACTTGGTGTGTTAAACGATTATTTCTCCATTCAGGTTTTTGTCCTGAAGATATCTGCAAATGTTAATGTTGAAGTTGTGTAGTAGATATACAAGATCCAATGTATCTTGTGTTCTCTGGGTTTGACGCATGGTGGGGTGCAAAATACCCAGTTTAGCATTCTTTGCCCTGCTGTGGTTCTCTGGGCTGTTTTTGCAGGCTGTTCCAGGCACATCCAAACCCCCTCTCTCTCCCCAAATCTCACTGCCCCCCCCACCACCACCACCACCCCAGTGACCCCAAAACAGTGGACACACAAGAGGCCCCCCACAGCTCCCCTCTCTATCAGCCTCTCCCTTTCCCTTGCTCTCTCTCTTTCTCTCTCTTTCATTGGACAGGGCCTTTTGAAGGACCCTCTGAAAGTGAATGAGAGTGAGTGAGAGAGAGAGAGAAGGAGAGAGAGATGGATGCGGGATGGAGGTGAGAGAAGCAGGCAGGGGGAGTGTGGCTAATCTCTGAGCTCTTGTCTTTCTCTGTCTGAGCGCGAGGAGGGGGCGGGAGGCCCCTCCTCCCCAGCAAGCGAGGGAGAAACGCACCCATTCATCCCGGAGAAGGAGGCAGCGAATCCGACTGCTAATGCAGCTGGAAGGCTTATTCTGTGAATGGAACTCTCTATCACTGGTACTCCCCCTCCCTTCTCTCTCTCTCTCTCTCTCTCCTGTTCGCTGTTTTTCATTTGTCCTCAGTGAAGCCGTCAGGGACCTTGAAAAAGGTGACAGCTTGGGCCAGGACGGTGTGAAAGCCAAATAAAGAGGGCAGGAGAGCTGGATCCTGCCCTTCGGAAGAATGGAGGGAATAAAGCAGGCTTTCTGTCGTGCCGGGTGCCCATCTCTCAGGCCTGGCCACACTTTAACGTTGATGCTTTTTCCCACCTCTGCAAAGGCACTTTCCAGAAAGAGCCCACATTCAGACAGCTTGCAGGCTTTCAGTAGCCATCACACAGGTCATCACTCTCTCATCTCTTTCTCTCTCTCTCTCTCTCCCTCTCTCTTTCGCTCTCTCTCTCAGCCACACTATTTCTCTCACAGTTTCCGTGTCTCACAGAGTCCATCTCTTTTCACTGCACTGACAGACTGTAGATCTTACAGTCTACCACATGTCAACCAAATGAATGAATAACTGAGATGGTGCTAGTCTGGGATGAGTCATTGAAATCTTCAAAAACAAAACTCTTTGTATTGGTCACTCTGTCCTGTCCACGGCATTCCAGTTCACAAACATCTAAACACAAGATTCCAAACAAACTCCCACGCCTCATATACGCAGGGGACTGGAACCCAGTGACCCACAACAACATATACACACACACATACATACACACACACACACACACATGCATGTATAGATGG
>NC_063206.1:18969979-18997479 GCF_017589495.1 Alosa alosa | reverse complement strand
ACATTAATACACACACACACACACACACACACACGCGCACACACAAAAAGATACATCAAACATTTCTCCCTGGCCTCTGTCTTTCGTGCTCTCTCTCTCTCTCTCTCTCTCTCTCTCTCTCTCTCTCTCTCTCTCTCTCTCAGTGTCCCTGCCCACCCACCCCCTGACCCTCGGCCCCGCAAATCTCAGAGTCATAAACGTCAGGCCCCCCTGATGGATGTTCTCCGACTGAGCAAGAGTTCCACATCACTCCCCTCTCCCGCACCTCCCTGGCCAGCACCATCAGTGACCCCTCCCAACCACCCCCATTCCCCCTCTTACACACACACACAAACACACACACACACACACACACACAGTGGGGTGAAAAACTCTCTCTGTGTAGGGGTGTGAGGTGAGATATAGTGAAGAAAGCAGGCTAGGGCGAGGAGAGCGGATTCCTCGGATGTTTCGGCCAGTGTGCTCCAGAGTGCTTGGAATAGCACACATGCCTAACAACCGGCTTTACTGCAGGAGCCAAGCACGATGAGACAGAGGGAGACAGAGAGAGAGGGAGACAGAGACGGAGACAGAGAGATGGAGACAGAGGGGGCGAGACAGAGACGGAGACAGAGAGATGGAGACAGAGAGAGAGAGACAGAGACGGAATGAGTGGTCCATTCCCAGGAGAGAACAGAGGTTGTGGGGAACGGGCCAGGGCGAGAGCCGGACAAATCCCCCCATGTGTCACGGTTGCCCAGTAATACACACACAAGCCAAAGCATGTCAGACAAGTCACTTAACAGGACTCCTGTCATTCCCAAACCGAACTCTTTATATATACGATACATAGTCTACAGTATTCCTCACAGCACCATGGCCTTTATGGTCACATTCACCTCACTTATAAGGAGACTTTGTGCACATCTCAGGTGTCAAGTTTTTTATGAAAAAAGTTCACACTCCTTTAGTACTCCTTTTTGAGTTTATTTTCTCATTTGGCTGATGACGTTTCGACCTTGCAGTCTTCCTCAGATTCACTTGCAAACACAGGCTTGGTACATAATCTAAATCACCTGTGTAGAGGGGTGGAGTCAGCACATTCACCCCAGTGCCTACCTTTCCATCATAATAATACATAAAACATTTGTAATTCTCCATGTAAGTGTGTCTGAAGTCAACTAAGCCTTGTTTCTACACTTGCTTGTGACGCCTGTTCTAACTGTGAAAGCAGGGATCTGTATGCATTCACAGAGATTGCAGTGCTGTATCTAACGGTGCCACTATGCAGCTGCAAAGACCCTTGTCACCACAGCGACCCCTACACCCACTAAGTCAGGAGTTCAGGGCTCTCTCCCTGTTTGCCTGCCTGACTCTGTCTTTGGCGGCGCCCTCTCGGCGTTCACTTGATCTCAAGTTGAGCGGATCATTAGCGCTCGCTTACTGAGGGCCACTTCAGGGCCCACTCTCGCTCGGGCTGAGACTCTCGTTGACACATGCATCAGAATATTCATAAAGCTGTCTCCGCTAGTTCTCCTGAGCACCTTTCATCTCCAGGCAGTCATTCAAAATGCATAAAATATCTCACAGTCACACGGACATTAAGAAGTCGAAGTTTATACACACACACACACACACACACACACACCACCAACACCACACACACACACATACCCACTACCAACAGCACACACACACACACACATAAAGCGCTTTCAGATATGACCTCAGGAGTATATGCGGAGGTTTGTCAAACGGAGGTCCTACCCTTCGGATGATTCAGATACGATGCTAACCTGCGGACCTTATATGGACCTATGTGTGAACGACATACACGCACATTACAGAATATCCGTGTGGTTGTCGAGTGAGGGGTGGGGGCTTGTAGAGTTCACAAGAGGCGAGATATGACGCAGAATATATGCGGCCGCTGTCACAGCTGCTGTTTGTTTACAAAGTGTATGCATTATGTAGGCTAAAGAATAAAAATCTATTGTGCGTAGGCTAATACTTGAAGTAGTCACGTAAGTGCGCACTTGAAATTGACCTACATTTGTGCTTCGAATAAACACATTTATCTGTTTTCAATGTAGCAGAATTACTTGGCTATGGAACCCCAAATCTGGTTTGCATTGGAGAGCATGCACGAACTTTATGGTAGCCTACCAGCCAATTCAGTAGGCTAACTCAAGACTTCAAGGCCATCATATGCAACGTTTTTAAGCAACAAACAAAATACTAACATGACAGTGAAGTGGTTCAGTTTTTTCATGGTTTATTTTTCCAAAAGCATCCTCTCCCCATGTGTCTATTGCATTTACATAAGGAGCTTGGAACAAAGTTGGGTTTTCTTCGTTTTCATTTTCTCTAGGCATATTTATGCTCAACAAATATCAGCGAGCTCAGCAGTGGTCATGAGAAGGCTATCAATGAACAGAAAACCGACCGTGTCGACCAATTTATTAAATACTCCTGTTATTGTTGTTAACGACGTTGCTGTAGGCTACTGCCTTTTCAGCACCTTCTGCTTATGATGATTTGGTCTTTTGAATTTCATTTGGCCTTGCGATGCATTTGTAGGCTACATCAACGTGTCTCTTGCCGTTCCCTTCTTGTGTTCTATCACAATGCTGTCTGCCCTTATGGACAGTAGCTCCGTGATGTCTGCATCTTTCCAGGTCGGAGATTTTCTGGACAGCACTAGCCTATGCCACTCCATCATAACACTGGCATTTAAGTCAGATTTAAGCACATGGACGCACGAAAGAAACGTCACCGACACGGCCTCTG
This sequence comes from Alosa alosa, assembly GCF_017589495.1. Taxonomy (NCBI): domain Eukaryota; kingdom Metazoa; phylum Chordata; class Actinopteri; order Clupeiformes; family Clupeidae; genus Alosa; species Alosa alosa. The sequence goes on along the minus strand of NC_063206.1, from coordinate 18,994,710 downwards.
AAGGTGTGAATTTTAACCGCATCTTCTACGCTTCGTTCAGACACAGTACATTTACATAATGTCCGGAGGAAATACTAGGGGGGGAGTAGTAGAACAACCGGCTAAATTCAGACTTCCATATTACCGGTTATGTCGTTCAGATATACGGCCCCACCGTTTAACATCCGCAGAACCTCCGGTCTTACACGTATGTCTGAAAGCGCTTATACACACCACCAACACCACACACACACACCACCAACACCACACAAACACACGCACACACACACACACCACCACCAACACACACACACACACACACAGACACCACCAACACCACACATACACACACACACTTGCTTTGCAGCGCTCTAAAGCCGCATCTGTAACCAGTGCATGCAGCGCTGGCTGAACGTGTGACAAATATTGTGTCATCCTCGTGGCATGCGGGGGCGTGCGTCGAGTACCTCCGAAATGTTGTGACTGCGCGACACAAGCACATTAAAGACGCGTGGAATGCGCATGAGTAGAACCCTGCTCCGGCAGAAGCAACAACACTAACGGAACTTCAGTCTAGTGAGCTCTGTACTTATAGGGAAATAGGGGGGTCGGGGATCGAACCAGCAACCCTTCGGTTACAAGCCCAAAGCCCTAACCAGTAGGCCACGGCTGCCCCAAAAGTTCCATGTTATCCAGAAGATGTTTTTGTCTGTGTAACAGGAAGCAATAGGCTACTCTGTATTTTCTGTTCCATGTGGAGAAGTTGGACATTCTACAATGTCTTGTCAGTAGCTTGTTTAGAAACGTCTGTCTAACTCAACCAGACGGTACCCGTGCCCAGTGCATATCAGTGTGCTTGCTGTGTTTAATAAACAGCAATAAGTGCCAAGATTTACAAGTCTTCTGATCTTACATCAAGAAATCAGTGAGCATATTCCAATCATAACCACAAATCAATTAAGCACTATTTGAACTCCCTCGTCTGGAAAAATTAATTTGTACGGCGAGAACAAGGTTAGTTGCAGCCATGCGTGCGTGGGCTTTGTTTGCAGAAACACGATGAAAAGTTGAATATGAGGAGCATAAGTGTGAGGAGTGTGTGAGAAGCATACGCAACCGCGTGCACAGAAGCCTGCCAAGGCCTGAAGAAAAAGCAGCTGAACATCACATACACTTTTGTATTATTTTCATCAAATGTCTTCTGTCATCTTGTTGTTTTATGTGTGTGTGTGTGTGTGTGTGTGTGTGTGTGTGTGTGTGTGTGTGTTTAAAAAGCCATCACAAAGTGGCTTATACACAAAATCCGTCACTGTATATAGCATACATGTACATAGATGTTAATAGATGTAGTGAGATCCTGGTCACACACTCACACACACACCCAGACACACACACACACACACACACACACACACACACACACACACACACACACACACACACACACAGGTTGTCACATTTCCTCATGAGGCATTCCCTGGGGCTGGGGCATTAGGGCGCTGTGGCGGTCTGCTCCGCTTGGTCGCTGAAGTGTGCCTGCTGACAGAGGAGATCCAAAAGCCATTTCTGGCCAGACAAGCAGGAAGCCCAGTTAACCATTACAGCCATGCATACTGCAAATAACACACACACACACACACACACACACACACACACACACACACACACACACACACACACACACACACAGACACAGACACAGACACAGACACTGTCCCACACCATGGACACCTCTCAGGGTCATTACCAGAAGTAACCCCCTAATGATTAGTCATACGTTCCAGGCTACAGTCACCCGCTCAGATGGAGAACAGCCGATCAGGGTTAAACTGTAACCGCTATTCTCTTTCCGCCACGGTCTGGGCTACTGTGATGAGACACTACAGTGAGTGACTTATTGACATGTAGGATCAATAACAGAGTGTTTACTGTAATGCAATGATGAGGCAGAATCATTCTTTTGCCACATCACATAAAACTAAGTTTTATTTCCTCTGACAGGATAAGCTGTAGAATTTTAATATTCTGTTCATTTAATTTAAAAATAACAAATGATCTATTTGACATGCGTCATTCAAAACGCAATTAATTTATTTATATTCACAAATGAATGTTAGAGAATCAAGGGGAAGATTTGTCTTCGGAATGAAAAATTCAATATTTTTTCAGTGAAAAAAATATCTGATTAGTGAATAATTTGACACACCATCAGAATCCACACAGACAGAGAGACAGAGAGAGAGAGAGAGAGAGAGAGAGACAGACAGACAGACAGACAGACAGACAGAGAGAGAGACAGAAAGAGTGGCCATGTCTGTAGGCTGACTGAGGATGCTTTTCAGACTGTCATGGCGTCCATCACCACAGTGCAGTGGCTGGGTATATCTCGTTAATGTCTAGAGAGGGCAGGCAGTGGCTCCATGTGACCATGCTTCAATTGTGTGCACTGCGCAGTGGGCCGAGGAGGGATACAGAAAAAATGAATCACCAGGTTGCCCACAGTGGCTGTGACCTTTGACCCGGCACAGGAGAAAACACTCAGCCCAGTGTCTCGCTGGCCATCGACTGCTCATTAACACCCCCCCCCCCCACACACACACACACACACATTCCCTATGCCACCACCATAACCTCCGGCCGCTTCCACCCCTCTAAATCACCCCACTCACGGTGCACTGATGCTGGCCCTCCCCAGCCTCTTCACAGACAGCTAAGACTTTGGAGAGTGTGCGCATTTCCTGGATTCATGGTCCATGACGTGTCATAAAGAAGCTATGAGACAGGGAGGTGGGGTGAATAGGGTAAGCAACAGGGAAAGTACTGTGTGTGTGTGTGTGTGTGTGTGTGTGTGTGTGTGTGTGTGTGTGTGTGTGTGTGTGTGTGTGTGAGAGAGAGAGAGAGAGACAGAGACAGTGAGATGCACCGGGTGGTATTTTGACCAGTCCAAGAGCAATAAAACAGATTTAAGTGCTTACCTCTCTCTGTCTGGTTAATTTGTTAAATGGGGTGGCCAAATGCCTGCGTGGTTACAGGTTGTCCTAGCTGGGTCTTTCCAGCTTGAAATAGCTGATGAATGTGAACTCTTAACTCTTCATCAGCAACTTTTGTATAACATTTTAATTGTCTTAAGATCATTCCTGTGTCACTCATTCAATAGCACTTTGGATGGTATAAACCCCCCCAGAGGTGAGACCTCACAAATGGAATGATCCGGTTTCACTCTTTTGGGTTGAAAAAGCTACAGATTCTCCCAGTTTTCCCTCTATCATCAAAGTCATTTATAACATGCAGCAGGAGGAACCCTGATGCTGAGCTATGCTGACTGTGAGACTAGTGATAAGACTAGATAGATAGATAGATAGATAGATAGATAGATAGATAGATAGATAGATACTTTATTGATCCCCAGGGGAAATTCAAGAATTCAAGAATATTGAGTAGAGAACGTCAGAAAATAGGAACCGCAGGAAAATGGGAATGTAAAAGCCAGTTAATGGGTGCTGGACAGTGTGTGTTGCCAGCATCAATTTAGATCACTTGGCAAAGGGAGGCCCCAAGCGTGCGACTTATTATGCTACTCAGCTCACACGTGGTTGACTGGGCACCGTTTATATATGTGGGGATATGTGTGGAGAGAGCGAGAGAGAGAGAGTGAGAGAGAGAGAGAGAGAATAAAGAGAGGTAGAGAAAGACAGAGAGAGAGTTAGAGTGGTTGAATGTGTCGAAGGCGTTGAGATGAAACATGTGTTTTCTCTGTGCAGCCAGAGGAGGGAAGGGTTAAAGATTTTGACCCCGGCACCAAACCCAAAGCCAGAGGGAAAGCGTGGGGAAGGAGGAGGGGAGAATCTTACCCCTGCGGCCCTAAACCCTGACCTCTGTCACCTCTCACCAGCACTGCACTTCATCCCACTGGCCCAATGAGATGAGAGAGAGAGAGTGAGAGTGAGAGTGAGAGAGAGCAGTCTCTAGACAAGCAGAGAGTGACCAAACAGACACAAAAAGAGATGGAGGCAGATGGAGTGATAGATAGATAGATAGATAGGTAGATAGATAGATAGATAGATAGATAGATAAGGAAAGTGATATATGACTCTGTGTGTGTGTGTGTATGTATGTGTGTGTGTGTGTGTGTGTGTGTTTGTGCGTGTTTGTGTGTGTTTTTGTGTGTGTGTGTGTGTGTGAGTGTGTGTGTGTGTGTGTGTGTGTGTGTGTGTGTGTGTGTGTGTGTGTGTGTGTGTGTGTGTGTGTGTGTGTTAGCTGCTTAACTGGACCACAAAAGCGTGGCGAGTGAGTTTTGAAATGGAGTATTCCGTCGGTCAAGCATTCAAAGCCTGGTCCATAAAACAGACTGGATTTCAAAAAGAGCTGAAAAATAGAATGGGGAGGGCTGGAGGACAAGGAGATGAAATGCTGAACACGCTTTGTCTGAGAACAGAGAGAGAAAGATCAGAGAAGGAGGGGAAAAAAGGAGTGAAGAAGGAGTGGCAGAAAGGAATGAACAAGAGAAACTACAGGAGGAGAGGGCCTCAAGACCACGACCTAGAACACTTGAGAGAGGGATAGAGAGAGAGAAAGAGAGAAGAGAGAGGGGGGGCAGAGAGAGAGAGAAAGAGAGAAAGAGAGAGAGAGGGGGGAAGAAAATCTACGTGTTTTAAAGGATAAGCTGCATGGCTACAGTCCCTAGGAGCCCTTGTGTCTGAGCATGTGTCTGTGTTTATACTGCTTTTACTCAACACAGGATTAACGACTACTAAAGTGTGTTTGTGTCTATACGCAAGTGTTGGCATATGTTTGTGTGTGTGTGTGTGTGTGTGTGTGTGTGTGTTGAGAGAGAGACATGGATAGATAGATAGATAGATAGATAGATAGATAGATAGATAGATAGATAGATAGATAGATAGATAGATAGATAAAGGACATGTGTTTATTTGCATTGATCTTCGCAGCAAATATTTTAGTGTCTTTATGTATTTATGTACGTTGCATGTATTTATGTTTATGAATGTGTGTGTGTGTGTGTATCTGAGAGATAGATTGAGACAGAGAGAGAGAGAATGAGAGAGAGAGAGAAAGACAGAGTTGGTGTGTGAATGTGTATCTGAGTATACAGTGTTTTCTATAGTATCCAAGTCTCCCTCAACACAAAAGGCTTCTGTGTGTGTGTGTGTGTGTGTGTGTGTGTGTGTGTGTGTGTGTGTGTGTGTGTGTGTGTGTGTGTACCGGCTCTCGGCGTCCCTGCCCGTCACGTCACGTCGCAGCTTGCAGCCCCGCGGTGGAGAGGAGAAGAGACGAGACCAGGAGGACTTGATAGACATACATTGTTGTCGGCCACTGGGCTGCTCACTTGCGATGCCTAATTACCCGCTTGTGTAACGGCGGCTTGTGAAAGGCCCATCTCTCAGCACATACCTCACCGGGCTGCGCTGAGCCTTGCTGCGCCACATCGTGCCGAGCCTCGCAGCGTTGCCACAGGCAACAAGTCCAGAGACCACATTCTCAGCAGATTGAAACCTTTTTACGATTAAATTTCTCACAGGTCTCTGTGTGTGTGTGTGTGTGTGTGTGTGTGTGTGTGTGTGTGTGTGTGTGTGTGTGTGTGTGTGTAGTCACACTTTGGCAGCGCTTCAGCAAGAGGGAGGTAATAAAACCACTCAGTAAAATATGATACTGAAAAGACAAAAGTTATCGGTGCAATATTAATTCTACATTTTAGCCCATGAATGCTAACGTTTTATGACAGATAGAGATGGTGTCTATGGATATAATACCTCTTACCGAAAGCTTTTTCCAAAGACATTAATCTAAACTACACAGAAAGGGTATATTTGTCTGTTAAAAACATCACAGATTTTCACTATTGTAATTTGAATTTCATCCAGATGACAGAGCCTGTAGCCAAAAACAAAAATACACATAAGTGTTCCTTTCAAATGACAAAACCTGTCTGTGGATAAATGCATCTTGAGACACAAACACAAAAAACATTCTAGAATGCTCTCTCTCTCTCTCTCTCTCTGTCTGTCTCTCTTTCTCTTTCTCTCACTTCGCTCTCTCTCTCTCTCTTTGTCTTTCTCTTTGACTTTCTCATCACGTAACCATAAGGAAAATGTGCTGTGTGTATTCAGGCTGTTATTTGGTATACACAGGCTCTGTGCAAATGTGATGAAAAGTTGCAATCAAACCTAAACACTCACGGCCACAGTCATCAGCCTGCAGTATTCCACTGGCCAAGCCAGACCCACTCTGAGGAGCTGACGAGTGCCTGCCGAGAAAACAACACCTCCAGATTATAACGCTTCCAAAAAGAACATACTACACACGCACACACACACACACACGCACGCGCACACACACGTGCACGCACATGCACACACACACACGCACACACACGCACACGCACACGCACACACACACACACACCAGCATGCGCAAATACAGTAACATACACATGCCTGCAGCACACATTAACTAACGCATTGCAGCAATGCAAAATACTGAGCACACACACATCATCTCTCTCTTTCTCTCATGCACACACACACACACACACACACACACACACACACACACACATCCCCGTTCCTAAAGAGAACTCTCAGACTGCGTTCTAGATCTCTCTGTCTGGCTCTCCTCCGCCGGTCGCCACAAGATTACAGGCTCCTCTGCCATTTATCATATCTCTGCCGCTGCAGAACATTCTAGATGAACTGAACGAGAGCGCACAAACCAAGCTCTCTCCTCCTCATAAAAACAAGCATTTCTGCCAGTTTTACCACTAGGAAGCATAAAGTATGGCCATATAATTTCAAGCCATTAGAGACCTTTTACTTAATAGTGTTTTTTTTTTCCGAATCCTGAGGTACTGAGGCTTTGGATTATGAATGGAACCAAAAACGGAATATAAATTGGACTGTGAATCAGGTAATTACTGTGGGCAGTTGAAGGACGAGACACTGGACTTTGCGGCCGGGGGGGGGGTGGGGCAGTTATGAGCGGGCAAACCCCCGCCTTAAATCTCCAGGCTTGCTAGTCCCCTTATGTGCTGGGCTGAGCCGTGAGCCGTTAAGATGTGAGGGAGGATGGGGCGAGGCATTTAGGGCCGTACATTTCCAGTGGCGCCCCTCCACTTCACTTTGGCTGTTTGGGTTGTGGAGGAGAGCTCACCAGTGAGGCGAGCGAGTCAGCCAAGAGGCAGAGGACGGTGGGCAGAGGGGTGGTGGAGGGGGGGTAGGATGGTGGTGAAGTGATGGAGTGGGGCAGGGGTGGTGGAGGTGGGGTGGGATGGTGGTGGGGTGACGGATCGGGGCAGGGGTGGTGGAGGGACCCTCACTGCCACTGGCTGGCTTCTCTGGCCCTCCGAGCGAGGTCGCGAGAAGTCTTCTCCTATGCAGTCAGCCATGTCTCCTCAACAGCCACACAAAAACACACACACACACACACACACACACACACACACAGAGAAACACACACACACAATCACACAGAGAGACACACACACATAATTACCCTCCCCTCTTGGTCCCACCCAGCAAGAGCTGTCACTCGGCCAGTGTGTCAGAGTAATTTAGTGTGACAACAAACAACTGGCTCAGGCTCATTCTACCATGATCCCACCGCCCTACACAAACACACACACACACACACACACACACACACACACACACACACACACACACACACAAAGACAGACAGACAGACACACACACACACACACACACACAACTGAGTGGTGCCTGGTGAGAGAAATAGAGAGAGATAGTGACTGTTTGTGTGTGTGTGTGTGTGTGTGTGTGTGTGTCTGAAACAGAGAGAGAAAGAGTAAGTACGTTTGTGTGTGTGTGTGTGTGTGTGTGTGTGTGTGTGTTTTGGGTGTAGAGATCACAGGAGAAATGGGAAAGACAAGAGTGAATAAGTGGAGGTAAACAGCCGAGGTGTTGTGCATGGCCACAGTGAGCCATTGTTAGGGAGATGGCGTGGAGGGCTGTTTTTGTGCTAATAAAGCCTCACATTCATATCTGAGTGGGTTTACAGTTCCCAGTGGCACAGATCTCCTGGACGTGGCAAAAGCTAATAAATTCTCTGGCAGAGATGCCATCTCTCTCTGTCCATCTTTCTCTTTTTTTCTCTCTCTCTCTCTCTCTCTCTCTCTCTCTCTCTCTCTCTCTCTGTTCTCCCCTCTCGCTTTCTCTCTGGATAATATTTGTAATGGCCATGATTATATGAAATGGCTCGGGCTGGCTGGGAATAGGCAGATTGTGTTTTGTCAAGGATTCAGGTCGAGGGAAAGAGGGCTGTCTTTTTCTTTCGCGCGCAGCCGAAGGACGGATGGGGAAGCTGACGTGTGGATGTGGGCTTGTGGGGGAGTTGGATTTCTCGCCCCTTTCCAAATGGACCTCTCCGTATTTGTTGATTTAAAGGAGGTCACTTAAATTCTAGAACCCTGAGAAAACGAGAACAGGTGACAAGAGTCAAGCTCAGATAGAGATGGTTGAGGTTGAGAGATAGTTGAGAGAAGGTTGAGAGAAGTTTATCAACTTGAGGAAGTTAAAATCTACTCCACTCCATTCAGTCCAGCACAAGTGAAGCACTGACTGAAGTGTGTCAATCAGTTTCTTAAAATGTGCATAAATGTTAAAAAAAGTTATAAAAGTTAATCTTTACATAATCTTTTGAAGGGGACGCCAACCCATAAAATTACATTTCATGAAACTTGAATGTATTTTCAGTGAAGCCTACTTTCATTAAAAAAATAAACAAAGAACAAAGGTAACACACATGGAAATACACTGTAACACCTGCTGCTTGATGCTATAACAGGCTTCAATTTATACCTAATATATGCAGTTTTTAATGGGAGTCAAGAGCTCAAGCAGACAAGTAAGAACAGCCATAGACATAAATCAGCTGTGGTGTGGGAACCTGACGCTTCTCTCTTAACTGTTGTGATTTCACATTCACTCACCAAGCCACTTTTCCCACACTCCAGTCGTTTGATATGCAAATGGCGGTTTGTTTAACATTAACCAGAAAAATAACATCACTGGAGATGGTGTAAATGTTTTTCCACTTGTGTTTCTCTCTCTCTCTCTCTCTCTCTCATTCAATCAATCTATTTATCTATCTATCTCTCTCTCTCTCTCACTGTATGTGTGTGTGTGATTGATAGAGAAAGATAAGCAGACAAACAGACCTTTGGGCAGTGGGAATCAGGAGAATGAGAAAGAGCAGAGCATTTCAAGAGCTCAGAAACCTGCTTTTAGTTTTGCTACTTAACAGCTTACAACAACCCACACCACACCTCCTCACTCACAGACATACACACACGCAAACACACTCACATACTCAAATTACCCCCAGAGCACTAATTAGAAGGGGCCCACTGTTCAATGGCTTGATTTCATTGGTATTTGTTTGTTTGTGTGTATGGACTTTCACATACACAAAACAAACAAACAAACACACATGCACGCGCACACACACACACACACACACACACACACACACACACACACACAAAAATAATACACACACAGAAATAAAGACGAGAGAGAGACAGACACATGCTCTGTTGTCAGCTTGTACAGTAAATATTTTCATGAATACCTGCTGTTGCGTCAAACTTTTCTCTCCACCTCAGCACGGACTAAATGCACGTGCGTGTGTGTGTGTGTGTGTGAATGTAATTTGGCAATTTTCTGCCTATCTGTCTGTCTATCTGTCTGTCTGTCTGTCTAAAATGGGCCTAACTTAATGGAGCCTAATGTAATATGTGGGCCGGAGCGTTCCTAAGCTGCGGGAGGATGATGGATGCTGATCCGAGCATATCTGTGGGTAATTGTGAGGATGACCGGCATCTCTCAAACGAGCTGATTTCATTTGGTCCCCAATGGCGGAGCCAATGAAATCATGACACTCATAACATCCTACTAATATGGCTAAACAAACAATAAGCTTGCAGCCAATAAACAAGCACAGGCACACACAGACACACAGAGACACACCGCGTCTTGTGGCAGCGGCGTCTTGCCATGTCGCATAAACAACACCTTATATGCGCGCACACACACACACCAAATATACAAACATGCGTGTACAAGTTTGTGTAGTCATCTGGTCTTGTTGCAAATGTATGCATGCAAATGTAAATGCTAAATTAATACCGGTACATGCAAATGCAAAGTATTACAAAAAATTGTTTGGTTGAATACAAAGTACACAGTGCAGTTTATTATAGGACATTAGGACATTGATCATACATGTAGGGATTTTTTTCTGTGCTTTCAGTTCAGTTCGGTATTCTATTCAGCATTCATACACTCACAACAATGATAAGCCAGGAATACATTCAGCATCACTCCAAACATAGCAGAAAGTGCACACTGAATATCCTGCACCAATCATCCTACCGGTTGATCCACCTTGACGATGCAGCAGGAGAGTGGTTAACTGGTGATGATGTAGTGTGTGTAGAGGATGTCTCAGACCAGGCCAACAGACATCTGCTGACGCGCTTCAGGCGTCGTGGACCCGAGCTCGTCAATAACACACATCAGCCGCGGGGCAAAGCACCACTCTGAAGTCTGGAGGGGCGAATCAATCAGAGCTCATAGAGAAGCAACCCTCAGAGAGTGTGTGTGTGGGGGGGGGGGGATTGAGCTGTTCAAAAGTCCTCAATTTCAGTGTGGGTTTATCTGTGGACCCTTTCTCTCTCTCTCTCTCTCTCTCTCTCTCTCTCTCTGTATGGAGTGAGAGTGAGTGAGTGCCCTAGTGTGGTGTGAGTTCTTTTGGTGTTTTGTTGTTTGTGTTTGAGTATTATGGTACATGTGTGTGTCCTGTGTGTGTGTGTGTGTGTGTGTGTGTGTGTGTGTGTGTCCATCTGTGTGCCAGGCTGGCTGGCCAGTGGGTGACGTCTCCCCACCGAGTGTCGGTCTGTCAGGAGGTGTAGAACCATGTGTCTCCATGGTGGGGGGGTGACAGGGGGGGAAGGGGGTCCCCGGTGAGCCCTGTGGCCCGTGACCATCAGGACTGTTAGCCCTCGCCCTGACACACCGTGCCACACACACACACACACACACACACACACACCTGCACACCGCGCACACACACTGCCTGCCTTGCTGCCTGCCTGCCTTTTACACACACACACACACACACACACACACACACACACACACACACACACACACACACACACACACACACACACACACACACACACACACATATGCACAAATACACTCTCAGATGTTCCCAAAACACTGATCAGAAGAGACTGATCTTATGACCTGGATTGTTCAGCGACCACAGTGGTCATGCCAAATGACAAAGTCCAAACTACCTTTCAGACACACTCACTCACACACACTCCCTTGCGCCGCATGCCTTCATAGCCTTGCACACACACACACACACACACACACACACACACACACACACACACACACACACACACACACATGTTGTATGTATATGTATGTACCTCTGTTCACAACTGAAGTAAAACTGAAGTATATCTAATAAGTTTAAAAACTGACAACAATAAAATTAATTATTCTGAGCATTGTCATACAGATGAGTGTAATGCCCCATTCTATTTGTCTGTTCAAGTTGTTTTCAGAGCTGTTTTCAGTTCAAACTTGCAAAGGAAATGCCCAGGGAACAACCTCTGAAGTTCTACCACGACTCGTCAACTCGGTCAAACCCAGAGTACTACGAGTTTGAATTTCCAAGATGGCTGCATCCATTAACAGTAAATGCAAGCCTTATATGCTCTGTTTATTAGCAGTTCTGTTGGATTTGTGTCACATTAAATCAGTCGTAGAAACAACAGTGTCCAACCTCGATCTGTCGCTATGATGCTATGGCGTTTGTTTGGGTATAACACTGTGTAATGCTTTGTTAAAAAGCTGGCTAGTAACAACTGCTAACAATAGCCAATTGCTAACTGATGGTAGCGCAGCTGGTTGACAAACAGAATGCAAACAGCTCATATGACATGACATCACTGACGAGCTCCGAGTTCGCTAAAAGACAAATCGATAAGGGCATAAGTGTTGGTCATGAAGTCAGGCCGGGGGGTTGTTTATCACCATGCAATATCTGTTCTTAAATGTCACTTTCATACTGAATAAAACCTTTTTTGCCTGTAGGGAACCAATTTTAGGCTTTGCTTGCTTAGCCTTAAATTGCTCACACACAGGATCAAGAGTGAGAACTTCTCTCTGGAGAGGGCAGTGTTCCCCGTTCGGACTAAAACACTTAATCTAAACTCTCATAATCTCCAATCCATAGATCTTAAAGAAGGTGGAGAGTTAAATAGCCTCCACTCATCTCCCTCCTCCCTTTGTCTCATCTGAAGAACATTTTTTTACCTCCTGCTGTGGCTAAAAAAGAACAAAAACAAAAGCCCCTCTCTCTCTCTCTCTCTCTCTCTCTCTCTCTCTCTTTCTGTTTAAATTCCCTGTGGACGGGGCCTGGCAGTGGGGGGATTTAGGCTCCGGGTCGAGACTGCAGGGAGTTAAGCCCATGTGGATTAAAGTCCCAGGGGTGGGGGTGTTGGAGAGGGTGTGTGTGTGTCCGGGAGCAGGCCAACAACAAGGTGGTGGCTCGGCCCATCCTGACCAATCTCCGGACAGATCCGGGAATGCGTGGACAAACACAAGCCCTCCCCTCCGTTTCCCTGAAACTTCAAAGGGGCGCGGCTCCTAATCGCTGTCCCCCAACCTACAACACACACACACACACACACACACACACACACACACACACACACACACACAAACTCAGGGCCTGCCACTGGGGAAGCCTGGGTGGAGAGCCTCACACTAATTCATAAATACCCAACAAAGGAGCCGCAGTATGTGTGTGTGTGTGTGTGTGTGTGTGTGTGTGTGTGTGTGTGTGTGTGTGTGTGTGTGTCTGTGTACATTTGTGTGTCTGTGTATGTGAAAGAGAGCGTGTGAGACACTTAGCCATCATGCCTCCAAACATCAAACACAGACGTCCCAAGCAGACTGCCAACCAGTGTGTACACACACACACACACACACACACACACACACCCCTGTAGCAGCATTGTCCCTCTCATTCAGCAGTCCCCACCAGCCATGGAAAACATCTGCTGCGGGTCCACCGGACATCTGTCCGCCTTTTCAGGATCAAACTCTTCAGGCTGCCGGCTCTGTTGTCCAGGGGCCCAGTCAGAACTGCAGAGCCCTGGAGCCCCGGATGGCTCTCTCTCTCTCTCACACACACACACACACACACACACACACACAGACACATAGACACAGACACACAGACACAAATACACAAACACACACACACAAGCACACACACACACAGACACACACATACTTTCACACTCACACACACACATATACACACACAATAGACACACACAGACACACACTTTCTTTTCTCAAACACACACGCACAAACACACACACGCGCACACTCTGTCTCTTTCTTTCTCAAACACACACACACACACACACACACACACTCTGTCTCTTTCTTTCTCAACACACACACATATACACACACACACATAGACACAGACAGACAGACACACACATACGCGCACACACACACACAGATTCACAAATACACACACACACACACACACACACACACACACACACACACACACACTGTCTTTCACAAAACACACACAGCATCTATCACACACAGATACACAAATACACATTAACACAAACACACATGCATACACACACACACACACACACACACACAAGAACACACACACACACACACACACACTCTGTCTCTTTCTTTCTCAAACACACACATATACACACACACACATAGACACAGACAGACAGACACACATCTGGCGCACACACACACAGATTTCTGGTACACCACGCAAACACACACACATATACACTCTGTCTCTTTCAGACACACACACACACACACACACACTCTGTCTCTTTCTTTCTCAAACACACACATATACACACACACACATAGACACAGACAGACAGACACACACATACGCGCACGCACACACACAGATACACAAATACACACACACGCACAAACACACATACACACACACACACACACACATAGACACACACACACACAAGAACACACACATAACACACAAGCACACACACGTAACACACAAACACACACACACATACACACACACACACACACACACACACACACACACAAACACAAACACAAACACACATCCCTGGACTCGACTCAATAAACTTCAAGATGCTGCAGTCTTGCGCAAGGATGCCGGTTCACGGGGGATGGCCAAAAAACCTGATAAACCCTCATGAGACTTAACCCCTTTATCTGTGATGGAGAGAGAGAGAGAAGTTTTGACTTCTGCTGAGAGGCAATAAAGCATATCCTGGAGATAAAGGGGCGTGTTGCAACGCCAGATCTCTGCCTGTTTGTGCAAGTATTGGCAAGAGGCGCACGCTGCGCTTTAAGACCTCGGGATGGATCTCCTGTTTCCTGCTGGTCGGGGGCCAAAAGCTTTATTACGCTCAGACTAACTCTGACATCTGCCTCTGTGAAGGTAATAGACATGCGGTAGATAATTAATACCTCTTGTGGAGGTATAGTCTGCCCCAAAGAGATTTGTGTAGAGGATGGGGCCATTGTGTTAAGTGGATAAGACTTTCCATTTGCAAGCATACCATTATGTCTCCTGCAGTAGAAGTTTAATTGACTTGATAAGTCATTGGCTTATGGCATATAAATCTGTGGATGTGCGTGTGCATCCATGACCGGTGTGTGAGTGTAGTTGCCAGGATGTGAGAGGGCGTTTAAGTCTCTCTCTCTCTCTGAGTGAGTGAGTGAGTGAGTGAGTGAGTGAGTGAGTGAGTGTGTGTGTGTGTGTGTGTGTGTGTGTGTGTGTGTGTGTGTGTGTGAATACATGCCTCCTCCTCGACTACCGGTAATCTGTTAATGTATTCTAAGGGTCAGGAGGTATCCCCTTATAAAATGAATGGAAGGGTTTAAACACATTCACACACACAAACACAGAGAGATCCATCCATGCTCTGCGATAAGGAAAACATCTACCTCTATTTTGCAGCACCATCCAATTTTCCGCCAAATTTAACCACTAAAGGAGGGAAAGGGTAAAAAAATGGAAGGATGCAGACCCCCCCACCCACACACACACACACATACACACACACTGCCAACCCCCCCACCCCACACACACATACATGTACACACACTGCCAACCCCCCCCCCCACACACACATACATGTACACACACTGCCAAACCCCCCCACACACACACACACACATACATGTACACACACTGCCAAACCCCCACCACACACACACACACACATACATGTACACACACTGCCAAACCCCCCACCCACACACACATACATGTACACACACTGCCGAACCCCCCAGCACCCACCCACCACACACACACACACACACATACATGTACAAACACTGCCAAACCCCCACCCACACACCCAACACACACATACATGTACACACACTGCCAATCCCCCCCCACCAACACACCCAAACACACATACATGTACACACACTGCCGAACCCCCCACCCAAACACACATACATGTACACACACTGCCGAACCCCCACCCACACACACATACAAACACACATACATGTACACACACTGCCGAAGACCCCCACACACACACACACACACATGTACACACACTGCCAAACCCCCCCCCCACACACACACACATACATGTACACACACTGCCAACCCCCCCCCCCCACACACACATACATGTACACACACTGCCGAACCCCCCACCCACACACACACACACATACATGTACACACACACTGCCACCCCCACCCACACACACACACACATACATGTACACACACTGCCGAACCCCCCCACACACACACACACACACAGCGTGTTCTCTCCATGCCGCACCCTGTGAGAATGTGTGATTCGGCCTCTGTGCTGTTTTCTTTACACACGGAAGAGTGCAGCTCCATGAAAGCTTCTGGGGCCCCACAGCTTCAGTCCCTGAGAGTGTGGGAGGGAGAGAGAAGGAGAGGGGCAACTGAACAAAATACTGCATGATTAATGTTGATGAGTCTGGGGGGTTTGTGTTGTATTTCTTTAAAATCTATGCTTTCCAATATTGTCCTGACAGTAATGCTTTACTCAATTTGAAGGACAGAGAAAGGAGAGGAGAGAGAGAGGGAAAAAATAGAGAGAGGGAGAGAAAGAGACAGACTATTTGTAGGAAAAGTATTAGGATGTTTACTGAGGTTCTTGGCACAGAAAAGTATGAGACTCAAACTGCTACCTGAGGCTGACACCTTTGGCTGCACAAAGATATTGCTGCAGAAAAGCAGCCAACTCAGACCAGGCCAGACTGCCAGCAACAGACACACCTCTGCTAACTCACAAACCCCATGCAGATAGCCTTTCAGATGACCACAGGCTAACTCATGCTAATCCACATGGTCCATAGTGGGTATGGCTATAAATGCTATAACGGTAAATACAACTTAGCTGCCCCTCTGCAAAAGTTATCATATCAGAATATTTCCTGTGCACATGGAGGGTAACTTTTTTATTTTGTATTTTTTTTATTTACTAGACTCCTCCGGTAGTACCGATAAGTAAATTTTTTTGGTGGTCTGTGCAGAAGCTTAGTTCAGGTGCTATTAACTATGCTCTGTTGAATTCATACTTACCCTAATTTTACCCTTCAAAAAGCAGTTTGCCAACATGAGCCAATCAACACTTGGGGTTAAGTCAACCTCTTTAAAACACGTCAGCACCTCATTGTGAGGTGACAATAATTACCCCACCTACACGCATAGCAACCTCTTAGCAACTGCTTATTCATTCCATAAAGCATGGATAAACCACGCATGGAAAAATGAGAAGCGTTTAAGCTGGGTGTGTCCACTCTGTGAGAAAGTGTCTGGGATCCCACAGCCTCTGTGTGTGTCTGTATATCTCTGTGTGTGTGTGTGTGTGTGTGTGTGTGTGTGTGTGTGTGTGTGTGTGTGTGTGTGTGTGTGTGTGTGTGTTTGTGTGTGTGTGTGTGTGTGTGTGTGTGTGTGCGTGCGTCCGTGCGTGTGTGTGTCACTTGGAGGGCACAGCATAGGTGACACTTGGATGCTTTAGTCCACAGAGAAAACTAGGGAGAGTCTCTCTGCAGTCTAACGGTCAGCCAGCAGCAGGGGTTCACCAGATGAGAGTGAGGGAGTCTTTGATACTGTGATAAAAGAGAGAGAGAAAGAGAGAGAGAGAGAAAGTGTGAGAGAGAAAAGAGAGAGAGAGAAAGTGATAGAGAGAGAGAGAGGGGAGAAAGAAAGAGAGAGATAGAGAGAGAGAGAAAGTGAGAGAGAGAGAGTTTGGTGAGGAGGAGAAAAGGTCACACATGACATCCACAGCATGCCAGCTGGAGAGAGGGAGCCGCAGACGGTTACGAGGGCTGCAGGTGGAAGAGACCGTCTGAGATGACGGCCAAGTTAAGAGTTTATGTGATATCTCTCCATCTGCACCTTATATATGTGTGTGTGTGTGTGTGTGTGTGTACTGTGTGTGTGTACTGTGTGTGTGTGTGTGTGTGTGTGTGTGTGTGTGTGTGTGTGTGTGTGTGTGTGTGTGTGTGTGTGTGTGTGTGTGTGTGTGTGTGTGTATGTGTTTGAGGGCCTTTGCACTTGTCAGAATGTGTAACGGTGAAGGACCTGGACAGTGTCCTGATAAAAGAGGAAAGTCTGTAAGCCTGTGTGTTCAACTCTAACTAATAATTTCTGCCCAGAAAGATCCATACACAGCACATAGCAAAACCCAGTCTGCCAACAGCCAACAAGATTCATCAGAGCTTGTCAAATAAGGTTCAATGTGTAACTTACAAACTACATCCTACATTAAACTACATTAACCTGTCTAATGACAATTATCAATAACCAACAACAGCAACAACAACAACAACAACAACAACAACAGCAACAACAACAACAACAACAACAGTAATATAGTTTTTGTTCAATGAGTAGATGTGTCTTTTTCTGTATTTTCCTCTCTCTGTCTCTATTTCTTATTGAGGGAGATGGAGCAGATTCAGTTCCAGCGCTGCTCGTAAATAAGCTTGCACTGTGTAAGGAGGACAGACCAGCCCAGACCAAACCAGCTCAGCTCACACACCCAACCACACACACACACACACACACACACACACACACACACACACACACACACACACACACACACACACACACACACACACACACACACACACACACACACACACACACACACGGCTCTCAAGGCCAGACAGAGGGCAGGTTCCAGCTCATGTGCCCTTAACTCCCACACCAGACAGTCTGCAGCCTAACACAACACCTCCACCTCACATGTTGAACACACACACACACACACACACACACACACACACACACACACACACACACACACACACCAGCGCAAGAATACATGCACATGCACGTGTGCATGCACCCCGCACCCAATCACACACACACACACACACACAGAGAAACAGAGAGAGAGAAAGAGAGATAGAACAAGCCCTACAAGCTTTTCATACATAACCCCACAAAAAATCTATACTTGCCCGATTACACAGATCCTCATATGGGGCCATATGGAAGGCTTTAAGCATAAGTTACCTCTAATCTGTGTGCATGTAGTGTTTATGAAAGAATTGCTCCACCCTGAAAAAATGCATGAGGTCGACGGCTGCCCGTACAAGCCAACAGCAAAGATCTATGTCTCCATAAACTCTGGCCTTCAGATGACTCAGACCCAGAGGCCGAGGGGTGTCTGCTGACAGAGTGGATGAAAAGACAGGGGTGGAGAGACGTGGCTGTTCTGCTCTCGCAAAAACTGGAGAGCGTTAGAACCCCCTTCAGGCCCGTCCAGCGTGTGACATCACACACCGAAGCACAGCCAATCAGAAGTCAGACACATGGCACAACGACAGAAAAAGACAAGCAAGTTCAGAAGAACAAGTGTCAGCTCAAAAGACACCATTCATCCGTTCCCTTTATCCTATCCCTTTCTTTTATCATTTCTATAGCTCTTCGCCTATGGTCCCCATCCCCTGCCTCCCTTTTGACCCATGATAAGTCTGAATTCATTGCGATGCCCAGACATTGGCCCCTCATTTTCAACGCGCAGAAACTATGCAACGTGACCCATGTGTCGGCATCAGGGAAAGGGTGTCAGGGACAGAATTGAGAGGGGCACCCTGGGTGTGTGAGGGGCCACGACCCCCCACCCCCCACCCCACCCCCCCCCCCACGCACCCCACACACACACACACACACACACACAGCCCTCTGAGGAACCCATCTTTTCGCCTCCCCTCTCCATGGTCACTCATTAACATGGTCTCTCCATTCAACTGTCAACCCCCAGCTTCCTGTGTGCAAGGCTCAGGGGGGTCGGAGGGTTCGATAAACACACGAAAGCCATGCAGTTATCTGTGGAACCAACCCCCACCCCCACCCCACCATCCAGACCCCACCATCCAGACCCCCACCCCCACCATCCAGACCCCCACCCTCTACGCCCTTTTCATCCCCTGCATGCCGTGGCTTTATTGGCCCCAACAGACAGACCTCCTGATTCCCACACTCTTTAAATCTGTCAGTCAAAAAAAGTGACAGTAGTACAACCCCCACATGTACACACACCCTCCCAACACACACACACACACACACACACACACACACACACACACACACACACAAGGCTTGTGTGGTGATAACGGGCAGTCTACTCCTCTGACTGCGGAGATAGACAATGCTCTTTCTAAGGGAATCTTGGACGAGAAACTCCATCTTGAACTTGAGTGGCCTTAAGCTCACAAGGCTTTGAAAGAGGACTGGCCCAGCCAGCGAGCAGGAAAGCCAAGCCAACTCATAAATGACCATATCTCACAAGTACAGACATGATGGTGTGGCTGAATTTTTAAATTGTCAAGGAAAGATTTGTGGCGTTATTGTGAAATAGCCACCAGTCTCCTTTGGATTTATAGCTGTTATTTCTTCCATTAAAGTATTACTTCAGAATGTGCATTTGACTTCAAGTGTACACAAACTGTCATGGCCACTGTCATATTTGTGTGCATGGGACACATAAGCAAAAGCGAAGCAATGGGAAGGGCTGTTTTCCTGCAGCAAGGCACAAAGTGCTGGGTGACTGAAACGAGCTCGGAGCCAGAGAAAGAGCTAAGACAAGCCCTCTGTGTATTTGTGTCCAAAACGGCTCTTTACTGTGGGCTTGGCGCACAGCGTCACTCTGGCTGGTGGATGTGGAAGTCCCGATCGCCCCCCTCCTCTCCCCTCCCCACCCACAGCCCCACCGCAGTGGCTTGGAGATGAGGTATGGGGTTGGTGGCGGTGGTGGTGGTGGTGGTGGTGGTGGTGGTAGTGGTGGTGGCGGTGGTGGTGGTGGGGGAGTGGGGCATGGTGCCCACTGACCACACCCCGGCTTATTTGTGCCAGGCACTCTGGGCAAAGCCGGGGAGTGGGTGAATGGGAGGAATGCAGCCCACTTAGTCTGCCCGCTGTTGAGCCCGTGAATGGATCCGCACTGGTGCCACAGTCCCTTGGCACATGGGAACATATGACACCCCCAAACACACACACACACACACACACACACACACACACACACACACACACACACACACACACACACACACACACACAGTGCCAGTGTCTGCATCTCTGAGGATAGGGAAGAAGAGAAGAAAGAATGAAACGAGGAAGAGAAGGAAAAGAAAAGGCATGAAAAACAGCAAGAAGAAGAAAAAGACCAAGAAGAAGAGAATTAAGAAGAGGGGAAAATTGAGAAAACAGAACAAGAGGAGCAACAAGGACAAACAAACAAAAAAAAACAACAACAAAAACAACCTGACACAGCAAACAGACAGAACAACAAGGTGAAGAAACAGATCTCAGCTCATCTCATTTTCCCATCTCTCTCATCCTCCTTATTCGTCCCTCCATTACGACACACTTAGCAAAGAGTCAAACGTGCAGCGACACGTCCACTGACTTCATCAGCCCCTTACAGACAATCCCTGGTTTAGTTGGAACAGGTTTCAGGGCTCCAGAGCACACCCCACACACACACACACACACACACACACACACACATGTGAACTGAGGGCTCAAAGATTCCACCATCAAGCTATGTCACGGCACTTTGATTAGGTCAGTTCTGGGAAATGGTGGTCTGGCCACTGGTGCCACACTAACCCAAACGTCCATCCCCTCAGCAGATGTAGCAAAGCAAGCAGCACAGGGGCTGGAGCGGAGCAGGCCGCCCGCCGACGTGTGTCAGGAGTGGGGGAGACAGGCTAGGCAGCCGGGCCGGCAGAGGCTCCAGACTCTCCCCTGGGTGATGGATGGAGTCTGGAACAGGAGGAGTGTGTGTGTGTGTGTGTGTGTGTGTGTGTGTGTGTGTGTGTGTGTGTGTGTGTGTGTGCTTGTGTGTGTGTGTGTGTGTGTGTGTGTGTGTGTGTGTGTGTGTGTGTGTGTGTGTGTGTGTGTGAGTGTGTGTGTACATGTGTGTGCGTGTATGTGTGTGTCCAGGCAGGGAGGAGCCTAGGCAATCCTGGCAATCTCTCACTGTGACTGGGATCACACTGTCAAATCCCCAGAACCATTAGGAGGCTGGTCTGACTTAAGAAAAATACTTAAGAAGAGAAGGGAGGAGTGAGTGAGTGAGAGGGAGACAGAGAGAATGAGAGAGAGAGAGAGAGATAAAGATAGAAAAAGAGAGGGAAAGGAGAGGAGCAGAGGGGAGCCAAGGGAGGAAGAGATAATCTCTCATTTGCAGTGGAGGGAGGAGAGGAGGAGAGGAGGAGGAGGAGGAGGGAGGAGGAGGAGGAGGAGAAGAGGAGAGGAGAGGTGGAGAAGAAGAGGAGGAGAGGAGGAGGAAGAGAGGAAGAGGAGAGGAGAAGAGGAGGAAAAGAGGAGAGGAGAAGAGGAGAGGAGAGGTGGAGAAGAAGAGGAGGAGAGGAGGAGGAAGAGAGGAGGAAAAGAGGAGGGAGGAGGAGGAGGAGGAGGAGGAGGAGGAGAGGAGAATGTGAAGGGAGAGAGAACACATTCCAACTCTGGATGAGCCTTGCTGGATCTCTCCAGAGAACATGCAGGGGGTTTTCCCAAAGCTAAACGGGCAGGCCGCCGAGCTTCCAACAGTTTCCAATCAGCCCCACTTACCGAAGATCAATATCACATCAATCAGGCCACATAAGGCCCATGGATGTTATCTCTCATATTCATGAGCGATATCTGGAATTATGTGATGTTATCACTTGATGATCTAGCATAAAGAGGAACAGCTGTTGACTGAACTGGACAGATCGCGCCGCATGAGCGAGCCTCTGAATGACTGCATATAAGAGAGTGCTGTGCAGAGAGGTGTGGAATTATAGTCCAGCTACCTCTCTTGCAGTCTCCTGCCAACAGGAGCAGAGGCAGTCTGAGACATGACAACGTACTGCAGCAAGTGCTAACAGCTGCTGTCTCGAAAAATGTCTGTGTGTGTGTGTGTGTGTGTATATGGCTTTGAATTCAACTATATGTGAATACATGTGTACATTAACATGCACTTATGTGCGTGTGTGTGTGCTGTTTCTTTAGAAGAGCACAGGTCTGTATAGTGTGTATATGTGTGTCCAGGGGCACTCCAGAGGAGAGGAGAGGAGTCTTTAAAATTCCAACCATTGCTTAGTAACAGATCTGACAGCTCCCCTGTGCTCTGTTCAACCATCAAAGTCTAATCCCTTCTCTCTCTCTCTCTCTCTCTCACACACACACACACACACACACACACTCACACACTTCTCTCACTCTCGTTAACAAGTGTAAAAGTTTTCGCTGTTCATTATGAACTTTGGGTGACACCCTTATATTCGCCTACACCTTCCCAGAATAACAAATCATGGATCCCTCTCTGAGCACGTCTCACTCTCTCATGAACACATACCACCCTCCCATAGAGAGAGAGAGAGAGAGAGAGAGAGAAAGAAAAGAGAGAGAGAGAGAGAGAGAGAGATAGCCATCGTGCTTCACCAGACTTTTACAAAGTAATCCAAATGTATGGCAGAGCTTACAGTACTCATGTGTAGTTAATTGTCGATCAAACCTCACGGACATCTTATTATGCCCTCAATCAGTCAGGATGAAAGCAGAGAGAGGAGGGCTAGATTAGAGGAGGCAAGATGGCCAGTGTAGCGGGTGGAGAGACAGGCCTCTGAAAGGGAGAGAGATGGTAATGACGATACTGACCACCAGGCCACTGCTATGCCATATGTTTATGATTCAGTACCACAGTTTGGATCCAGCAGAATGTGGTCGGGTCTCTCATCTCATCTCAGATCCGATCCGATCCTTCCTCCAGGCCCTTGAGCCCATCCTCGAATCCCCAGCGGTGAGGCTGATCAGTGAAACTATAACATGGAAACTTTTCTCCCGATTCATGGCCAAAAGAAAAAACCTATGGGACGCTAAGGACACAGACATCGCCGAGCTACCAGAAACGCGGCATTGTGCGAACCGCAGCTCCGCATAAGAACTGTCTTTCCACAAACCACAGCCCAGTCCTTAATCTCACAGGATTCAGAGTACAGAGAGACATTGACGGCAGTCAGAAATATGGAATCTGGTCTGGTAATGCTGCCCAGACCCTTCTCTACCTCACACAGGGCTGTTGTTGTTGGTATGAAGGCCCAGCGAAAAGGATCGAAATGAGTGAGAAATAAACATACAGCAGTAATAACAACACTGCCAGACCCAGAGTGCTCCTTTCCTGCACTTCTGTATCGGGTTTCACCTCTCAGTTATATTGTTCTTCGGTCTTCAGCCTTGGCAGACATGCTAACTCATAAACCTGAGCTCCACATTTTGCTCCTTTTTTTTTAACATGGTGTCATTAAAACAAACAAAAAATCTTTAGTTTCTTTGCCTTACCAGCAACCTATCCGTCACACACACCCCCAAAATGCAGTCCAGACAACCCTCCCCCATATTAAAGCGTGGGGCTCTTTTAGTGGTTATAAGGACATTAACATCACCTTTACAATCCAGAATGAGAGCAGACAGAGGAACTAAAAAGAGAGGGGAGGGGGAGGAGGGAGACAGAGTGCTAAATGAGAAAACAACAGAGGTGAACTGAAAGAATATTTTAAAATTTTTTGAGGAGAACGTGCCATCGAAAGACGGTAAGACGACAAATAGAAAGCAAAAGAGACAGAGAGAGGGAGCACAAAGACAAAGAGAGAGGGGTTGTTGGTTTTTTTGTCTTTCCCCCCTCCTCTCTCTCTCTCTCTCTCTCTTTATCTCTCTCTCTCTCTCTCTCTCTCCTTATTTCTGAATTCCTCTGTAATGATCAGGCTGTAACTGTACTGGCCTCCTCTTTGCCAAATGAAACACAGATCCATGCCAGCTTTTCTCTGTTTGTTTCTCTCCATTCTTCATCCATCTCTTTCTCGTGACACACGCAAAAAAAATCATATATACACAATCTGCATTTAATTTCCATGGCAGCTCAATGTGACTCTCTCTCTTTTCGCTTGTACGGATTCTGGCTTTCTTCTCTTTCTCACCATCTTTCTTGCTCTCCATTCCACTAACTCCCTTTCTCTTTTTGGAGTCTCCCTCCCTCCCTCCCTCTCTCTCTCTCTCTCTTTGTCTGGTCCCCCCGTTCTCTGGTTTTGCGTGTTCAGCAAATACTTGG
>NC_063206.1:18942479-18959979 GCF_017589495.1 Alosa alosa | reverse complement strand
AGGTCCTGCCTCTGCTCTGTTTCGTCTCATTTCACGGCCTCTCTCCATCCTTCTTCCTTTGAGAACACACACACACACACACACACAGCTTCTGCACATCCACATGGAAACATGGTTGTAAAACCAGAGGAATGAGACGTGGGGAGTCATACCACTCCTCTCTCTCTCTCACACACACACACACGCCATGTTGCGCAAACAGCATATAAGTGTTCCAGGTGGGTATTTGGATGGGATGAAAAAATAGTTTAGAGCAATTATTTGTCTGAATTGGCTCAAGAAATGTGCAAATTGAGTCTCATTTAATGCTAATTTATGCTCAACATTAAAAACATACAGATACAGTATGTACAGTATTCATTTTGTCCATCTTTTAAACGGTGTGAAGTTTACTGGCGCGAACAAGCTATGTCCAGAGTGCGTGAATAAATCAGGGTTGAAATGCCGCCTGTCAAATTGCACATATGAACACATCAGCCACTGGAGTCAGTGCTTCTGGCATTTGCTGTTTTGGTCTGGTAGGGCTGCAGTTCTCAGAACAATAGCTGACACCGCAGATTGGGTCTGGTACAGCCAACACATCATATTCCACTGTGAAAGCTTACTCCAAAGAGACCAATGATAGATTAGAAGCTCAGTCCAAACAATTAAACTGAACAGCATTTGGTGATGTGTCCAAATTGTGTTTTTTGGCATACAAAGTCCAGTTCACTTCTAGTTGTTCTCATTTAACAGCCAAAGAAACCATTGAATAATAAAACTATGTAACTGATTGGCTGATGATCAGCATAGTTATTTTTACAAATGATTTCTTCAATTGCTCCTCATGGATTATGTAAAATATATGTCAGCTACTTGTTTAATGGATGTTTAATTGTTAGCACAGGGTGACACAGCAGACAACGCCCTTGAGCTGAATGCTGTATTGAGAGCTACATTATTTGAAAACGGACACCTTTTTAAACAAGAGTAGCTTAAAAAATACACCCCTGCTGACTTGGTGCAAAGCCTCCAAGTATACGGCTTTCAACTCACAAGAGAGAGTGAGACAGAGACAGAGAGAAAGAAAAAGAGAGAAAGAGACAGAGAGAGGGAGAACATGCATAAGTAGGCTACTCTGTCTTTGTTTGGTGGGTGTAGGCCCAAATGAACCGACGTCTGTACAGACACATCACTCAAGCCGAAGCCAGTTCTTCACAAGGCAGTGGCAGTGTGTTCCAATGGCAACACGACCCACATACTAATCCACTACCATTTATTTACTTGATTCATGAGTCCCCCCTCTGTCTCTCTGTGCCTCAGAAGACATAGGCCAGAGCTGCTTCCACTCTGCCGTTCGTGAACAAGGGAATTGGAGAGGCGCAATGCCAATCTTCCACCAACTTTTCACGGCATTTCAAGTTACTTCTCAGAAGTCTGTTT
Organism: Alosa alosa; assembly: GCF_017589495.1. Taxonomy (NCBI): domain Eukaryota; kingdom Metazoa; phylum Chordata; class Actinopteri; order Clupeiformes; family Clupeidae; genus Alosa; species Alosa alosa. The sequence continues at coordinate 18,958,557 of NC_063206.1, read as the reverse complement.
ATGGTTTTTGTTTTTGTTTTCATGTTTGAAAATGAGACCATCCCTAGGCACACTGAAGTGAGGTGGAAGGCTTAAGGGTGGAAAGCAGGCAGAAGGATTGTAATTGTGGAAGCTTGTGTGACTCATAGGCTGTTGCCACTGCTGTGTGTGTGTGTGTGTGTGTGTGTGTGTGTGTGCGTGAAATGGAGACTCTGAGACTAACGCAGCATGGCAGGCCCCAGGAGCGTGGATGGGGCAATGGAGGGAGGAGAGGGAGCACGCAGTGGTGAATGGGGGGGAGAGTGGACCTTGGGCCAGCATTCTTTCATTTCTGATCCTGTCTCACGCTGTGGTGAAATTACCTTGTCACTGGTGACGCAAACTCCTGCCTTTGCTCACGGACCATCAGAGTCTGTCTCTGTGTGTGTGTTGAGGGAATGGAACGGGATGATCAGAGGTTCTTTCTTGGAGAGAGAGAAAAGACATTTTCTTTGTGTATTGCTAGCGCTACTGGACAGTTTGTTATTGGCCGAGTCAAAACTCCCGGGCAGCTGCACGGTCCCCAAGCCTGTCAAGAGTCCGGTCTAGGGCTCACACACACAATGAGCCTCCTTGTCACCCGTAGTTTCACCTCAGAGGCTGCAGGCTTCCACCTGAGCTAAAAGAATGGAACCTCACCAGGCCTCTGGGTTCAACCTGGAGCTCAGTCACCTCCACACACACACACAGCTGGGTTATCAAAGCCAGAGGCTGCTCTCAAACTCTCCACCCAACATGACTTACACCACCTGTCAGTAGGCCCCTCCCACCACATTATAGGCGGAGTGTTAGTCTGCCACTGGGATGTGTGTGTGTGTGTGTGTGTGTGTGAGTGAGAGTGAGAGAGAGAGAAAGACAGACAGTGCATGCAGGATCTAAGTGTTCATCATGCTCAGCTAGCATAGAATAAAGAGAGAGAGAGAGAGAGAGAGAGAGAGAGAGAGAGAGAGAGAAAGAGAAAGAGAAACCTCCACAGCGTTGTCTGGTCCTCATTTACACAGATCCAAGCTGCTTCTAGTTACCATTTTGCACGGGTACTCTGCAGGCTACACATCACGAGTGACACTCACATTTTTTAAATATTTTTTATTTGTTTTTGCAACAAAATAATAATTATTGTAATAATATTAAAACAGATGCACTTAAGCTATAAATGTGTTACAGAGAAGAGAGAGAGAGAGAGAGAGAAATAATAATAAATCCAACTCAAACAAAACAAAAGAAAACAAAAAATAAAAGTATCAGAGGACAAAGCCGAGTTTTGTTTCACTGTTCCACAGAAAAGCCAGTTTGTTGGGGTGTGTTATAATTTAGCTGTTCTCACCACAGCTGCGTCGAGCAGACAATGGGGCTGGATGGGACCTTGCCTCCACACGCAGCCATCTCCCTACTAGGCCGGCCACTGGCTGACAGGCAGGCTGTGGGGGTGGAGTGGCCTCTGATATGTATAGACCTGGACATGAGGGTGTGTGTGTGTGTGTGGTGGGGGGATAGCAATGGTAAGTGAGTAACCAGACACTGACCCATAAGGTACAGATCCTGCTCCACCCTGACCCAACCCAATCCCAGCGCCAGGGCCATGCTGGATCTAGTGCAGAGTGCCCTGCTACCTGGAGCAGCCTACAGCATGGAGGAGAGTGTCTGAACTAAATGACAGTCATGGGAGCATGGAGCTTCTGTGCTTGCATAATATTATGGTCGTTGTAGTGATATGTGTGCGCTGTTTATTCAACGTTCAGCGAGTTTAGCTGACATTTAATCCCATTCGCTTTAGTGCTTGTAGGACTTAACACCTACCTTGTGTAGACCGTTAATCAACCGGAATCTGTAATTCTGTTAAAAGTAACAGCTGAGCAATACTACTGAGCATACAACTGAGACTGACAGCACATCTCCATATTAATGCTACCAAAGCAAAGTGCTCCAGTCTCCAGTCTAGCTGCAGTCATATCAGTGCTGTATTTCCTATGCTGAGTTTGGTTCTATTATCTTAATTATGGGATCAATGAGGCCTGTGCTGTCTCAGCCATCAGATACATGTGAAAAACTCAACCTCACACACTCCATAGTTTATTCCGTGGCCTACTGAGGAAGTGCGTTCCAGACCACAGGAGCCCTGGTGCCGGGGAAGGGTGGGTGGGCTATGCTCTCAGTGACTCTTCACCATCAACCCCTTAATGACCCGTGTCTGACCCTGGATCAGGTGAGGCTGACCCACAGCTGATAGTTCACTGACTAGTCCATTGTCAGTCTTGCCAAAAAGGGGGACAACGGTGACAGCCAAGCTCATGCCAGTACTACTGTGTACACACACACACACACACACACAAACAGAGAAGCATCTTGGAGGCACTTGCTCCCAGTATGGATCTAATCTGAAATGTGTGTAGATGAATGTGTCTGTGTGTGTGTGTGTCTGTGTGCATGTGTGTGTGTCTGTGTGTGTGTGTGTGTGTGTGTGTGTGTGTGCATGTGTGTGTGTGTGTGTGTGTGTGTGTGTGTGTGTGTGTGTGTGTGTGTGTGTGTGTGTGTGTGTGTGTGTGTGTGTGTGTGTGTGTGTGTGTGTGTGTGTGTGTGTGTGGTCTGGTCTGGGGATCATATGCCTGAGAAGCACATGAATAATACCAGGACTTTTCAGAGCTCTGAGGTTCAGCTGGATTGTGATCACAGAAAGACAGAGTAGAAGCAGGAGCAGGAGGAGGAGGAGGAGGAGGGGAGGAGGAGTTGGAGGAGAAAGGGATGGAACAATAACATTGTGCAGAAGTTTAGTGAGCGATGGGACAGTCTCTGGCATTGCTAAGCGAGATCAACACACACGCTAATAGAGTGGTTATTGCATTGGGCTACACGGTGGGGATACGAGTGAGCCGTCTACAGAGAGGACAGAGACACATACTGACATGCACGCACAGGGAACGTCAGAAAGACAGGCAGGCAGGCAGGCAGGCAGACAGAAAAACAGACAGACAGACAGATGAAACAGGCAGGTAGACACACAGAAAGACTGGTTAAGACTGAGAGACAGTAACACTGGTAGAGACAAAGACATGCACATGTAAAATGACACAAACAAACAGACATGCACATGTAAAATGACAGACAGACAGACAGACAGACAGACATGCACATGTAAAATGTCACAGACAGACAGACAGATACAAAAAGTACTATAACAGACTATTTAGACACAGAAACAGAGTAACGCTGACACAACCAGCCCAGGGAATAACCCAGCTTGCGGCGGAACCTAGAACTGTGAATGTCGACTCCACACCTGAGCACATCTTCACACTAACAAGCAAGTAGCAAGCCCCGCCACACACCAGGCTCTTGGGTGAGTTTTAATGATGTTGCCAGAAACATCAGTGATAGGAACCACTGTACAGAGTTGTATTATGGGCTGTTGAGAGTGTTTTTTGGTTTTTTGCAGGGGCCAGGGTGACCCAGGTCAATGAGAGAGTGTGAAGACAGGTGAGGAGGTCCAAGGCTTTAGGTCCAAGGCTTTAGGGAGGACTGGGGAGGCCATTTGGGGGGGTGGTAGGTAGAGGAGGCCCCAACATGGCATGCAGGGAGGCTGGCAAGATTGGCTACTTGACCCTGATAGAGATAATGACCGGTAGAGATAACAGAGTCAGATGTCAGAGTTTTTGATCCCCTCAGGGCCAGATCTTGGCCAAATCAGGGCCAGTTGTCTACCAGATCTCAGCTGCAGAGCTGCAGCGGCTCAGGAAGTGGAGGAGTGCAAAGGGGGTACATGCAGGAGGTCAGAGCCAAGGTTGGATGGGCTGATTAGAGGAGGACACTGAGGAAGTCTTTGGAGAAACACAGCAGCGGTCAATGTGTTGAGCATGAGAGGAGATCATGGGAGGTGACGGAGACGCACAGTCAAACAAGATGTGCGTGTTTGTGTGTGTGTGTGTGTGTGTGCGTGTGTGTGTGTGTGTTGGGGGGTGGGGGGCTGAGGAGATGTGACACCTGTTACCGTAAGCGTGACTAAGGGGAAGGTGTGTGTGTGTATATGAGAGGGTAGTCCTGGGCCCAGTTCAGGCCCGGTAGAGCAGAATCCTCTCGGCGCAGGGCTGGCCCACCAGCTGGGCGTACTGCTCCACCTCGGGCTCGTCGCCGGAGCCCTTGCACTTGCGGGTGTAGGCGGCGTACGGCATGACAGTCCGGCGGAAGAGCACCAGCGCACGACCCAGCTCTCGCAGAGCGCGAGTGTCCACTGTGAAAGAAGAGAGAGGGAGAGAGCGATAGAAAGAGAATAATAGACAGAGAGAGAGAGAGAGAGAGTTGGAACGAGATAGAAAGAAAGAAAGAAAGAATACAAAGGGAGGAAAGAGAAAGGTAGGGGGAAAAAACAAACAGAATTAACATCAGCAATTTTACTTGCCGAGTTAAAACAACTCCAAAGCACTTTTTCTCTGCCGCTCGCACGCTTTTTGTTTATCCAGCACCAGCTTTGGAAATAACGATGTCCACAGACAAGGTAGAGTATGTTGCATGATTTCATGAAAGTATGATGTATTGCGACCTCAGAAGCAAGTCAAATTTGTAGTTTCTCAGGGTTCTTGCATGTTTCAGTAAGTCAAATTTAAGACCTTTTTTAAAGACATTTTAGACCATAAAGATTGAGAAGACCTACAAGACACATTACCAAAAAAATATTCAGATCAAAGAAATTCTGAAAAAAGTCATTCAAAAAACATGAATTTAATACACACAAGTATTGTCTCCCCAACGTCTACAACCCAACTGCTTTTGACATTGCTCACTTGTACTGTAGTATACGCAAGGAAAAACATCTGTGTCCCGTGCCAAATGCCCTAAACCTTAAGCCCAAAATGAAAATAGGCTAAAACAAACTTGCCCTCAAATAGAATCTAGATTTCATCTTGTAAAGGAAGTCAAAAATGAGACTGGTGTTGAAACTGGATGTGAAAGTGTATTTTGGGTAGACATGCATGCCTCTGCACCTGTGTGTGTGTGTGTGTGTGTATGCATGAGAATGTGTGGGGGTGTGGGTAGGCTATGTGTATGAGAGTTGTCCGGGACAACGTTAGGCTTACAGCATTTTGGGCCTAAGATGATCAAAAGCCCCCCTAAAATATATAGTAGCCTAGCCTAATAATATATGTCCAAATTCACGTCCATTATTCTCTGTTGAATTGCTCATGATGGAGTAGACCTATTTATCTCACACAAATCACACAGAGTCACGTGAAAGTATAAGTATATAAGTATAAGTATATATACTTTTTTGATCCCGTGAGGGAAATTTGGTCTCTGCATTTAACCCAATCGTGAATTAGTGAAACACAAACAGCACACAGTGAACACACAGTGAGGTGAAGCACACACTAATCCCGGCGCAGTGAGCTGCCTGCTACAATGGCGGCGCTTGGGGAGCAGTGAGGGGTTAGGTGCCTTGCTCAAGGGCACTTCAGCCGCGGCCCACTGGTCGGGGCTCGAACCGGCAACCCTCCGGTTATAAGTCCAGAGTGCTAACCAGTGGGCCACGGCTGCCCCCGAAAGAGCGGAACCAGAGCTTTTGAATGATATTTTTGCATTTTTTGCGTTCGCATTTTGCGGCTAGCTTATGTTTCTCTGCTCTGACGCCTTCACGCCTAATTGAATAGTTTTTTTGCAAAGTTTGCAACGAGCCTCGTAGCTGGAGCTGGGTAGCCTACCACTTGTAACCAACAGCGGAAAACGCTGTGATCTAGCCATGTCTCGTTGAAAGTACACTTTCCCATTTTCCACACATAGCCGAACTTTAACAAACACAGGAAACGCAGACGTATTTCACAGGCAGGTATTGCATTTATCACAGGATTTGTATTTAGGACCAACACCAATATCCCCCGGAAAGAACTAGCCTACAACACACCAAACCGAACCAACGTTCTGAGGTCAGCTTTCTGCTGGTTTGCTAGAGCTCCGCTTTGAAGGCTACGACTCAATATTTTTTTTCTACTTTGTAATAACTTGCTGCCAGCGTCTGGAAATGAACGATGGTAAAATATTTTTTAGACCTGGCTAAATTAAATTTAAGACCTCGGATGAAAATCTGGCCGTTTTTAAGACGTTTTAAGGCCTAAGGTTCTAAGTTCAGAATTTTAGACTTTTTAAGACCCCGCAGGAAGCCAGGTTTCTTTGTCTCATTCCATCAAACTACAGATCCGCTACCCGATCTGGCTAATTTGCATAGTGTGGTTATAGCCTATAGAGGGCCGCGAAGTGAATGCAGAAGTGCCGTTCACCCTGTTACAAGTTGATGAACCACTGAAACAATTTTGGAAACATTATTTTAAGGTACAAAAAAACTCTTTGGTGTTGCTTTAAGAGCGTGCGTCTCAAAGCAGCAGCTGTCAGCCTTCAGCGGCCTGTCTGAGTGCAGTCGGTCAGTCCAGTATGCCACTTCACGAAGGCCCAGAGTGTTCAGACCGACGTAAATAGCTCAGCACGCACATAGTCTTAAGCCGCCCCGCACTGAAACAGAGTGGAGATCTGGCGCAGCAGAGCAAACACGGTTAAATCAATTGTAAATATATTTCTGAACGCGCGTCATAGAGACGCAAATGACCCCAAAAAATCTCACCATCTGAAACTGATCATATAAGCTGTGGGTAACCTAGTTCTTGAGCCTTTTTATTATCTATTTTTTTAGTGCTGGTGGTGGTGGGGTCATCACATAGTTTCTTAGAAAGGACACACCAGCATAGGCCTTCGGGGTCGGGGTGGGTGGTTGGGGTTCAGTGCCCCCATCTCTTCTGGCAGGCGAAGGCTGGCTGGGGGCCTTTATGGTGCTGGCTCAAGCCCTGCCTGAGTGAAACTCAGAGTCTCATTAGTTGTTCAGTAAAGAAGGCCAGAGGCTGCCCAGAGGCCTCTTGAAAGGAGCAAGCGTAGGAGAAGAAGGAGGGGAAAACCCCGGACCAGTTTTCTCTCAGTCCTCCATGTCCCTCTGGAGCAACAGAGGAGGGCCTCCTGAGGGGAGTTTGGAGGAAAGGTCACCGCGGGGTCAGATCACTCAGTGACCTTCAGCCTCACCCCTGACACCCCCCACCTCCCCCACACCTTCCTACTCTATCCTCTCCCTCCCTACCCATCAGCACTGAGGGTCCCAGGGCCAACGCCCCGCCCGTCACCCCCTGGGCTCCTGGAAAGGCGCTGGCTCTTCATTTCACAGTTGGATTGTGGGTAATCCTAGATCCAGAGGTCTGAGAGTCAAGCCAGTGTGATGCAGGAATGTCCAAAGACTGACCAAAGGCTATAGGAGTGGGAAGACCGAAACGTCCTGTTCCTTCTAGAATTTTGTCTGCATATGCTTGCTGTGTGTGTGTGTGTGTTCTTCGACACATTATTTTGCTACCACCCTACACGTGGACTATAGGCACTACCTAAGCCTGATGAAGTCTTTTGTCAGGAGCACAATATACTGTAATCCTATGGCATTTACTGGATCAAAATCCTTCATAATGTATTGTGATATAACATATACAGAAGTGTTGAAGCCACCTGAGGGCACGGCCATTGGTCTGAGTCTCAGTAGCTCATACGAGAGGGAAGTTCATAAGTAGCAGTGGCTCATTTAAGCAGTTTAAAAAGCTTCTTCAATGTGCAAACATCTCTCAGATTCATGGACCTCTTAAAGCAAGCGTTTAATGTACAATCCACAGTATTTTTCAAAGCGGAGACATGATGTGTGTGTGTGTGTGTGTGTGTGTGTGTGTGTGTGTGTGTGTGTGTGTGTGTGTGTGTGTGTGTGTGTGTGTGTGTGTGTGTGTGTGAAAGTGTGTGTGTGTGTGTAGGGCCACTAGCCTTACGTAAACGGGCAGAAATCAGCAGAACATAAACACTGATTCAAAGTCAGCGAACTGGTGGAGAATGAGTGAGTTTCTGAGTTATGATTGTTATTAATAGATTCCACACCATCTTGAGACACACACACACACACACACACACACACACACATCAAACACACATGTGTGCACACACACACACACAGACAAACACTTACTTCACTCTTGCTCTCATCTGGTGCCCAGCTGAAGTAGATTTTGGTGTGCACTAGATATCTGTGAGTGTGTGTGTGTGTGTGTGTTTCTCCACATAACCCCACACATGCAGAGGATACAGCTCCACTCGCAGCCAGCCCATTTCCAATCCCTGAGCTCTGAAGCCCCTGACGACTGCCCCCCCCCCCCTCCTCCTCCTCGCAGGCAGTCAACACCCATCAGACACGCCACACACAAGACGGATGGAGACCGCAAGACTCAAGTGTGCAAAACCAAAACCAGGTGAGAGGAACAAGAGAACAGAGATACAAAAAAAGAAAGACAAACAGAATGCTCATAGCAAGACATAGATGAAGAGATTTTTTTTTTCAAAGATGAGTGAGAATGAGAAAGTGCAGAGACGAACAGAAAGCAAGAGAGATGGAGTGAGGAACAGAACTAGATGTGTGTGTGTGTGTGTGTTTCTTTTGTGTATCCATGCCTGAGTGTGTAAAAGCGGCTGCAGCCCACACATGCAGAGGATACAGCCTTGGCACTACATTGTATTTGGGAAAAGAGCTGTTAATGTTATTTTATTTATTTATTTTTATGCCCATTTCCAATCCCTGAGCTCTGAAGCATCCTGATTTTATTGTCTGCCCCTCCCAGTCCTGGAACGGCGCTGTTTTACATCTAACCAGTGGTGGACATGTCCAAATGGGCCTTGATGAAAGCCTCACATTTTACACTTTTGTCCCTATTGTTATCAAATATAGGCTGACACTGAGGTCCATGGCACACACAAGGACGGATGGAGACATTGTTTAATAGGATATACACGCCGTTATTCTAAAATCAAAAAAGTGTGCAAAAAACCAAACCAGGTGGAGAGGAACAAGAGAACAGAGATACTTAAAAAAAAAGAGCCACTTCCTAAAGACAAACAGAATAAACAGCCTCATAGCTTTTTAATTTCAAGACATAGTAATCAAAGATGAAGAGATTTTTTTTCAAAGATGAGAATGATTTTGTAGAGAATGAGAAAGTGCTGCTATACATTTGCATTTATAGTTTTCTACAAATGCAATAAACAGAAAGCTTAAGAGAGATGGCAGGAAAAAAAACCAAGCATGTCCATAAACATCCTCAGATTTATTTCGCTTCAAGAAGAAATGGGATGTGAACATCGCCCTAACAGAATAAATTACACACCCTCCCCACACACACACACACACACAGTCACACACACAAACAAACACACACACACATTGCACTTCCTGTAATCGCTCTGTGTGAGTGGAAGACTGACCCGGTCCATCCCCTGTGATGACCAGGACCAATGAACAGGAAAGGAGAGAAAAAAGCCTAGTATAGCACTAGTAGCAGAGACAGAGAGAAAGAGAGGAAAAAGAGAGAGGGAGAGAGAAAGAGAGAGAGAAGGAGGGAATGTGTGTGGGGTCAGAGGAAGAGGTGAGAGGGTAGAGTGTGAAAAGTGAAAACTGAGCTGGGCTGGTGAAACAGGAAGGAAGAAAGAATGACACTAAAAAGAGAGAGAGAGAGAGAGAGAGAGAGAGAGAGAGAGGAGGAGGGAGAGAGAAAGAGAGAGAGAGGGAGGGAGAGAGAGAGGAGGGAGGGAGAGAGAGAGAGAGAGAGAGAGAGAGGGAGGGAGAGAGGGAGAGAGAAAGAGAGAGAGAGAGAGGGAGGGAAGGAAAGAGAGGGGAAAAAAGGAAAGACAGGCTAGAGGAGAGGACGAGTAGAGAGGAAGAGAGGAGGGAGAGAGCTGGCATCTGGACATGAAAAGCCGTCAAGTCTATAACTGTCCTCAACATTTTGTCATTTCATTTTTCATCTCCTGAGTTCTTCTTTTGTTCTTTGTATTAAAATATTTATGAAACTATTTCTGAGTTATTTCCATTTCTGCTCTCTATAAGGGAGAAAAATTAAAAACTTGGAAAAAGCCCTAAGGCTGGGCACTCCTCCTGTTTCATAAGGAGCGCTTGTTTTCAGAGTTTGCCGCAGTGTGTTACATAAACATGTTCCCCGTCTTCCCCTCCCTCCTGCTCAGTGGTTCCCCTCCCCTCATCAGACCCCCCACAGCTGAATATTCAGCGGTCTACGATCTGGGCTCATCAGCAGCTGCTGCTGCTGTTTGGGGAAACTTTTAGAATGTGGGTCAACGTGGGCCCAGGGTAAACAGGTTATGTAAGTCTGTCCATCCTTTTACACACACACACACACACACACACACACACACACACACACACCGCTGGATTAATACAGCTGCTGGATATATAGCCAGCTCAGCAGTATCTGAGAGACACGCCAAAAGGCCTGCCCACCATACACACCTCAGACAAGAGGGCGAGAAGGAGACACACACACAAACACACACACACACACACACACACTCACACACACACAAACAGGAGGGCGTAGAGGAGACACACACACATACACACACACACACAGGAGTGCGAGGAGGAGACACACACACACACACACACACAGGATGGCAAGGGGGAGACACACACACACATACGAGGGCAAGGAGGAGACAGACACAAGTTTGTCCAATTTTTCTGTCATCCTGTTCTGACCCTTTCTGGGTCTGTCCATTATGCGTGACGACCTGAACAAGGATCACCTTAACACCTGAGATCAAAGAACAGTGAGTGGCTGAATAAGATGAAGAGATATGGAGAGAGAGTAGGAGAGAGGGATAGAGAGAGAAAATGAATGTGTATGAGTGTGTGTGTGTGAAAGAGACACACTCATATAGACAGAGAAATGAAAACAGAAAAGAAAAGAGAAGAGAGGGGGAGGGCGGAGAAGTGTGAGTTTAAACTGGGGGTGATAAACAGATGTGTTAGAGGGCTTTGGAAGGCTAATTAAGTGGTGGCTAACACTGAGCAGAGCCGTCGGCACAGTCCCCGGCCCTCACGCTCTCTCTGCCGTCCGTCCAAACATCCGCCTGCTCTATAAACACACATCGTGACTGCCCCCCCCCCCCCCTGCCCGCTCACCCTGGCTCATCTTCTCTCCTTTCCTCCCTCAAACATTTCACACTTGTTCCTGAAGCCCCTGTATTCCTCCATCTCTCCTCTCATTCTCCTCTTTTCATCCTCAAACACATCTCTATCTCTCTCTCTCTTTCTATACATGCATATCTCTCCATCACTATATCTCCTCCTGATCCATCCGATCACTCATTGTTTCTTTGCACTCTTGTTGCACTCCTCTCTCTCTCTTTCTTTCTCTCTCTCTCTCTTTATCTCTTCCTCAGCAGACTCTCTCAGTGCCGGCGCCACCGGAGGTTCAGTGACACGCGGCTCAGGGAGTGGTGGAGAGAAGTCAGAGGTCACGGCAGAGAGGACTTTCTCTGGAATGGCCAGGGGTCACACCCACTCGTAACCATCACACACGCCACAGGAAGGCCACAGGATGCAGCCCCCCTCCCTTCTCCACACACACACACACACACACACACACACACACACACACACACACACACACACACACACAAAAACAACACATTAGGATTCCATTACTACAGAATCTCCAGAAGTGTGTGAAGTGTAGTATATACAGTACCCTCCAGAGTTGTTGGCCTTATTTGTTATTCACCTCTGATAAAGTTGACTAAAAAGAGGAATATAAAATCATCTTTTGGAAATTGATCTTAACGCCTTAAGTAAAAAAAAAAAAAGAGGAAATATCCAATCTTTAAGGACACCAATTTTCTTTGTGAATGAATAATGTATCATAAATAAGTCCTGGTGACATGGTCCTCCTCAAAAGTATTGGCACCCCTATGTTACATTCCCATAGAGGCAGGCAGATTCTTATTTTTAAAGGCCAGTTATTTCATGGATCCAGGATACTATGCATCCTGATAAAGTTCCCTTGCCTTTGGAATTAAAATAGCCCTACATCATCACATACCCTTCACTATACCTAGAGATTGGCATGATGTTATTTCAGTTAGCCTATTAGCTGGTTTGATTTGCATTGAGCTCATAGAGTCCTCATTTTTCTTTTTCATTAATACCACCATCAATTACATTCACTCTACGTTGTGTAAAACGTGTACTCTAACAATGAGCTCATATACGAGCATATCAATAAAGGATCATTTGAGTTCAAATTTAATTAGATTCGATCTCTAAAAAAAATCAACAGAAAGAGAAAGCAAAAGGGAGCGGAGTAGTTTGTGGCTGAAGAGAGCCGATAAGTTTAGCTAGGGTAGGAACAGAGGAGGGTAGAAAAAGAGAATGTGCCCCTAGAAGGCGTAATACCCCCTCCGGGGGTAAAAACCATCTAGTCTGAGCTTGAAGACATTCTCAATGTGTCACGCTAACATGACTCAGGCAGGGGGAATGTGGCCCTGTGGGCAAACAGCGACAGTGCTTTGGGGGAAAAGGATGGAAAAGACCGGAACAAACCATAAAAGAGACTCAATCAGGAATACATCTCCAGCTAACATCCTTCCATCCATCCCTTTGTCTGAGAGAGGAAGGGAGAGAGGGAGAGAGAGATGGAGTGAGAGAGATGGAGAGAGAGAAGGAGAGAGAGAGAGATGGAGTGAGAAAGAGATGGAGAGAGAGAGAGATGTAGAGAGAGAGAGATGGAGAGAGAGAGAGATGGAGAGAGAGAGAATGTGTTTGTTCTGGGTTGAGGGTGCTGGTAAGTGTTCTGTAAATACAGCGTCTACTTGACTGAACCACTGTGCTCTGACTCCAGACGACACACACACACACACACACACTCACTCATACACACACACACTCATACACACACAAACACACACCATCTCTTCCTGTCTTCTCTTTTGGTGGGGGGGATTTTCAATTTCAATGTTGTTCCATGCAAAGACAATGTTTATATTAGTGTACCAATGAAGGAGAGGTTGCAATGTCTTTATGTCGATCTTTCTCTCTCTCTCTGTCTCTCTCTCTCAGGAGCTAAGACAGACTGGAGACATGCTCTGAATGAAGTACTGCAGCACAGACAAGGTGTCTGGGAGTACAGGGAGGAATGGAGAGAGGGAATATGAGGAGAGAGAGAGAGAGCGAGAGAGACACTTCGTTTTTGGAATAAGACACATAGACACTTAGTTTTTCTGTGTCTTATTCCATGTTCCCTCCATACTTTGTATGACTGCTTTGGCAACACGAATGTCTTATTTGTCATGCCAATAAAGCATTTTGAATTTGAATTTGAATTTGAGAGAGAGAGAGAGAGAGAGAGAGACACGGACGCAGACGGGGCCAGGGAGTTTGTGAGGAAAGGCCCGGGGGGAGAGAGCAGGGGGTGGGGGGGGCGAGAGGCGCACACATCATTTGTCTCCTCTGGATCTCAACGTCCAGTCACAAGGCATTTCTCAAGAGCAATGCAATAAAGAGGCCCTGCCTCTCTCTCTTTCCCACTCTATCACTTTCTCTCTCTTTTTTTTGGTCTGTCTGTCTGTCTCTCCTCTTCTTCTGTCTCCACAGCAGCTTGGCACCCTGTCGCCTGGCTAAACGACCCACACATACGCTTTCAATAAACAAGCACTGTTAAAGCCCGAGCAAGACCACAAACACACAGCTATGTGCCTGTCTGAGTATTTCGGTGTTTGTGTCTATGTGTGTGTGTGTGTGTGTGTGTGTGTGTGTGCACACCGGCATGTTTGTGGGGGACGTGTGTGTGTGTGTGTGTGTGTGCACACCGGCATGTTTGTGGGAGACCTGTGTGTGTGTGTGTGCACACCGGCATGTTTGTGGGATACCTGTGTGTGTGTAAGCTTGGAGTGTATGTAAGAGTGTGAGTGCCAGTGCTGGCGCCGGTCTGAACTACTCTGGGTTCAGGGGGTAACGTCTGTTCCAGCTTTATGAGCGTTCATCTGAATAGACAGATAGGCACAACTTACTCTGTGTGTAAGACAGACAGATGGAAGGAGAGAGAGAGAGAGATAGAGAGATAGAGAGATAGATAGATATAGAGATAGAGAGATAGATAGATAGATAGATAGATAGATATAGAGATAGATAGATAGATAGATAGATAGATAGATAGATAGAGATATATAGATAGATAGATAGATAGATAGATAGAGAGAGAGAGAGAGAGAGAGAGAGAGAGAGAGAGAGAGAGAGAGATAAAGAATATTGTATATCTTGTCTGGGGTCATATAAAGGACTTGGCTTTGTGTCGGTGAGAGTGGAGTGATGTGAAGCCTGTGTGTGTGTGTGTGTGTGTGTGTGTGTGTGTGTGTGTGTGTTTGGACAGCCGATTGCAAAGTTTGGATAACAGTTTCTCTGACACCTCATTAGCCCAAGGCCTGGGCCCATGTCCCATGATCCTTTGCTGCTGGGGCAAACGCTACCCTACAGCGGTCACTGCACTTCACTCTGGGTAGTGGATCCTCATAGCAAACACAGGGATTAGGCTTTCCTCATGGGGACACAACCCATATGTGTGTACACACACACACACACACACACACACACACAGACTCTACAGCCCCACCAACACACACATAGTTATATACTATAGTTGACCAACTTTATTAACAGTAGGTAGTCTCAGTGCCAATCATATACATATATACAGTAACTGCTGCATGAGCATTTGAGGAAACGACAAACACACACAAAAGCATACACATGCCTTCTTACTCACACACACAGAGCAAAGGCCAGGACTGGATAATACCTCTGGCTACAGATAACTCTAAAGCAGGGTGGAGGAGGTAACTGCTGAAACTAATCGATTAACATCAGAAAAATGTTCCACACTGGAGTCCAGAGTTGTCCTAATGTTAACCTGCTTTTCTGCCCTCCTCTGTGGATGTGGATGTTGCTCTCGCTCTCGCTCGCTCTCTCGCTCTCTCTCTCTCTCTCTCTCTCTCACACACACACACACACACACCAAGCCATCAAAAACATTCAAGCCTCTGCACATAAAATTCACATTCCAGGCAGCACACATACACTTATTATGATCTTGCTATTACACACTGCAACACACATACAAAAACACACACTCACATTACCCTGAGTGGCTTCCAGCCAGTGGCTTCTCTCTTCCCAGCATGCATTGCTACCCGGCCACTGTGGAAGGCCAGCGGCGTGGCAGGGAAATCGCGTGCGTGTTTGTGTTCAAGAGCTCCACCATCACTCCCACTAGCCTCTCTCTCTCTCTCTCACCCAACCCAAATCCCACTGCTCACGTTAGCCTTGAGAGTGAGTGGTAGAATGTGTTGGCATAACATCTCAGCGCACAGAACACATATACACACACACACACACACAGAGAACACAAAAGCACACAGAACACACACACAAAACACACACTCACACAAACACAGAAATCACTTTGCCAAGAGTAACAGGCAGTATGGGAGTGGAGGTATCATAGTGTGTGACACACACACACACACACACGCACACACACATTTGGAGGCAGCCGTGGCCTACTGGTTAGCGATTCGGACTTGTGACCGGAGGGTTGCCGGTTCGAACCCCGACCAGTAGAAAGCGGCTGAAGTGCCCTTGAGCAAGGCACCTAACCCCTCACTGCTCCCCGAGCGCCGCTGTTGTTGCAGGCAGCTCACTGCGCCGGGATTAGTGTGTGCTTCACCTCCTTATTGCAATGATGGCCTTTTAGTGCCAATCACAGACAGTGAGTTTCTCTCTCTGTCACAACTCCTCACACACCCCAACTCAGCAGCTGTTCCATCCTAATAAAACAGAATAATGATAATTGTACACAAATATGAATTATGTACTATGGCAATGGAGAAGGGTGTGTGTGTGTCTGCATGTTTGTGTGGGCATGTGTTCATGTGTGTGTGTGTCTGTGTGTATGTATGAGTGTATGTTCATATTTAGGTAATATAAGTTTCACATCAGCAGGTCCTTTCATTATGGCAGGAATATACGTATTGAGCAGCAAGGACATTTCTCTTTCTCTCCAGTGAAGAATGAAAGCCTTTCCTCATCGCTCACTTGCAGGAATTCAGGGAGGACATTTGTCATCTTTTCAAAATAGGTTCTCTTAATGTTTACATATTTTGTGCACTGTGT
>NC_063206.1:18929979-18939979 GCF_017589495.1 Alosa alosa | reverse complement strand
GGGCAGAAAGAAGGGGGGAGGAGAGAGGAAAGACAAACAGAAAGAGAGAGAGAGAGAGAAAAAGAAAGGAAGAGGAAAGAGGAATGACTAAGACATGGGAGGGATTCACTCACTGCTTTGGAATGAGCTGGCATGATATTGTCTTAAGCAGCCCAGTTAGGAGAGAGTGGTAGAGAGGGATCATGGAGATGTGGATGATGAGAGGAGAGAGAGGGATCATGGAGGAGGAGAAGAGGGAGGTGGGTGACAATTGTGGAGAGGGGGGTGACGTAGAGAAGAGTGGGCGAATATCACTATTAATCTGAGAGAGTGAGAGATCTAGGCAGGGAAAGAAAAAGGACAGGTGTGTGTGTGTGTGTGTGTGTGTGTGTGTGTGTGTGTGTGTGTGTGTGTGTGTGTGTGTGTGTGTGTGTGTGTGTGTGTGTGTGTGTGTGTGTGTCTGATGAGAGAGAGAGCTTGGAGTGTGTGTGTGTGTGTGTGTGTGTGTGTGTCTGATGAGAGAGAGCTTGAGTGTGTGTGTGTGTGTGTGTGTGTCTGATGAGAGAGAGAGAGCTTGGAGTGTGTGTGTGTGTGTGTGTGTGTCTGATGAGAGAGAGAGAGCTTGGAGTGTGTGTGTGTGTGTGTGTGTGTGTGTGTCTGATGAGAGAGAGAGCTTGGAGTGTGTGTGTGTGTGTGTGTCTGATGAGAGAGAGGGAGCTTGGAGGTGTGTGTGTGTGTGTGTGTGTGTGTGTGTGTCTGATGAGAGAGAGAGAGAGCTTGGAGTGTGTGTGTGTGTGTAACAATGTGAGTGCTAATGGTGGCGCCAGTCTGAACTGCTCTGCTCTGTTCCAGCTTTATGAGTGTTCAGCTGAATAGACAGATAGGCACAACTTCCTGGGAGAGAGAAAGAAAGAAAGATAGAGAGTGAGAGAGAGAGATAAAGAGAGAGAGAGAGACCATATACCTTGTCTGGGGTCAAGTGTCATATAAAGGGCTCAGCTTTGTGTCAGTGTTAGTGATAGTGTGTGTGTTTACACAAGTAGTGATACAAACACTGCTTCTATTAGTATGCAGGTGTATGACTATGCATGTCATATGCGTGCAAGTGTATATCAACGTATGTGTGTGTGTGGGGGGGCATATGCACATAAGAGGTTATTTGTCTCTATGAAAGAGAGTGTAAGGCTGAGTGTGTGTTTGTGTATGTGTGTGTGTGTGTGTGTGTGTGTGTGTGTGTGTGTGTGTGTGTGTGTGTCTGAGTCCAAGAGAGCCAGATAAAGTGTGTGTGTGTGTGTGTGTGTGTGTGTGTGTGTGTGTCTGAGTCCAAGAGAGCCAGATAAAGTGTGTGTGTGTGTGTGTGTGTGTGTGTGTGTGTGTGTGTGTGCGTGTGTGTGTGTGTGTGGGCGCAGGCAGGCGGTGTGCCCTGAGGAAGGCTGTGCGAGGTCACGTTCCCCTGCTAATGTGCGGTGTGTTCTCTCCCCCCTCTCCACTCCCCCTGCATGTGTGCGGCGTCTCACAGTCGGCCCTCCTATTATTATTACGCTCATAATCAGCTGTGTTAGAATGCAGGACTCGGCGTCGGCCACACCGCTCACCTCAGCCTGCCAGCAGCTACAACACACACACACACACACACTGGAGCGGAGACACTGCCGGGATACTCAGGCCGTTCAAACACACAGAGCGAGAGACACACACACAGAATTCATACGTACATCCACTCTGATAAAGGCACACACACACACACACACAGTTTTGGAGGATGCGCCCTCAATCCACAAGGTCCAATACTTCTGAGCTGCTCCTCCTCACTCACACCTATGCACATAAACCACCATGTGAATGACAACAAAGCTGTAGAATCAGGTGGAAAACCTAAAGCTAGTGCGATGGAAGAGCAAAGCTGGGTCATTCCATGTCAATTCAACCAGGGCCCACGCACTTAGGTCTCAAAAAATTCTGAAAAAATTACCAGGTGTACCCAGGAGACACACTGTAAAATTACTTTTATGTAAGATCAATACTTTCCAAGATACAGCCAGTTTTACGGGGGGAGGGGGTGTCGAAGTTCACAAGCCCATAGAGCAAGAACTAAACCAAGGAGGCTCAGATTTTTACATCGTTTAAAAGCTGAGAAAAAGCTCTTTCATGTGATGTGATACATGTAATGTCTGATGACCGTGCACTGTCACTTTCTCCACTGCGTAAAAGACTAAATTATTTTGCACTGTGAATGCTAAGATTATTTTGACAGGCCATAGGCCAAATAAAATATGCTATTAGTCGGATGCAAAGCAGAATATTGAAAGAAGGGGGCACCAAGGCCACATTGACCTGTGAACCTCCGATTTTCAAAGAGGCATCACGGACAATGCAAGGGGCAATGACGGCCATGGCCGTCGTGAAATTCCAACCCTGCCAACATCCATCATATTTTTTTCTGAAATAAAATGTGGGCAGCCAATAGTGGATGTGAAACTGAAAATCATGTATGCTTTAATGGAGTTAGCTTAATTTTCTTTACATCCAGAACTTACATTGGGTCTCCAATTTAGGACATCGTATAGTCTAATGCGAACACATCCCTTTAGCCCTCGGACCTGGTGAAATATTAACCTAAGTCTGTCACATCATATGGCCAACTATAAACATGCAATCTTCCTGTTCCCAGCATTAGCATAACACTTTGTGATTTTTAGCTTGTCACCTGTGACGATATATGCTAGTTTAAAGGAGAATTCCGGTTTGATTTTGACATAAAGTGTGTTGAAACATGATACCGAGTGTCTTCCAGTAGCAGCAACTGGAATCCATGCATTTCCACGGAATGGAAAACGTATGTACCAATAAAATTAAATAGAAATACATGAATACATTTACATTTAAAAAAGCAATAATTGCACGAAATACAGGTTGTTCACGACTCACGAGTCTCGAAGCTCGAGTCCGAGTCAAGTCTGAAGTCTTTGAGGTGGAGTCGCAAGTCAAGTCTGAAGTCACTGTTTGTGCAACTTATGGCCACCTTACACCAAAGAACTTTGACAAGATTTGGGAAAGATTCTTGAAAGATTGTAATCTTTTAACTAATGCGCCCCATTCAAGCTTTACTCAAAAGACAACAATCTTTCAAGAATCTTTCCCAAATCTTGTCAAAGTTGTTTGGTGTAAGGAGGCCATTAAGTGCAACTCGAGTCCAAGTCTCAGACTCAAGTCCCCATCTCTGCAGACTCTTCCTTCTTGAGGATTGTAGTGTTAGGTTTAATCAATTAATCATATCATAGAGATATTGCTCATGTTGAAGGCAACTGGATGTGATTTTTTAAAATGTTTTGTTTTCTTCTCATTTTCCCCCCTAACCAAAACATCTAGGAGGCCGTATGAAATTTGCTGGTGGGCCTGATCTGGCCCCCAGGCCTTATGTTAGACTGGTCTAGTCTCTGTCCAATAAAACAAGCATATTGCGTTCATTACTCCCGCCCACCTAAACTTTGGACCAATAGAATCTCTTTGTTATGTTATATCATGTCAATCTGTTAGATTATCTACCTCAGGTCCTTGACAACTGAATGAATGAATGAATGAATGAATGAAAGCGATCTAGCATCAGTGTTTGAGGTAGTCGACAAATGCTAACCCCAAACCCAGTACATTGTGAAAATATGATGGCTGCTATATAGAGTTTGGATTTATTGAAAATAGTAAAGAAAATCATCAACATCAACAATTATGAATTAATCATACCCCTCTCAATGCATGGAATATGATCCAATATAGTCCAGTGTGTTTTCTGGTTAAGAGTTCATACATGCACATTGTTTCTTACTGCAGCAGTCTTTCAGCACTACTTATTTTGATGAGTCAAAAACGTGTTAGCCTGTTACATTGTTGCACTAGTTATGCTGTGTTCTCTTGCTGCCGTTCATTTTTACATCTCTTATTCTTACATACTCTCTTGGTATACAGTTCATTTTACACACATTCCTTCAAAAGTTGACATTATTTTCAAGTTATGTCAAAATGCAATAAAATGTTTCCTTTTAAACTTAGGCCTATAATGTTATTAACATGGTATTTTATTTTAGAATTCAAGGTGCCAATGCATCTAACAGAACAAATAGTATTAGGTCTATGCTGAAATTCGTGTTGCGATTATGAAGGGGTCCTTGAAAATGTTTCTGCCCTGTAAGGGGTCCCTGGCTTCATATAATTTGAGAACCCCTGGTCTAGCAGACATGGATACTGGAGGTCAGGGTGCCAAGGGTGGTTGGCACAACATATAGGGTCACTGAGGAGTGGCATCCGGTGTGGGGTGGCACGGGGTGGGTGTGCTCCGGGGCATACCTGCTTGGCCGTCCTGATTGAGACGAGCGTAGGCTGAGGCGTCAAGTCGTGGCACACACTGCTCTATGGGCACCCATGTGAACGTCTCTGGGCACAGGAGGTCCGAAGGCAGGTATTGACCCTGAGAGAGAGAGAGAGAGAGAGGAGAGAAAGAGAGAGAGAGAGAGGGGGGAGGGAGAGAAAGATAGAGAGAAAGAAAAAGAATGGTCATTCTCAACTGCTCTTCAGTTTTCAACTTTATAACACAACTTACAACTCAATTCTGCGTTATACTGACTGTGTTGAGATTATAGGGATTGAAAGCAGTACACACCTCATTCCTCAATCCCTCCCTCCCATAATAAATCACCCTATCACAGTAACACAGTCATATCTCCATCACTATGGCAACCTGAGTAATGTCCTGTGAGTGGGTCTTGGAGGGAGACCGCGAGGGAAAGACTAAATAAACAGAGGGGGAGGGTGGAGAGAGAGGGATGAGAGAGGGGGGGGGGGGTGGAGAGAGAGAGGGATGGAGAGAGAGAGGGGGATGGAGAGAGGGGGGGTGGGAGAGAGAGAGGAGTCTGAATACAGATGGCATCCATAGGCCTCTGAGGCGCCTGCACTCAATCACAGCGCTAAACAAACACACAGTCCACCAAGACACACACACACACACACACACACACACACACACACACACACACACACACACAGCCATTGCACTATTCACATTATATAGAGCACATTGCCATTTGGAACCCTTCATCAT
This sequence comes from Alosa alosa, assembly GCF_017589495.1. Lineage (NCBI taxonomy): Eukaryota > Metazoa > Chordata > Actinopteri > Clupeiformes > Clupeidae > Alosa > Alosa alosa. The sequence continues at coordinate 18,934,908 of NC_063206.1, read as the reverse complement.
CCAACACACACAAAAGCATACAGGATCTTGTCCTTAGATACACTAACATGCAAAACCATTAAAGACAGACAGCCAGACACACACATGCATGCACGCACACTGCGCGCGCACACACACACACACACACACACACACACACACACACACACACACACACACACACGCCATCATTAGCCTCCACTCTAAACAATGCGACACCTCCAATGGGACCTCTGCAACATCTCAGACTCACACACAAACACACATGAGGTATAAACACCCTCAGTGCCTAAACAGACCCCTCATCACCTCACCCTCAAACACACACACACACACACACACACACACACACACAAAACTGATTGCTGTAAACAATCAGAAACTTTCTTTCCATTAACACACACACTGATGGTACTGTTCCAGGGAGTTAGGCCTATGTGCTTACATTCTCCTTGATCTCAAGGAGAAACAGCGTGTGTGAGGTGTGTGTGTGTGTGTGTGAGCGTGTGTGTGAGTGTGAGTGTGAGCGTGTGTGAAGTGTGTGTGTGTGTGTGTGTGTGTGTCAGCCAGCACCCCAAACCCACACACCTGTGCCATACCTTGCACACCCCGGTGGGTACAAGGTGCTCAATGCACGGATGAGTGAGAGGACAGGGGGTGGTGAGAAGGGGATGGGGGATAGATAGAGTGAAGAAGGGAGAGAGGGAGGGAGAGAGAGAGTGTGAGGGAGGGACAAAGATAGACAGAGGGAAAGGGAGAGAGAGAGTGTGAGGGAGGTAAGAGGAGGGTGAGGGAGAAAAAGGGGGGGGGAGAGAGAGAGAGAGAGAGAGAGAGAAGAGTAGTGGTGGAAGGAGAGGCCCAGGCTGGTTGTGCTCAGTGGAAATCAGACGGACGATGACAAGCGAGCGCTGGGACGTGTCGAGACCGGCCCTCGGTGAGCAGGGACTTGCGCTTGCAGAGAAGAGGCAGAACGGTGGGAGCAGACGCGAGGCTGTTGGCTCTGCTTTGTGTCTGAGAGGTTGGGCAAGAGTTTGTGTGTACAGAGGTTAGATTGTGTCGATTCTCCCCCGACAACTTGGGTTAGGTCTCTCTGGACGTCGTCTACTCACTTCAATGTGCTACGAAATACTGAGACTGTAACTTGATTCGGTCATATTGGTGAATTAAATTAAGCTATCCACTCCACACACCTGCTTGGAGATGTATTTCACTCCAGGTGTGTACACTTTGAGCGACTCGGCGAGCGTCCACACAAAGGAGCTTGTGATGACTTATTGCCCGTTATCGAATCAAAGAGAGAAAGGGGGGACTAACGCACGAACCAGCTCCTTTTGCACACATCGCCAGGCGAGCACCCAGCCTGGGAACGCTGCACCAATGTGTTGACTCAGGCTGGCGCGTATGTTGAGACTGGTCTGCGAGCGTGTTTGGAGAACAGTGCGCGTGTGTGTGTGTGTGCATGTGTGCGCGTGTGTGCTGGAGCGCCACTCTCTCTCCTTCCCATGCTGAGTGCAAACACAGGCCCTGCGCCGCTCAGCTCGGGCCGGGCCGTGTGAAGCTAGGCCAGACACACACACACACACACAGCACTCAACGCACAGCAACACCCCTGAGCACTCACAATGAGACAGATAAATGCAGAGAGAGGCGGGCCAAACCAAACACACACACACACACACACACACACACACACACACACACACACACACACACAGGGAGGGAGGGAGAGAGAGAGAGAGAGACAGAGAGAGAGAGAGAGAAATGGGGGGGGGGGTCAGATGGAGAGAATGAAAAAGAGAGAGGTGCAGAGAGAGAGAGAGAGAAGTGATAGACAGAGGTAAAACAGGCAGAGGACAAGAGTGAGAGAGAAGTGAAGACAGAGACAGACAGAGGGCTGAAGAGAGTGAGAGATGTGGAAAGAGGGAGAGAGAGAGGGGGGCAGAATAGAGACCAACAGACACAGAGAGAGAGAGAGAGAGAGAGAGAGAGAGAGAGAGAGAGAGAGAGAGAGAGAGAAGCAAAAGACAGCAGACAGTTCAAAGCTGCCTGTGGTTTCAGGGAGGGCTGCGAGGTTCGGAGAGAGACGTGGGAGAAAACGAAATGCCTGTTCGCGGTCAGCCCAGCGAAAAATCATCCTACATGCAGCCAGGGTTCCAGTGTCACAGAAAGTGTGTGTGTGTGTGTGTGTGTGTGTGTGTGTGTGTGTGTGTGTGTGTATAGAGTTGTATAAAATATCCAAAACCCACACTTGAGTAGAAGTACAGATATTTCATAAGAAAATGACTTAAGTAAAAGTAATCTATAAGCATAGATCTTAAGTCTTAAAGTATCTATTATTAACATGACAAGTAGCCAATTATAAAACCTAGTTAAGTACTGAAAGCAGCAGTACAAAGCACTAGTAAAAGGCCTGGTGGGGTGACATCCCCCTCCCTTCGCTATGCTTTTAATGTAAAAGAAAGCAGTCAGAACTTTGGATAGGCTACTAAGTTCATGCAGCATCTTACAACTTGGTGTCTTATGTTACAAGGGACTACACTGTGCCCGGAGCATCTTGGGGTTAAGCTCAAGGGCACAGCGGTGGACACCGGGAATTGAACCCACAACTTTTCAGGCTTAAAGCAACACCAAAGAACTTTTCCTCTGTCGCACGCACTATTTGTTTATCCAGCACCAGCTTTGCAAATAACAATGTCCACAGACAAGGTAGAATATGTTGCATGATTTTATGAAAGTACGATGTACAGTATTGCGACATCAGATGCAAGTCAAATTTGTAGTTTCTCATGTCTCATTCCATCGAACTACAGATCCGCTACCCGATCCGGCAAACTTACATAGTGCGGTTATAGCTGATAGAAGGCCGCGAAGTGAATGCAGAAACTGCCGTTCACCCTGTTACGAGTTGATGGACCACTGAAACGATTTTGGAAACATTATTTTAAGGTACAAAAAAACTCTTTGGTGTTGCTTTAACCACTATGTTACCACCGGCCCACATTACCTCAGCCTACTCTCTATTTAATGCTGCTAATGAAAATGTAGTGGAGTAAAAGTATACATTTCATTTAAATGTAGTGAAAAATAAAAACTCAAGTAAAGTACAGATACTCCCCATTCATACTTAAGTACTGTACTTAAGCATTTTTAGTTAGTTACTTAACATCTCTGTGCGTGCAGAGTTTGACTTTATTGTTATTAAGTCTCTGTGTCTGTTATAGTGGCGTGGCCTCATTGGGTTCTGTTTTTAGGGTTAACTCAACAACATGATATTCACTCTCACTCCTACCTACACACACACACCACACACTATTCCTCTATTAACCGCAGGCCTAATCTCCCCCTCAGTGAGTACTGACCGGAGAGAGAGACTGGACTGGGGCAGAACCAGAGAGTGGAGAGTGGGACTCTCCAGGCTCCAGGTCACGCTGTTCGGCCTCAAACACACACACACACACACACACACACACACACACACTCTGGCCTCCGTCTGAAACGCTCACTACGGGCCATTATCTGGCTCCGCTGGGCCCTACACATACACTAGCACCCTAATCACAGAACAAATCACAAGAGCAGAGGGGGAAAATACAATACAACACAAATGCGCCAATAAATCAAAGCACTGGCGCGGCCGCGAGCTCGAGTTTTAGCGGTCCTCCGAGCTGGAGAGATATGCCCCCCCGACTCCTCCTCCGAGCTGTCCAAGCAGCCAACTTCTCACTTCAGTTCAGCTGCTGAACTGAGGCCTCTTGCATATGGAAAGCTGATAATATCAATCATCATGACTGTTTTTAAAGAAGCGCAAGTTTCAAAAGGAACAGCAACATAGGTTTCTGTGCATAACAGTGGTTGGTTTATCCATTTGAAATAAAAACAGGTGGTGATTTAGCACCTGCTCCAGACAACAGCAGTGTATTCTGCCGTTCATTACAATCAGTATTGAGATTTAAACTCCCTAAGTGAGTTTGACTCTTGTGAAAGTGACTGGTCCAGCTGACAAGGTGTCCTGTGTCCTGTGTGTATGTGTGTGTGTCCACATAATGTGCCCAGATGGTCCAGTGTGTGCCCAGGCCGTCCCTGGAGACCCCGGGAGAGGAGAAGAAAAGAAGTAAATAAAAACATCACTTGTGTGGGGCCCGGCTGCAGTTGCCAACACCGCTCCCAGGACAACGCCGGCTAACAAGTCAAGACAAACAGCCCCATGATCTGCCTGCCGCTACTTCCCCCCCTTGCTTTGCTTCTCTCTCTCTTTTTCTCTTTTGCTCTCTTCTCTCTCTCTCTCTCTCTCTTGCTGTCTCCCTGTCTTTTGCTCTCTTTCTTTCTCTTTCACTCTCTCTCTCTGCTTTTGGAGGGAGGGGTGTGACCCAAACACCTCCATCTTTCATCCCTCGCGCACAGATATGATGAAGGTGCTGGTGATAGACTGACTGTCTCTGCAAGCCTCATTGACTTTCACTGTGCAGGGGAAAGATGGAGAAGGGGAGGGAGGAAGGAAGGGAGGGAGAGACAGAGGGGGGAAAAAGGACAGGAGCGAGGGATGACAGAGATGGAGGTATGGATTAGATGCAGATGATGTACAGGGTGGTATTTAACGCCAAGCATGACCCTCACAGGCTGAGGGATAAACACAAGGGGGCGGAGCACAGATAGGCAGAATGAAGGGATGAAGGGATGAATGAATAAAGGGATGAATGAACAAATGAAAGAAAGAAAGAGAGAAACAAAGAGAGAGAGAAAGGTAGAGAGAGAAACAAAAGCACAAGAGAGAACAGAAATAGGATTTAAGAGTAGAGAGTAGATTGGAGAGTAGCATAGAGTCCCTCTCTCTCTCTCTGTCTCTCTCAATTTAATTCAATTTAAGAATGCTTTATTGGCATGAATGTTTCAGGAACATTATTGCCAAAGCTCAATTACATGTACACGTAAGAGGTTAAAAATATAAATGTT
>NC_063206.1:18914979-18924979 GCF_017589495.1 Alosa alosa | reverse complement strand
ACACAAACACACTCAGCTGCACTCTTGACATGAGGGCTGCTCCTTGTCCAGCCTCTTCTGCCCTCTTTCCTCTCTCCTGTCAAGCGTCATGTGTCTGGCTCTGCCCTCCAGCCCTGGCGCCCTCTGGCTCAATACAGACTGCCCTGCTTTGCCCTCGTCCCCTTGATTCAATTCTCTTTCTGTTGAGGCATTTCCTTATGACTGTGCCCTAGCTAAACACTCCCTATAACCTTATTCCAAATCTATTCACACACTTTTTTATTCATTCTCTCTCTCACACACCACACACACACACACACTCACGCCTCTGGTCATCACCTTTGGCTCAACACTGACCCACCTGCCCTGCCCTCAACCTCTCATTCTCTATCTATCTATTCACACATTTCTCATTCATTCATTCATTCACACACTATAAGCCTTGACCATGCCCTCTACTTACTATTGGCCATATGCCCATTCAACTTCTAATTCTGCATTTATTCACATAGATCTGTTCAAAAGTTTGGAATAATTCAGAAATGTTTGCAAGAATGAACACCCATATTTTTAGGCAACCCTGCTTTAAAAAAATATGAAAAAGCTTTGATTTATCAAACAAACAGGTGTCCTATGAGTTTTTGGAAGAAAGCTCCACAGAAGCATCAACCATTTTGAACCATAATGCTGAACACAAACACTGAGGTTCCCTTAACATTCCTGCTCCTTTGGAAAAGTGAAAATCCCAGTCTCCACTTACACGCTACCTTTACCCATGGAGCCAGTTTTCCTTCCTATGTTAAACAGAAAACTGATTTCCGCTATGCCTACTGAAATCACAAAAGTGTTAGGTAATGATGAACATTTTTTTTATAAAAATACGTCTAATGTAGTGCGCCACTGGAACATGGGTGGTTGCCGGAAATTGGCCTTTGTACACTTCTAGATTATATTAACATAATCCTTTTTTAAGTTATAAATAGTAACTTAACATAGGGCCCTCATTTTGGGCAAAGTGCAAAGTCTATCAACAAGCAAAGTTCTCGTGTATGAACTATATGTCTGCAATATATTTTGAACAATTTAATGCTATTTTAACTAAGTACATTTTAGGACATTGGGAAGTGATCCCAAACTTTTGAAAGCTCACTTTTTCAATAAATCACACATACACAAGCGTTGGTCGTGCCCTTTGGCTAAATGGTGACCAGTTTACCCTGCCCTTGTTCTCTGAGCATTTCCGCACTTCCTCTTTCATTCAGCCATTCACACACATACATGCGCCTGGTCTTGCCCTCTAGCTTAATAATGATCATCCTGCCTGGCCCTCAACCTTTTATTTATACCTATTCACAGTTTTCACTCATTCTCTCGCTCATACACACACACCCTCTGGTCATCACCTTTGGCTCAACACTAACCCACCTGCCCTGCCCTCAACCTCTCCTTCTCTATTCACATATTTCTGATCTCACACACAAACACACACACACACGCCTTGACCATGCCCTCTAACTCAGTACTGGTCATCTGACAGCCTTCAACTTCTCCCATTCACATATTTTATTTTCATTTAGCCAGTCACAGACACAAGTGTTGGTCTTGCCCTTCAGATCAATGCTGACGGGTTTAGACTGCTGTCAGTCTCTCATCCCCTTCCTATTTAGATACTTGCTCTTTTCCATACAAATACACATACGCCTTAGTCATGCCCTCAAAAGCCTGTAGAAAAGATCACACTGCACTACTGGATGATAATATGTGTGTGTGTGTGTGTGTGTGTGTGTGTATCTATCTATCAGTGAAAGTGTGATTAAGCTCACATAAGCCTTAGTCATGCCCTCAAAACTCAGCCTCACAACTGACTTCAACCTCACATTCTCTGGCCACTCATACCTTTTTCTTTTCCATTCACACACAGTCAAGTCTTTGGTCATGCCCTCTGGCCCAGCCCTGACCAGCACACACACTACCCTTTGTGTCCATCATTCACACACACACACACACACACACCTCACACACACACACACACACAGAGAGTGGCCTCTGGTCATGCCCTCTGGCCTAGCACTCAACACTGTCACTTTGTCACACTCTCTCTCTTTAATTCTCTACAGCTGTATAGAAACATACACACCATAGCCTTTTACTCTCTCACTCACACACACACATCTCTGGTCAAGCCCTCTGGCCTGACACTGACCAGTTCACAGAGGCTTTAGTTCACCAAGTCCCTTCCTCTTTACCCTCACACTCACACACACACAGGCATTATGGTGCCCTATGCCCCATCAGAGATAAGTACAGCCATGTTTACACACATGCACACAACACACACTTACACCTTTGGCCATGCCCTCTAGCCTCTAACACTGACCGCTCGTACACACACTACCTTCAACCTCTTGCACGGTCGCGCTCACACACAAACACCCTTTTCAGGGCCCCATTGTAGGAGAGTGGGGCAGTAACTGTTGAGCGACAGAAAAAAAACACACACTGGTGGTAAAGCACACACGCATGCACACACCTACCCAAACAATGTTCCAGCCTGAAAACTGGACAAGGGTGGGAGCACTGAAAGACAAGTGTAAACAAGCACACATAGAACACACACACACAGGCCCTGGGGTGTGTCTCCAACTATGTATTGAGAGAGATTTACACAAACCAGCACTGTTTAAACAGCGTGAGCCTCCCAGGACTTTTTTGCGGCACTCAGCACCCAACACCCCCACACACACACACACCAGACAGAACAGAGCCCCCTCCAAATAAATAAAGCGTCCCAGCATGGCAGACCAGTGCCCCCTCGCCCCCAACACACAAAATTGCTCCCGCCACAGTGGCCCCCCCAGCAGGTCTCCCCCGGCACCCGGGCCCGCTGGATGACAGCTTAATGACGGGAAAATATTTTTACTGGATCACCTTTCACCGGTCCGGCGAGCGGGACAGCAGTTTACGGCCATCAGACGCACAAGCACTGCTCTTTTTTTTTCATTCCTCCATCTCTGCCGCCGTTTATTGGTTGTGTTCGGCGTACGGGTGCATTTCTTCACGGGGGAGGGTCGGTTTCAATACCTTAGCAACTACTTACAGCTGTGGCTCCACATCTGTGATACCCCCATGCCAACAGGACAATGGGATAGCAGGGAAAGCAACAAGTGGATACTGTACAGCAGCTCCAATAGCAACAGAGAGTCTATTCAGTTATACAACTGGGAAAGGCCCATACAATAGACATCACACAGAACAAAGGCCGTAGAGAATTCAATGTAGGAGCTCTTGCACTAGCCTATAGAATGGAAACACAGGGCAGGGAGTTCTTTTTCTGCAGGAAATGTGTGGCGCCTTCATATATGAAAAGAAATGAAACTGACATTGCGGTTTGACACACCGGTGTGTGTGTGTGTGTGTGTGTGTTTCAGGAGATTTTTTTTCTCTCTTGTCTGTGTAATGTTTAGCGATGGCTGTGTTTGTTCATAAGGGTATGCAGAGGACAACTGCATTTACCAAGGAGGCTGGCGGGGGATTTTTTTACAAGAATCAGTGCACTGTGTCAAGGCAATATGTATGTGTGTACGTGTGTGAGTGTGTGTGTGTGTGTGTGTGTGTGTGTGTGTGTGTGTGTGTGTGTGTGTGTGTGTCTAAAAATGTGACTGCCCTCTGAATATCTGTGTGTCAGATCTGTGTGTTTTCGTTTAGGCTGCCCAAACGTGGACCCCCTCAGTGGAGCAGGTCTGTCTCCCTTCACCCGGACATCTCATCTAAACTCTCACTCCCCACCCCCTGACCTTCACACCTCCTCCCTCTCCTGCCCTCCCTCCTCTCTCTCTCTCTCTCTCTCCCTCCCTCGCTCACTCTTTTCAAACTTTCTATTCTCTCCCTCGCTCGCTCTCCTTCGTTCTCTGACCCGACCCCTCTCACCTCTGACATCACACAGCCCTCAACCTGTCAACGCCCCAGCCAGGGTGTCAAGCTTAACACACACACACACACACACACACACACACACACACACACACACACACACACACACACAAAATATACAAAATACACAGACACTCTCTAGTTCTGCAGACTAACAAACACTTTATACAAAAGTTGACAGCAAATGGCCCAATCACAGCAACTAGACACAGAAAGCATTTATTTACATAAATGAAGGTGACCCACTGTGAACTGTGCTGGTGGTCCCAGTCCAGCAAAATACATTAAAACCAGATCAGAAGAGGAAGATAGGAGAGAAGAGAGAAAGGTGGAGGACAGACGCCAAGCTGGCCAACCTCAGTGGAAGAACGAAGAGGAAGAGGACAGCCTGGAGGGAACATGTATGGCCATGCCTACACATGCACTGACCCGGACATCATGCACAAATACTCACAAACATGCACAAATACAGCTTCACTGGGGAAATATAAATAAAAGACACGGTGATTCAATGCGTGAGGGTATATACATATATACACACACACACACATACACATTCATTTATATATATATATATATATATATATATATATATATATATATATATATATATATATATATATATATATATATATATATATATATATATACATATACATATACATATATACACACACACACATACACATATATATATATATATATATATATATATATATATATATATATATATATATATATATATATATATATATATATAGAATAGAATGTTGCAGCTCATCTAGTCGTGAATCTTGGGTTGTGATTTGGGCTTAAGTATGGATTGGACTATGACGTTATGATTAGATGGCAGATGACTGTGGTGGGAAAAAGCTAGAGTTTCAAATTGTATAACTTTTTTTTTTCAATATGAACTATGCCTATATGTCCGACTTCGGTCATCGTTCAATTCAACCCTTGTGTTTAAAATTTGCAGATAGGCCGATAGTAAGCTTGTTTTATGCTGGCAACAAAGCCAGAAGGGTTCGTAACGTTATTCCTTATTCTAAATGCCATGGCGATAAAGAGAAAGAAGTCAGAAAAGGAATTTTACCTTGGACTAGGCTATATCAGAGCCGTCCTGAGGACATTCTCTGGCTATATACTGAAATAGGTTAATGATGTAAAGTCAAGTGTGCTTCTATGGGACTGGTGTGTGCGCACACAGTTTTTATTGATGAGTCGGAGTGGCAAGTGCTGCGCATAGTTGCAGTGGAATGTGGCTGCCCAGGGCATTATAATATTTCTCACTCTTAGACCTACTCATACACCGCGCTGAAATGGCGAATTTAGCTGAATTCGAAGCTGGGGGAGAAATTGTCGGACATCCATGATTATTTTGTTATTCGGCACCCCTGGTCAAAAATATATTCCCGCGCGCCTGGAAGTAGGCTATGATTTGAAATGTAGACTGTTGTCAAATTTGGCAAATACAGAATGGGAGAAACGATATGGTTCATGCTCTCTCATGCGGTTTCATTCGTGCCGAAAAGGAGGGAGAATGAAACATTACGCACGTTACACTTTTGCATAAATAATTCCTGAACGGTTTTGGTCAGGGCTGATAATGCAACTGTATTTGACAAAAAAACGATATAGGCTATTTGCTAGTGACAAAATATGAGCTTTCAGGGTGATACGATCTTTTTGTAAATTACATTTAACTAAAAGTGTTTAATCTGTTCTGGCTATCCCAGCTATTTGGATCTCAATGAACATCTCAACACTAACTGAATGATGATCCGTAATTGTCATCAGATAGCCTAGTCATATAGGTAGACATTCAGTGCCAGATGTACTAACGCTTTTGCGCCCATTTCAGGCGTATTTGTTTCGCAATGTGCGTGTAAAATCATTGCGAGGTATGTACAAACAGGCCGCAATGATGTAAAAGCGCAAACTGCCTGTCGCGGAAGCTGAAAGTGTCAGATTGCGATTGTCATGTCATGCATATGCATTCAAGGGAGGATCCAGGGGAAAGTGGGAGTTTAGCATAAAAAGATGGGAGGGGAAGAGTAAAGAGCGCCTAGTTATGTATTCCGCGGTATGTACAAAGACTGCTCCTGAAAGCGCACATCTATTCTACGCCTAAATACTTCCGCCTTGTAAAAGCAGGTGTTAATCCAAATTGCAGTTCAATGAGTCAATAAGAGATCCTTTCAAAGACAACAGAATCGCTATTTAGAGCACCAGTTTTTGTGGTGAAAGTATTTGTACTACCAAAAGCAACCTTAACTTTCGTTGGCCTTTCAAATGTCTTACTTTCACTTTCACGTCATTCACTTAAACTTTCCTACTTGCTAGATTTGACCAATCTTCCATAGCCTACGTGCACAAGTAGTTTGAGTAGAACTACTGATCATTATCTCCCTGCTTGTTTACATCATATCATGTATGGTATAATTTCATGATCGCTAAACGTTTGATTCTTTTTAATGTTGTCATCAGTTAACTTCATTCAACTGCGCTTTGTATGTAGGCGCTGCCATTCAGTTCTGGACGTTCAGAATTGGCGTTTATGGGCGGAGAAAGGCAGAGAAAGGCGAGTTTACACTAAGGATTGAACGATTGATAAATACGACGGAAACTTGGGTCTGACAGCGCTCGCGAATCTGGCGGTGTGTTCATGGCGCTTATAACGCTTAACGTCAAGAAATGTAACGCACATCTGGCCTCAGTGTGTTTGAAATAACTAATTTGATAGTATTTTCCATCTTTGCAGAGGAAAAGTTTTGTGTAAAGGGAATTAAAGGCCTGTCTCTAATACTAGCCGGTGCAGTTTGGCAATTTGGGAAAATAAAAGGCGGGCTATTATTTGGAGTTTTACGGTATATACATATATACACATACACACACACACACACACACAGAGGGATAGCAGTATGCATTCCCTATTCATTATTATACTACATACATATACATATATATATATATATATATATATATATATATATATATATATATATATATATATATGTATGTATATGTATGAATGTGTGTGTGTATATTATGGGCTGTAACGATACACCAACCTCAATTTTATTCGGTTTGTATCACGATTTTTGACCCACGGTTCGATACAAATCTCGATTTTTTTTTTTTTTGGGGGGGGGTTGAAGCCTGGAAATATTGTAAACAAAGTAGCATAGTTGGCTAGCTTAGCCTATCGTAATCTACTGATTGGACTGTTCAGTTTTCCCATGTGTGTTTAAGTTTCAAGGTAATACTTGGGACAGACCCTTTTGGGAAATGTTGGTATTGAGATGATCAGTCAACTTCAATGCAAGAGTTTTAAACAAATATGTGCTGCATGCTAATGATGCTAAAACGGATTTAATAGTAATTTAGCTAGTCGCCTTCTATGCTGCCCTGCTTTCAACAATGACAGAATGTTTTATTTAAGTCAAAGGCTGTTCATTGAGCAGGAGAGGGAGAGGAGCGAGAGAGAGCGGGCAAGGAGAGGGGGGTTTACTTCTATACTGTTTGGTAAAGTTGCACACATAGTCTACAATGAAAAAAGCATGGAGAGGTATGAAATTATTATTTATTTGTTTGTTTTTGGACAACGTAGGCTACCGATAAGTAAAGCGGGAGATGTGGGTTGCTTTGGCGTCATAAAGCACCGCGTGAAACACTACTGTATGAAAGGTGTGTCGCGATTCTGCCTTTTCACACCGCGACACATTATCGTTGATATGAATGTCGCGATTTCGGTTTCGAACGTATATTGTTACAGCCCTAATTTTACATATATATATATACATACATACACACACACATATATATACACATATACATACACACACACACTAACTAACTAAAGGACAAAGGATACATACATGGTAGTGTAGATATATACCCCACACACACACACACACACGGAAGAGGAAAGAAGACATTTATCATCAGTTGCAAAGAAAAATCTAGTCCCAACATGTGTGCGGGTGTGTATGTGCCCCCATGCTGCGTCTGATTGCCAGTCTTAGTGCGGCGTGACACATTAATGACAGAAAAATAAAAGCAAAAGAAGATTACACATCTTCACTGAGGAGCCCCTATTACGCCGTTACCATGGTGATTTAGCGGAAGAAAAACATACTATCATCATTTATCTTTGTGAATCATTTTGCACCTTCTTCTAGCCCTTGGCTTCCCTCTCACTTTGTCATCTAACACAGCATGCTGGTGCGTGTGTGTGTGTGAGTGTGTGTGTGTGTTTACAGAGGACATAAAAAATGAAGGGGGAGACAGAGAGGGCTTGTCTGAGCCGAGTGCTGTTTACAATGCCATCACAGAAATGAGTGTAGGTGCGTATGCATGTGTGTACGTGTGTGTGTGTGTGTGTGTGTGTGTGTGTGTGTGTGTGTGTGTGTGATACAGGAAAGTAAAAAGAAATAGGATTCAGGAAGGTAAGATTCCTGATTAGTTTATCCTCTTGAGTGCATGTTTAGGTAAGACTATGTTAAGTGTTATGACCAATGTCTGCTCTTGGAGGACAGCAGGAGAGCCATGGAAATGAAATGATGAAAATGATTCCATTTAAAGCTACAAAATCGAGGCACAGACAAATAAAATACACCCACACACACTACAGGCCAAAAACACACACACACACACACACACACACACACACACAGCTTTTACACCACTACTTCTAACCTGACCATGTGTACATGATGTGGTAGATGGTGGGAAAAGTGAGGGAGAGAGAAAGATAGAGGAGAGGAAGAGAGAGACCGGCAGAGAGATAGAGAGGGGGCCCCCTGAAAAGCAGGTCTCTACCTGTCTCTGCATACCTGAAGATTTACAGAAGCGCTGAGCGAGGGAGGACAAACACACAGAAGAAAAGAGAAGAGAGCGAGGGAGAGACAGAGAGAAATAGAGGGAGAGAGAGAGAGAGAGAGAGAGAGAGAGAGAGAGAGAGAGAGAGGGCCTGTCCTGTACAGAGATGAGCGGATATGTACACAGAGATTAGAGGAACAAGGTCAGTGTGTGTGCCTACGTGTACGCGAGTGTGTCATCGAGTGCATGCTCATCGATGCCTGCATGCTCAGGGTGTGTGAGGTGTGAGTGTGTGTGTGTGTGTGTGTGTGTGTGTGGTGTGTGTGTGTGTGTGTGTGTGTATGCTGGATCTATGTAACCTCTGAATCAATCATCATGCTTATGAAAGCCCTTCTTCAGGAGCAAACAGCGACCATCTTTAGAGCTTACTGTATAAAACAAGACGAAAAAATCTCTGAGCAAACTGATCCCCCCACCACCACCACCATCTGAGTCCACCCATCTCCCTTTCAGTGAAAACACAAAGGAAAGCCCCCACCTTCCCAGTTCAATCTGGGGCCCATTCGCCTCTGGTTAGTGAAAAAAGCTTTGTCTTGTCTCTCTGTCTCTGTCTCTCTCTCTGTCTCTGTCTCTGTCTCTGTCCACAGACTCTCCCATCCTCCTGAACTTTCCCAGCATCTCTCTCTCTCTCTCAAGCCACAGACACCCCATTCCTGAAACCCCAGTCCTCTCCCCTGCGCCTCGAGAGTCCCAGAAGCTGGCCCCGCCCTGAGAGAGGCTCCCCCCCCGAGCTCATCTGTCCCTCTCCTCCCCTTCCAGTCAGTGCCAGCCCTGCTCCCAGTCCGTACCCCTCCAAACCACAGCACAACACAAAACACACACGCACACGCACAAACACACACACACACACACAAACGCACACACACACACAAACACACAAACGAACATACACACACATGCTCTGTGATGCGCCCGGCTCTCAGTTTCACCCTACGTGCCTCCATGCTTCCTCCCTCCAAAACCCCAGTGCTCGTACAGTGAGGGGGACCACAGTGAAATGAATAATCACATGCAGGGCTCATATACATTCATTCAGATGAGGAAGAGGCACGGAGACAGGCAGCGATCCCAGCGAACCTTATGTGTGCACATAAAGATCAAAGAGAGAGAGATCTCTCCCCGTCTGTGTGTGTGTGTGTGTGTGTGTGTGTGTGTGTGTGTGTGTGTGTGTGTGTGTGTGTGTGTGTGTGTGTTACCCAATGATTAACTT
>NC_063206.1:18874979-18909979 GCF_017589495.1 Alosa alosa | reverse complement strand
GTGTGTGTGTGTGTGTGTGTGTGTGTGTGTGTGTGTGTATATGTGTGTGTTAGAGAGAAAGAGTATATGTGTGTGTGTGTGTGTGTGTGTGTGTGTGCACGATAGAGTGAGACAGTGTGTTTTTGTTTGTGTGAGAAAGTAAAGTTTGAGTAAGTGAGTGAGCGAGAGCAAGCGAAAGAGTTTCTATCAACACTGTCTGCAGTAGAATGCTGCTCAGGATTCAAGGCACATATCAATGCAGACAAGGTCTGGAGGATATACTAGCATATAACACACACACACACACACACACACACACACACACACACACACACACACACAGACTCACAAACTGCAGACACCCAAACACTGTAAAATGGAACACCAGAATTACCCTGTAAACAACAGATCACTGGCACACTGACACAAACACACACAAACAGACCCAAATAAACAACAAAATATAAATAACCCTGCATTAAAATGGATGGGAGGAACAGGAAGGAGGAAACGTGTGAATAGAGGGGTAGATGAATAGGGGATGAAAGGAGTAAAGAGGTGAAGAAAGAACGACAACATAAAGAGGAGGATGAATGGGACAGTTCTTGGCTGTCTAGTCCGAGCTGGAGTGAGGGGGACTTAGCACCCCTTGTCCAAAACTACCAAATTCAGCACGTCTGTGTGTGTGTGTGTGTTTCTGTGTGTGTCTGACACACAGAGAGAACACGCGGAACACACACTCCTGATGCCGCTGTCAACTACAGTAGCAGTCTCCTCAGTGACCTTTCCCTCAACCACTAATGGCTTCTGCAGCTCCGTCTGCTCCCTCTCTTTCTCTCTCTCTCTCTCTCTCTACCCCCCTCCCTCCCCTTCCTTCCCCCTCTCCCTCCTTCCTTCCCTCTCTCTCCCTTTCTCCCCCATCTCCTCCTGTAACCCCCCTCTCTCTCTATTGCCCTCTCACTCATACTCCACCTCTCTTGCTGCTCCATCCCTTACACTCACATTCCTCTCCTTGCTGCTGCTGCTGCTCTCTTATGGATGAATCAGCTGTTCACCTCACTAAAACACACATCCCTCACACATCCCCATGTGTGTGTGTGTGTGTGTGTGTGTGTGTGTGTGTGTGTGTGTGTGTGTGTGTGTGGAATGGTTGTCAAGCTGTAGTTCACTCTACTGCACCTGTGTTGTATTCGTACCCCCCCTCTCTCCCCCCTCTCCTCTCCCCTCCCTCTCTCTCCACCTCCATCCTTTTCCTCCTCCCTCTCTCCTGCACCAACATGGCCTCGGCTACACAGCTCTGGTCGGACGCCCGGACAAAAGCACCTTTGGGACGCTGCAAACACACGAGCAGTGGAGTGATGCCTGCTCCAGTCTTAGCCAGGCCTTTCTCTCCAGTGGGATTTTACCCCAAACCAGGCCTCCGTCCCAGGGCTTAAGCCCCAGCACAGGCCTCCCACCGCTGGAGCCCCCCCCAGCAGGCCTCCATCCTGTGGGCTGCTCACCCCAACCAGGCCTCCATAGGGGCTTACCCTACACCATCTATCGCACCAACACTAAACTCTAAGCAGAGGATTCAGATTCAGATGCAGATTCAGATTTTATTGGTCACATACATACAATGCAGTGAAATGTTACAGTCGGCTCCATGCCAAGCAAACACACACAAACTAGTGTTGGAGGATGCTTTATGAGCAATGTTTCAAGTCCAGAACATTCAGGTTCAGACACAACTACTTCAGACACCAGAGCAGGGAATGACGGGGATGAAAGGGAGAGAGAGAAAAAGGAGCAGAGGGAGGGAATTGAGCTCACCCTGTAGTCCCTACAGAGGCTAAACCTACACGACTACAAATACATACACACTCACAAACAAATACACACACACACACACAGTGGTCGTTGACGAGGGAGGAATGTTGCTCGTACGCGGCTCCTGCGGCCGGTGAGGACAGAGGGGACTCTGCGGAACGAGGGAAGCAGATGGAGTGGTGCGAGAGCGAGCCAAGAGAGGGGGATTAACACCTTCCACA
Source organism: Alosa alosa (assembly GCF_017589495.1). NCBI lineage: Eukaryota > Metazoa > Chordata > Actinopteri > Clupeiformes > Clupeidae > Alosa > Alosa alosa. The sequence continues at coordinate 18,907,970 of NC_063206.1, read as the reverse complement.
GGTGTCACCGTTCCCCCTCAACGCTTCTCAGCCCGCCGCGTGGGGAAACCTGCAGAGTACTACCCCAGTAATAAAAACACGGGACAGGACATATTCTCACCTCCCTCTCTCTTTCCCTCCGTCCCCCACTCCTTCTCTCTTTCCCTCCGTCCCCCACTCCTTCTCTCCCTCTCTCTTTCCCTCCTTCCCCCACTCCTTCTCTCTTTTCTTCTCCCCCACTCCTTCTCTTCTCTCTTTTTCTCGTCCCTTACTCCTTCTCTCTTTCCTTCCGTCCCCCACTCCTTTTCTCCCTCTCTCTTTCCCTCCGTCCCCCACTCCTTCTCTCTTTCCCTCCGTCCCCCACTCCTTCTCCCTCTCTTTCTCTCTCTCTCTCTCTCTCTCTCTCACTTTCTCGGCTCTTCCAAGAACAGATCCCACATGTGCGCATAAAACTGTTGATGTGCAGGGATATGTGGGATGGGATTAAAAATAACACTGGCTGCACGAACGGTACAAACCCGCTGCGCTTGTGAAGGCGTTCCTTTCTCGTTGGCGACGGCCTGTCAATCACAGCGATTGGTCGTGGGTGGGGGGAGTGGAAGCGAGACGGGAGACCCCCACATCCACGCGACCCAAAAGGCCACTCCTTCCTGGTTAGCTCCCCTTTCTGCCCCAATGCCTGATGGGTAATGGCTCTCGAGAGCTTTGGGAGAGAGTGTGTAAAAGAGGCTCAATGTCTGCTAATGGTCCAACGAGCCTCTACCAGAACCCCTCCCAACACACACAGAAAGACCCCCCCCCCCATACACACACACACACACACACACTTCAAAGTAACTGAAGTCTCAGCAGAAAGTGTGTTAAAGGAATGAGAGGATGAGAGGAGAGGGCTGGCTGTGTTGATGGAGTGAGCGAGTGCGGCGAGTGGTGCTGGGGGTCAGAGAGCAACGACTGCATATTTCCTGTCTCGGTCAGTCAGCAAAGCCAGTGCACCTTCAACACCTCACACACACACACATGCCACGGAGCGCTGCTCTCCCAACACATCGCTGACCTGACTGCAGAACAAAAACAAAACCCAACATCTCCAGCACACCATGTCCAAAGCGGAGACGCAGACACACACAAACAGATTTCAAAAAGAGGGGAAGGACAATGAGGACTTGTTTCAGACAATTAGAAGGGGCCAAGTGAGAAGTGAAAGTGAACGTTTGTGTGTGTGTGTGTGTGTGTGTGTGTGTGTGTGTGTGTGTGTGTGTGTGTGTGTGTGTGGCTGAGTGAGCTGGGCTGGGGAGGAGACTCACCTTGTAACGCATCTTTGGACAGGAGTGAATGTAGAAGCCCAGGTAGTAGTGACACAGCTTAGGAGACTGCTTCTGCAACTGCCTGGTGAAGGCAATCTCCCTGTAGGAAAAACAGAGGAGAGAGTGAGAGAGAGAGAGAGAGAGAGAGAGAGAGAGAGAGAGAGAGAGAGAGAGAGAGAGATATATCAAGAGGAACAGCACCCATAGCATACAACTACAGCATCTACTGCCAATCAATCAATCAATCAGTCTTATCTTATCTTCAATCTTATCTTGAATCATCAAGTTATTAAATTACAATTCAATCCAACTTATTTAATTACCTTAATTGAATTTCCTTTATTAGAGGGCAAACTGAAGGGGGCCTATTTGAAAATGATGTCTGGTGAACTTGGCTGACATATGAAATGATAACGCAAACAAAGAAAAGTATTTTTTTTCCCTAGCTATTCTTCTATTGTAAAACAACAAGAATTCTGCATGGACTCAAATCAAAATCACGTCAGTCCGTATGTCTGACGGCGATGAGAGTATGAGATTCTAATGGGCTGTCCGAGGGTCAGGACTTCAAAATCACACATGCAGACACACACAGCTGCCCACGTGACTGCGGCCGCTGAGTGTAAATCGAACGGGAGAGGACAGGATGGGATGAGAGAGAGAAAGATGGTAAAGATAAATGGAAAGATGGAAGATGAAAGGAAAGGTAAAGATGGAGAAGGATGGACAGAGGGATGCAGTGAAGAGAGTGGTGGAGGAGAGGAGGAGAGGAGGCTATTTGAGTAGAGGAGAGGAGGATATTTGAGTAGAGGAGAGGAGGGTATTTGAGTAGAGGAGAGGAGGCTATTTGAGTAGAGGAGAGGAGGCTATTTGAAGAGGAGAGGAGGCAATTTGAAGAGGAGAGGAGAGGCAACACTTTGGGAGGTGCTCCATGGAAAAAGGAGGCGGTTTTTGACGACCATCTCTGGCTCAGCCCTCCTCTCTCGCCTCACTCAGCCCCAGCACTCCTCCTCTCCTCCCTCTCTCTTAATTATCACTCTTCGCTCCCCATTTCCTCCCACGCTTTCCCTCGCTTCACTCTTCCATAAATAAATCCCTCGCTCTATTCTTCGTCTCTTTTTAAGTCTGCCCCCCCCCCCCCTTCTCTCTCTCTCATTCTCTTGCTCTGTGCATTGCACTCTTTAAGCGCTTCACACCGTAAGAGGGAGCGAAGTCCTTTCTCCTCCGGCCCAAACGTCTGCAGTGGGAGAGAAAAGGGGATGAAAGAAAAGCCCAAAAACTCTCCTCCATAAAATAGATGTGGTGGAAATTAAAAGCTAGATGGGGAGGGGGGTAGAGAGAGAGAGAGAGAGAGAGAGAGAGAGAGGGAGAGGGAGGGGAGAAATGGGTGACATGGCCAACTAGAAGAAGAGAGCAAAGAGCAAGACTTGGGGGTAAGAGGGGATAAGAAAAGCGAAGCCGAGCACAAGACTGCCAAGAGGAGCGAGAAAAAAAACGAGAAACACGAGAGAGAGAGAGAGAGAGAGAGAGAGAGAGAGAGAGAGAGAGAGAGAGAAAGAGCGAGGGAGAACAGCGAGCACTGTGAGAGAGGAGAGGTGCTGGGAGGTCAGCGCGTCTCTGCCAGGTTCCCTGGTTCCCATCCCCTCCGCACAAAGGCCCCGCTGCCTGTGAATGAGGAGCGGAGCAGCAGAGGTGAGGGGCCCATTCACAAAAACGCTGGAGGGCCCCCCCTCGCACCCCCCGGCCCCACACAGGGGGCCCCTGGCAGCAGCGTGAAGCCGCCATTATCCCCTCTTCAGCATGCTGACACTCACACACTGGCCAATTATCCCCCGCCTCCACCGGCCATCCCAGCACATACTAATGCACTCCATACACACACACACACACACACACACACACACAGACTCTCCCTCTCTAGCTAATACATAAAACACACACACACACACACACACACACACACTCCTCGACATATTGCCATATTCAAATTCCTCCTCCCCACACACACACACACACACGCTAACTGAAATATGTGAATGAGCTGGGTGAAAAAGGTTCTTTCCACAGGACTTCACTCAAAACTATAATTATCATCCAACGGAAAACTGTAATTATTTGCAGGACATTTGAATACAGTATGCAGGGGGGCAGAAAAGGAGAGACGACGACCAGTTTCAGTTCAGGAGAAGTCTTTCCTTAAATATACTCTAGAAAACTGATATGGGAAAACATCCAAAACTACTCAAGTGTTGCCTTAATCTACCCCCCCCCCCCCCCCCCCACACACACACACACACACACACACACACACATACATACACACACAAACACACACACATACACACACACATGGGACAAGCAGTGCAACACATCTGGCTCCCTCCCCATTCTTCTCCATCTCCAGCCCTTTCCCTCTAACGGAACCCCATATCCCCCTCTCCTGTCCTTAGATCAGAATCACACACACACACACACACACACACATCCTTTTCCTCTACAAAACACTACACAAAAACACACATCGCTTTTTTTCCCTTTGCTAAAACCTCACAAACACACATCGCTTTTTCTCATAAACATAAACACACACACACACGCACACATTTTCTCTATAAAACTCCTCATAAACACATACACACAACACACACATTATCATTTTCGCTTTTTCCCATTACAAAATCGCTTTTTCCTTATTAAAACAAAACAAACACACAACACAACACACATCGCTTTTTTCCTCTACAAAGCCACCTCACAAACACATATTACATCGCTTTTCCTTACAAAACCTCACAAACACACATACACACAAAAAGTTTTTCCCTCTATAAAACCCTCAAACACACATTACACATTTAATACGGCCCTTTTCTACAAAAACCTCACAAACACACACACTCTAGCCTTTTTCTCTACAAAAACCCTCATAAACACACACACCGCTTTTTTGCCTCTACAAAACCTCACAAACATTATTACGATACACATCAGCTTTTTCCTCTACAAAAAACCCTCACAAACACACAAACACACACACACACACACACACACACACACACACCGCCTTTCCCTCTACAAAAACCCTCACACACACACACACCGCCTTTCCCTCTACAAAAACCCTCACAAACACACACACACACACACACACACAGCCTTTCCCTCTACAAAAACTCTCACAAACACACACACACACGCAACCTCCTGCAACTCACACAGGGACACACACAAACCCATATACATCATCTCAGATAATCACAAACCAGGATGTTGTCTGGATGACACGCACACAGGCGCACGCGACACACACACACACACACACACACAGACACAGTTTGTGTACCTTCAGTACCACTAATGTTAAATGCACACTCATAGATTTACTCATAGTCTTAGCTGTGAGGTGGTCATTAAAAGAAAAAAACTGCTACTCTGCAGAATGAAGACATCAGAATGTGTGTGTGTGTGTGTGTGTGTGTGTGTGTGTGTGTGTGTGTGTGTGTGTGTGTGTATGGTTATGAAGGTGGTAGACCAAGGCCTCTGGGGTAAGCCTTGTGGGTGAGTGTGCTTTAGAGGAGGAAATGTTTGAAGTTTGTGTAAAGTCAAAGTCAGACCCACAGGCTCCTTTATGTGTGCAGAGCCAAGACACACACACACACACACACACACACACACACACACACACACACACACACACACACACACACATGATTAATATTGACACAGACACAGACGCAGACACAGACGCAAAGACACAGACGCTTCAAGACATAGACATCTATCTACATGCAGAAGACTGTGCTGCATATAACTGTTAATACAAACTTGGCTTGCTCAAGCTCACTTCCATGTTCAGTGAGCAAAGATCCTCATCAAAATTACAGTCGAATACATTGTGATGCATCTATCTATAAATTGCAGGAACGTCTGTCTGTGTGTCATAAAAAGTATGTGCAATATACTGACGCTACGAATAGCCCAGGCTACTTTGGACTCGAGACTCTGAATAAGCAAACAACAATTCCGACTGCAAGATCCCAAATTGAAATGAGCAATAGGCTAATGGTCCCAATTTAACAACGCTTTCAGAAGACGTGCCACACAGCGACGTCACTTATGCTACCAAAGACTGTTTTTGAGTCACATCGTTGCAAATCTCATATGATGATGCATCTTTCTATGGTTTGTCTTCTATATCATTAAACTAATCAATAGGCTAAACATATAGACTTCCATCAAAGCTTTAGGCTCATGTCATTTCGAACAGCAACAGACAACCAGTGGCAGACAGAGTGTGATGTCACTTAGGCCTAGGCTATCCCTACCAGAGAGTCACATCGTTGCAAATTTCAAACGATGATGCATCATTCGGTAAAATGATTTTATTCAATATCAGAAGTTATTCAAATAACAAAAAATAGCCTTAACTCGAAACAGCGGTTAGGCTTTATGTCATTCTGATCTGTAGAATGTCACATGCAGCCATGCCTAAATTCTGCTTACTGCACATTAATAATTATAGGTAAATATATATTAAAATATAATATTCAGTATTCATTATTGAATCCTTAGCTGGAATGATGTTTCCCTATCATCCTATTGTTAAAGCAGGCATACCTGCGGGCATGTAATTGGGCTACAGGTTTTCTACAGGAATGGCATGTTTGAACGGCTACTGCACTAGTTACTTTGCATTCAAGTAGTGCTTTATGCTCATTTTACATGTGTGTTTTTGCGAGTGTGTGTGTGTGTGTGTGTGTGTGTGTGTGTGTGTGTGTGTGTGTGAGTGTGTGCGTGCGTGCGTGCATGTACCTGAGTGCAGAGTAGACTCCCAGTGAGAGGTTGGAGAAGTCGGGGTGGTAGTACAGGTAGACGGACGACACGCAGGAGGGCAGGACGTCGATGACCCCCACCGCAATCAGCCGCCCGTCCAGCCAGTACTGCTGGTGGAAGGAGCCGTAGCCCAGCTCAGGACCGTCTGCAGCTGTCTCCACCTGGGCAGAGAGAGAGGGAGGGGAGGGGAGAGAGAGAGAGAGAGAGAGAGAGAGAGAGAGAGAGAGAGAGAAAAAAAAAATGGGGAAGACAGTGGTGAGACCTAATGTGAATCCGGTTGTTTTTGTGACCAGGGCTGAAGTGTAAAACTCTTCATGATATCCTTATAAGCAGACATCACAATCTTGGCTCTCCTCTGATTCGAACAAAGAGCAAGAAAAAGAGCTTTGCTGAAAGTTTACAAAGCCAAAATATCTACACATCTATAAAATGGCCACTATAAACTGCACTGTTCCATACAAGACATATGAAAAAGGAGAACAATATTAATACATTTTACAAAACTCCTGTTTTTTCTGGCAAACTCTAGAAAATGTAACATGACTCCGGGCCTAATGCCATTAAAAGAAAGCAGGCTTTGTGTGTGTACTTCTGTGCCTGGGAGTCCATGTTACAATAATGAGAATAGCCATTTGCTGTTGAGCTCACAACGTAAACGCAGATGTGTGAATGTGTGTGTGTGTGTGTGTGGTGCTCTCTCTCTCTCTCTCTCTCTCTCTCTCTCTCTCTCTCTCTCTCTCTCTCTCTCTCTCTCTCTCTCTCTCTCTCTCTCTCTCTCTCTCTCTCTCTCTCTCTCTCTCTCTCTCTCTCTCTCTCTCTCTCTCTCTCTCTCTCTCTCTCTCTCTCTCTCTCTCTCTCTCTCTCTCTCTCTCTCTCTCTCTCTCTCTCTCTCTCTCTCTCTCTCTCTCTCTCTCTCTCTCTCTCTCTCTCTCTCTCTCTCTCTCTCTCTCTCTCTCTCTCTCTCTCTCTCTCTCTCTCTCTCTCTCTCTCTCTCTCTCTCTCTCTCTCTCTCTCTCTCTCTCTCTCTCTCTCTCTCTCTCTCTCTCTCTCTCTCTCTCTCTCTCTCTCTCTCTCTCTCTCTCTCTCTCTCTCTCTCTCTCTCTCTCTCTCTCTCTCTCTCTCTCTCTCTCTCTCTCTCTCTCTCTCTCTCTCTCTCTCTCTCTCTCTCTCTCTCTCTCTCTCTCTCTCTCTCTCTCTCTCTCTCTCTCTCTCTCTCTCTCTCTCTCTCTCTCTCTCTCTCTCTCTCTCTCTCTCTCTCTCTCTCTCTCTCTCTCTCTCTCTCTCTCTCTCTCTCTCTCTCTCTCTCTCTCTCTCTCTCTCTCTCTCTCTCTCTCTCTCTCTCTCTCTCTCTCTCTCTCTCTCTCTCTCTCTCTCTCTCTCTCTCTCTCTCTCTCTCTCTCTCTCTCTCTCTCTCTCTCTCTCTCTCTCTCTCTCTCTCTCTCTCTCTCTCTCTCTCTCTCTCTCTCTCTCTCTCTCTCTCTCTCTCTCTCTCTCTCTCTCTCTCTCTCTCTCTCTCTCTCTCTCTCTCTCTCTCTCTCTCTCTCTCTCTCTCTCTCTCTCTCTCTCTCTCTCTCTCTCTCTCTCTCTCTCTCTCTCTCTCTCTCTCTCTCTCTCTCTCTCTCTCTCTCTCTCTCTCTCTCTCTCTCTCTCTCTCTCTCTCTCTCTCTCTCTCTCTCTCTCTCTCTCTCTCTCTTTGTTGAGAGGGGCATTCGTTGGTGTGGTTGGTTGGAAACAGGATCTTGTGACACACACACACACACACCCATCTGGCCTGGGTTAGGGTGCCTCAGCGTGACTCGTTATCAGTACCAGGAGGTGGTCAAGTTAATCCAGCTTCTGAAACTTTTACCTTTACAAACACACACACACACACACACACACACACACACACACACAAGTTGGTACACACGTACCAACATCATATCTGCCTGATCTAGATGGGGCAACTCGATCCAAACCAAACCGTTTGCCTCACACACACACAAATGTTTCCTCAGAAAATATCTCAGGTTCAATAACACTGCAAATCACATGCAGACAAGCACAGGCGCACAGGCACACGCACACACAATCTAAAGTAGGAATACACACGTAAACAGCCCATTAGGCACAGGTAGATAATGTCAATGACCATATGCAATACACAATACACAATAACTGCACACACTGACTCACTAGCAATCAAACAGACACAGACACACACAGACACAGACACAGACACAGACACACACACAATCAGTAAACTGCCACCAGAGCCTGTAACTTTCAGCTTTTACATTCTTCATGGAGGACTCATTATTGACTTATGTTCCTCTGTGCTGACCACAGTTGAGAAGTAACAGAGTCTCTTCTGGTGCACTGTGCGCGCGCGCACACACACACACACACACACACACACACACACCAAGAGTTACAATCCGCTTCTGACACACACAGAAACACATGCTGATGTCACAATGATTTTACCTTGTGTGTTTTTAGTTTTCTTTTTTTTATTATGATCTTTACTTTTTAAACTATTCTTTGCCTATTGCCCTTTTATTTTATGTAAATGACATTGAATGACCTCTGTGTATGAAATGTGCTATATAAATAAACTTGACATTCACCAAGGGTTACAATCCTTGGGTTCTCTCTCTCTCTCTCTCTCTCAATCTCCTGAGGCCATTACAGATGAAGGCCCCATCAGCTAGCCATTAAAGCTGACTGACTGGCAGCTGGGGGGTGGGGGGGAGGTGTGTGGGTGAAACTGGAGGCTCCACTTTTTGATGCTAACTACTGCTTTTCGATGCTAACTGCAGCTTTTAGGGGCTAATTGGTGCAGTGGCGGCACGGGGCAGAGGACGTGGGGGTTTTCACATGTAGAGGGGCCCCGGCCCGGCCTGAAGCTTGACCGGGGTGGGGATGGGGGTGTTAGGAGGCCCTCTGTCAGTCTGTGTTTGGGGGCCACGTCAGTCACTGAAACATAGGCAGCAGGATGAAGGGCTAACTGTTACACTTTGGCTGCCACTCACAAGCCTTTTGAAGTACTGTAATATGGATGGGTGGGGGAGAGTGAGTGCTCAGAACAGTGTGTTTGTGTGTGTGTGTGTGTGTGCATGCATGATGTGAAATGATCTGACCGTGCAGTGCAGTGAATTTATCAACGATTGTTTGTGTGTGTGTGTGTGTGTGTGTGTGTGTGTGCATGCATGATGTGAAATGATCTGACCGTGCAGTGCAGTGAATTTATCAATGACTGTTTCAGTGTGTGTGTGTGTGTGTGTGTGTGTGTGTGTGTGTGTGTTTGTGTTGCGCACATGTTTGTGTATAAGTGTGTGCGCATGATGTGAAATGATCTGACAGTGCAGTGCAGTGAATTTATCAATGACTGTTTCAGTGTGTGTGTCGCGTGTGTACGCGTGTGTGTGTGTGTGTGTGTGAGGGAGGGAGGGGGGGGGTCTCAATGTGTTTGAGAGTTTGCCAGTAATAGGAGTCTACAGTATGAGTGCCTGTGTATTGGAGCATGTATGTGGGGATTTCCATGAGAGCCAAAACGTGAACGTGTGCAACGATATGTGTGTGTGTGTGTGTGTGTGTGTGTGTGTGTGTGTAGTTATGACCTCAGTAGGAAAGATCTCGTTCTCTCTGACCATGGCATTACCCTGTAGGACAGCCTAATGGCTGTGGCCTTGCCGCTTTGACAGCAAGCCAAACATCCACCCAGCTGACATCTCCACCACCCGCATTCAAACTCGCACACACACACACACACACACACACACACACACACACACCAAATCACTCTCAGATGGAGTCCAAACCGCTCTCTGTTTCTCTTTGTCCCCCTCTCTCTTCACCATCCTCCCTCCATCCCTCTCTCTTACACACTCTCTCTCTCTCCCTTTCTCCAGCACCCCTGTCTCATAGCTGTTAGCGCTGCTTCCTGATTCTTGTGTTTTCTTTTGGCTCAGGAGCCATTTGAAGGGTGTGTGTTTAGGTGTGCAGGACATTATAGCCAGAGGGGTCCTTCTACTTTCCCCCTCTCTCTGAAACCTTACACACACAAACGCACACATGCACACACACGGAGAAGTAATCACATATAAATAGTCACATATGCCTGCACAGCATACAGAAAGTCCATCGGCCAGACTCCTAGTCCTACACCTAGTCTTTTGCCTTTCGCTTGGTCTTCTCCACTCTTTCCCCCACTGTCTTCGAGAGGAGGACATAACTACAGTATATGCTACACCTTGTTGGAATGATACAGTATGAATGCAACAAAAAAGGCTGACATGGGAGGAGTGCGTGAGTGCATGTGTATGGGTGTGTGTGTGTGTATCTGTATGAGTATGTGTGTGTGTGTGTGTAAGTGCGCACAAGTGAGGGTTCCTACTGAGGAGACCAGTGTGTGCAGCAGGTTCGATGTTTAGTGGTCATACTGCACACTTGAAAAAGCATAATCAGCTATTGTGAAGTAAGGAAAAACATAACAGCGATAAAGTCTTTACTGGAGCTAATGTACATGCACACACACACAAACACACGATAGCTTTCCCGACAGTGATGGCTCATTTCATCTCAGAGAAACAAACCACAACGATTAGAGCCTCAATCCATCACCTAGTCACGAACCGCACACACACATACAGACACCCACGCACGCACACACACACACACACACACCTAACTGATTCTCTGTTAATGAAATTACACCCCGTAAATACTATATACACAATCACAAACACACACACGCACACAATCCTTGGAGTGTAACTGCAAAATTCCACTGTTAATCCATGCGGAGCTCAAGAGGGTGTAAATCTTTCGGGGTGTGTGTGTGTGTGTGTGTGAGAATGCCACAGTGCTGTTAGCCTGAGTGGCGTAGCATGGAGGCTCTGGGCCATTCTGTTTTATACAGGGTCATAATAAACAACACTTTCGCTTACAAGTGGAGGAGACACCTGCTTGTGCTTAGGTGTGAACGATTGCATATGTAAGCCCATGTGAGGGTGTGTGCAAGTGTCTCTGTGTGTGTTTTTTATAAACGGCTGACTCAGCGTGGTGACAAGTCAGGCAGTCTGCTGTGTTTTTGATTGCGTGTGTGTAAGTATTTGAGTTTGTGTGTGATTGAGTGTGAGTGTGTGTGTGTGTGTGTGTGTGTGTGTGTTTATTATGTAGGTCTGGGTGGGGATGAGGGGCTAGGCTAGAGGTCCATAAAGAGCTGACGACTAATTAGCCAACAGCCCTGTTAACGAGCGTTTCCCCCGCGGACAGACACACACAGAAGCAATAAAGCACATTTAGGGAAAAAAAGAAGAAGCAGCAAAACAGAAACAGACACTCAAATGCAACGCAGACTTGTGTGGGTGCAGAAAATGCTTACTGTGTGTGTGTGTGTGTGTGTGTGTGTGTGTGTGTGTGTGAGTGAGTGAGTGAGTGAGAGAGAGAGAGAGAGGGTGTGTGTGTGTGTGAGAGAGAGAGCGCTATAGGTACAGCTCGGACAATGTTTATTGGCCCAACATGATGTCTGTGTTTATGTGTGAATGTGTGTAGGTGTGGAGTTTTTTCTTTTCGTTTTTGGATGTTAATTAAAGTGCTTATTTTCTCTCTGGGTATGGGGATACCCTTGAGTATATTCATGCGCATGAAGAGAGAAGGACAACACACACACAAACACACAAGTCTCTCACACATACCTGGCTAAGTACTGGCAGGGTGAATGAAGCAGGAAGGCACGCAACCAGAGTAATTAATCCAAGCAATGGAGAGAGAGTTTGTGTGTGTGTGTGCGCGCGTGCGTGCCTGTGTGCGTGCGTGCGTGGGTGTAGTTCACACCAGGTCCTGGTGTGCGTGCAGAACTAGACAACACACACAGCTGGACACGCATGTGGACACACAGACTGGTGGACGTTAATTGCCCATCTCCATTTTTTAAAGCATGAAAGCCTTTGTTTATGGGCAGCTTCACAGATAAACAAACAAAACCAGAAAACCTTGGCTTGTGCGTGTGTGTGTGTGTGTGTGTGTGTGTACAACAAAATGAATGCCCACTTGTAACTCCCGAGTATATTGCAGAAAACAGGACAGCAAGTGTAGTGTGCATGTATGTGTGTGTGTGCGTGTGTGTGTGTGTGTGTCTTAGAGTGTGGCTACCTGACCTGAGCCCGACAGGACCCAATGGGTAGAGTTCGGACAAATATTTAGAAATTATAGTCGGGTTCGGTTCGGGTTCGGACACATGGGGGCGATATGCATGGGAGGCTTTACATTTAAAATTGCTTATTATGTTGGGTAACCTACAGGTCTGCTTCACATGATGCAAATGTTTGTTTTTTTGAGAATAAAATAAAATGTAAAAAAAGACCTAACAGCTTTCTTCCCATGTGCAAGATTTGTTTATGTAGCCGTGACAACGGATGTGCATTCCAGTCTTGGGTGACTGAAGTTGTTAGCCTATCGGGAGATTTTAAGACTAGAAAACTAAGCGAATTAAGTCTAGGCCTACTATATGAAAGTAGGCCTATTTGCGTTGCATACTGTGGTGAAGACATAGGCTACTGGTATAAGGTCGATGCTGCATATGGATCAGTGATAGAAGGACTGTAGTTTCAAAGACTGTTGCAGTTCATTTCAAGACTTTTCGTCAATGGTAAGACTAGAATTATATTTCAATAGGCTAGGCTTGCTTGGGCCTCTTGTGTGCGCTGTGTGTGACCTTCGTGCATGCACGCTAATCTGATTCTGTAGACAATTAAGAATTCCATTTGTTGTTTGTTCCATTTAATGGGCTAAAGACAAACTATCCACAAACGTTTAATCACTAGCATGGGAACTAGATGTACCGCAGAGCAAAATATGACCGCCGCCCAGTCCAGCACATGTTTTCCACAAAAATAAGTCATATATGATTCTAACTGTCTCACTGAATTGCATTATGCACACTCAATTCTCACTGGTATCTGCTAGACAACAAGTACCAAAACATGATTAGTTCATAGATTTCACATGTAATATACATTTTATACAACCCCACCCCCATCTTGCCTGTTCATAATTCTGAGAAATTCTTGAATTGTGTGCATGTACATGTTTATGTTTATGTGTGTGTGGGTGTGTGTGTGTGCGTGCATGTGCTTGTGTGTTTGCCTGTTTATGTGCCCGTGTGTGTGCATGTGCATGCAAGCGTATATGTCTACTGTGTGAGTATGTGTCATACGTAGGATTACTGTGAATGTTTGTGTGTGCGTGTGTATCTGTTTATGCACATGTGTGCATATGGAATGGGTTTACATGACCCTGAGGCAAACATACGCAAAAAATTGGTCATCCCTAGGCCCCACGGTTCTCAAGATATTCAAAGAAAACTGTGTCTGCCCTACCCTCCTTTTCGGGGTCCAGTCCAGCGGGGGCTACAGATCAAAGCCTTAAAAAGCGATGGTTCCATGCTATCCATGTGGGGTTACATGCCCACCAAGTTTAGGTGGTACCCGGTCTTTTCAGTGTCCCGGGAATCCTTGTTGGTGTACGGTCACTAAATGTACACATAAATTATTTTATTGTAAGGCCCCCATGAACGAAAGTCCACGAAACTTGGCATGCATTCAGAGGGGTGTCATAATGATCCTACACATACAAAAATGTTTAGGCCCCACGGCGATATTTTTTTTATCCTTGGCCCCCCATGACGGAAAATTTGGATTCAGAGGGTGTCATAATGATCCTTCCAATCAAAAAAAAAAAAAAAAATCTGACTAAACCTATATGATGGGTTGACATGGCCCCTTTGAGATCAACATAAAAACAAATGGTCCCTCCTAAACCCACAATTCGAGATATTCAAAGAAAACTGTGGTTCGCTTCACCCTCCCGGGGGTCCAGTCCAGTCATAATAACTGAGGCATCATCATGCCCACCATGCCGGTCTTACAGTGTCCCGGGTTGGACATGGAAAAAAAAAATGAAAATGCCTGTCAGGTTCTGAGGCATCATCTGGGTTCGGGTCGGGTTGGACATAAAAGAAATTTCAGGTTCGGGGGTTAGGACAGAAACCACCACACTTTAGTCTGTCTGTAGGTAAAATAGTTAAAGACTGCTCATGTGTATGTGTGAGAGAGAGAGAGAGAGAGACAGAGAGAGAGAGTGTGTGTGTGTGTGTGTGTGTGTGTGAGCACTCTTATTGGAGCCATATGGAATCAGGCAGAGTTGGTCAGAGTTGGTCTGAGGGAGCGAGTGTGTGGTGGGGAGGAGAAGGAGCATAAAGATCAGAAGCAAAAAATGCAAGGTACAAAAGGACCCACAACAGGACAATGTGTTCCATATCTAGTGTCTATGCCTGTGTCTGTGCATGTGTGTGTGAGTGTGTGTGTGAGTGCACATGTACATGTAATCCGGGGCGTCTGGCCGCCAGGCTTGACGAGGTGATAAAAGCTTGCTTCCTATAAACGCTAACGATGTTCATTAGGACCGGGGTGAGGGGGCCCACAAGGCATTACTGAGCACCCCCACATCTCCAAGCACCCCCACCCCCACCCCCATGTTAAATTGCTGGTGTAATTGCTGTGACCTGACAATTTGACTGGAGACCAGAGTCACAGCTATGGTACGGAGATCATTAACGCTTCGCTATGTGGGTGATGTCTGGTTCCTCGGCGACAGATGGGCTAGGGATGTCTAATCCACTGCTCCTGCTTGGCTAGTGATGCCTGCTCCTACTATCTGGCTCCTCTGTTTATGTCTGGTTAACACTAAGCAACTGTATTAAACCATGTGTTCACGTCTTTTCTCATAGGCCTTATGTTTGTACAAAACCACCTTGCAATGGCTTTCATAATTCTTTCATTTAAAAAAAAAAATAAAACAAAGAACAGACCTACACATGTAAGCTGGGAAAGAAATCCTTAAAGACCTGAGCCAGAGCTTCAAAACTTGAAACTTGAAAACTGTCAACACAGTTCTGTATCAGTTCTGTAAGGACAGTTCTGTATGGACACTGGACAGGTCTGTATTGTTAGATTTTAGTGGTTTTCCGTATGTCATTCTTTTGGTTCTTTGTTTAATACTGCAGAAACTGCGGGGACAGGACGTTTATTGTAAGCAGACACAATGTTACCTTACAATAGCAAATGGTGTACCTAACTAATTGTTCCCCCACAAGAGACATCTTAATTGAATAAGGCTATATCACTACCCACCCCCCCCCCCCTCCAAATTGACCCCAGATGTGAATGCATATTCTGGTATTATAATTAGCCAGGAGTTTCCTAGATCTTTGCTTCAGTTCATTCTTCACCTTGCAACACTGTGCTGTGCTGTGCGTACAATAGAGCTACCAGAACTCTGTTGTTATATCCAGAATAAAGAACTATTTTTCGCAAGCCAGCCTCAAGTTTTTACCTGCTCTTAACTACATTGGAATCTACTTGATGGAAAGAACAGTTTGGTGCACAGAAAGGCCGTAATGCCAGTGCTGGCAATGGAATTGGCGTCCTCACCACCGTGCAGTATGTATGTGTGTGTGTGTGTGTGTGTGTGTGTGTGTGTGTGTATACTGTATCTGCAGAAGTACACTCAGGTATTGCATTTGCTCTGCTGATCATACATGTAACTTTGATGGCAGGACAAGATTTGAGTTTCAAACATTTTTATAAGACCCCTTCTACCCTCCTTGAATTTTATGTAAAGCATCTGTTTTGGGAAGCCAAGAGTCTCCACCACAGCCAATGTAATAACAGGGCTGGGAGAAGATCCTCTCCTAGGTAATAGATGGGTCTTTTTTTATTTCCAACATGATCAATCATCTAGGATCTATGCATAACAATGTGGTCTCTGCCTCTGTCTCTCGGTGCCTCTGTGTGTGTGTGTGTGTGCGCGTGCGGGGGGTCTTCGATCAGAGTCATCACCAAGCCCAATCTGGTGGCCATATTTCCGTCCATCATTTTCCATCTCTTTCCATGCGTGCTAAACAAAGCCCCCGTTAAACCAAACAAACCGATCTTCCTTCTCCATCCCTCCACACAACCACACAGCTGGCATGTGTTATTACCATGTAATTACTACTTTCCTGTCTTATAACTTTACGCAAATGAACAAATACGCCAGTAATTACCAAGAAATAAGATACTTTCCTGTACGCCAAAACTGGCTTCATCTCTCTACCTCAAAATGTGAGCATTATATGTTTTTTGATGTGAATGTGTTTTTAGGAACGGTCCATTAATGATGATGATTTATTTTGCTGTTGGATATTGAACGTGGACATGAACTCGTCTGAGAGGAGTGAGTGGGAGTTAAAACAAGTCCATGAAGACCAACTGGGGGAGGATTTTGAGAAATGTGGTTTGGTGAGGAGACAGTACTTACCTCCAAAGGTGAATCGCAGAGGAATCTCTTGTACTGTTGGAAGGAGGACGGGATAGAAAAGAAAAAACACTATTAGAGAAAAACAAATATCAAAGCCTTGACTTACATCAACAGCCTTACAGTTACAAATATCTGCTTATTTAATGTAGTCACAAAATGTTGGTAAAGTATATCAAATGGCTAAGATCAAATGATATGCTTCAAATAAACTTGAAAAAAAGATTTTATATATAAATAATCTTTCTTTCCAACTACTCTATTTAATTATGTAATTGTCTACAAGGTCTGAATGAATTCAAGAAAAACGCAGAATAAATACCATGCTAAAACATACTGCTAATGAACAACACATAGCTAGGATGAGCCTTGTTTACAGAGCCCTGGCTATGTTTGTGTTTTTGTGTTCCTATGGCATCCCTGCTGTGGGACACCTGCTGTGAGGGCAGCGCAGCACCTGAGGAGTTCCCGCTACACGCCTCTCGCCCTGTGACTCAAACCCAGCCTGGAAACTCTCCGCCACACTGCGCCTCACCTCCCCCTTACCGACCGAGGAAGTTTTCAATCTCTCTCTCTCTCTCTCTCTCTCTCTCTCCCCATTTCCCCTCTGCCACACTGGATCCAGAGTGTTTACCGACATCCTGACCTGCAGTTTGTGTGGATAAATGTAGCATGCTTCCCTGTTTAGGTCACAAGCACGTCTAAATGAGAACCAGACAGGGAACCGCATGGCGCTAAAGCACACACACACACACACACACCAATGTAAACAGTGTACACACTTTCCTGAATACAAGGTCAATTCTGTGGCAATGCATCTAGTATAGATAGGGAGATGGTGACAGTTAAGAGATTGGCGGATGTTGGAGGTCGGCCTTGCCAGAAACTAGGAAGTATCAAGTAACTACAGGAGCAACACAAAGAACATTTCAGATACAGAATATCCGTTTTAAGGGCACACTACATCAGCCCACGATGTACGCAAACAGACACAAGCGTAAATGGACATGAAACCAGTCCAGTGACACACAGTGACACACAGACACACACACACACACTCCCATTTTACTCATGGAATCCAGTGGGGGGAACAAAGGTCTTTGTGCGGGTCTGCCCTGCATCTCACACAGCAGCTCGTTTAGCGCAAACTAGAACACCTTCAGCCTTCCCTCATCAATCATCGTTTAGATTGGGGAATGCAGGTGGAAATGCTGATGTGTATGCGGGCGGGGCACAGGGAGACAGGAGGAGAGGAGGGACAAAAAGAGCGGAAGCGAGGGAACAAGGGAGAGAGAGAGAGAGAGAGAGAGAGAGAGAGAGAGATGGCAGCACACAGACAGATAGGCACTTAATGGTGATGAGGCATGTATGTGTAGCTTCACAGTTAAGGAGGGTGTGTATATGTATAACTATACATGTGTGTATACATCTGTGTGTGTGTGTGTGTGTGTGTGTGTGTGTGTGTGTGTGTGTGTGTGTGTGTGTGTGTGAATGACTGTGTGTGTGTGTGTGTGTGTGTGTGTGTGTGTGTGTGTTTGTGTGTGTGTGAATGACTGTGTGTGCGTGTGAATGACTGTGTGTGCGTGTGTGTGCATACGTCTGTCTGTGCAGGTGTTCATAGACAGAGAAGAGGGAACGAACAAACAGACAAAAAGAGAGAGAGAGAGAGAGAGAGAGAGAGAGAGAGAGAGAGAGAGAGATGTTGGATGTTGACAATTTGGGGGATACTGAGCAGGAGGAAAGGTAAAAGATCCTTTCTCCCAAAACACTCAACCATCACACATACACACACACTTTCAGTACTGAAAAAATACTGAAAAACAGCCCAGCCATGACCGAATACACCAACATAATCTGCACATAAAATACTACTTACTGCATATGGTCACACACACATACACATTCAGTATGCACACCTACAAATGTATGTGTAAAAACACAACATTAGATAGGGATACAATGCCGGCTCTGTGAAAATGCTCCAGAGGCACTGCTCTGTGTCTTTAAACGGTGGAGAAAGTTAGTCACAAAGTATCTCACACACACACACACACCACACACACAAACACACACACACACACACAGATTGGCTGCCCCTCCAACAGCTGCTTCAGCTGTATACAGCAAGGATGCCAAGCCAGACACGGAGACACATACACATGAAAGAACACACATGTATGCATACAGCTGAATATGAATGCACACACACACACACACGCACACACACACACGCACGCACGCACGCACGCACACATATGAATTCATTAACTACAGAGTGAGGTCATGAGGCTCTCATCTGTGTGACATCTGATGCGCTGAACAAACATTAAAGTGTGTGTATGCATTAGTGTGAGTGTGTGTGTAGTGCAAACGGTGAGGCAAATGGCAAGATCATCAGTTTTCGTATGACATCATGTGTTTGTCTAAGGGAGCAACCTCTCATACGCACAGAGGCTGTCACACTCACGCTCTCCCACCTCACACTCTGTCACACTCATACTTGCTCTCTTTCAGTCTCTCACTGACTCACTCACTCACACACACACACACACACACACACACACTCAATGATGCTCCATTTCCCATTCATTTCATCTCCAGAGTGGCTCCTTTGACTGTGACCTGGACAGAGTACCACTCTAAATAAATCTGTCCACTGGCACTACAAACTGGATTAAATCATCTTCAAATAACAAGGCTCTGCCTCTCTCCTCTTCAGATCTATATCAGCTCTAAACACACACCGTATACACCAATTAAGTCCTGCTCAGTCAAGAGTCAGAGAGACAGACAGCAGATGTTCGCTTGAGAAAAAGCATATGAAATGTATCGGAGTGATTTATTTGAGGGCGATTTGTCTCTGTCATTAGACTAAGGAAAAAGAGAGAGGGAGAGAGAGAGAGAGAGAGAGAGAGATGGCTCGGAGGAACGAGACACTCTGGGAAAGGAGGGCCAACTACATGTCATACTTCATCATCAATAGTGGGCTGTTTAGAGGAGAGAAGAGGGATAGCAACGAGAGGAGAGCGTGGAAGATGAGTAGATCCAGCAGGGGATTGCGGGATAGAGAGAGGGGAGGAAAAGAGAGGAAAAGGGGTGAGGTGAGGAGCAAGCTGGCATGGGTTAGGGTAGGGTGGAGAAGAGAAGAGAGGAGGAGGGGTCCACATCGGAGCACTGGGAGGAGGGTTCTCCTGGCACCGGAGCAGCGAGGAAGGCAGCTTGACTTGACCGCTGGCACCACCCTCCCTCCTCTCCACTGCATCTCTGCCAAACTCATCAGGGGGTTGATGGGTAATTTTACCCACAAGGCCGAGCAGCAGCATGTCATTTTTTCTCTCTCGCTGTTTTTTTTCCCCTCTCTTCTCAGCACTGCATGCCCTCCTGGAGTCTGGCAGCTTAGACCCAGTCTGGCCACCAGCTCACTCACACACATGCACACACACACACACCCACAGAAAGAGAGAAGGAGAGAAAGAGAGAGAGAGAGAGAGAAGGAAAGAAAGAGAGAAACTAATGGCCAAACATAAACAGACACACAGATGCACAAACATAAACATGCAGGGACACGCACATGTACAGACAGACATAAGCACCTGAAAGCACGCGCTCCGACTCTTAACAGAGTGGAAATAAGTGCCCCACCACGCTCCAGCAAAGAGGGGTACATCTGTACACACAAAAACATACAATTATTCCACGGAAAATTACTGGAAGGACCATCCACCGAATGAAGAAAAAAACAAACACAGCATTTAGGAAGACGCAGGGTTTAGTGTATTTGACCCGTGACTATCTCTAGGATCGTTAGTCTTTAGTCTTTCTCTTAAAAACACACACACACACACACACACACACACAGTGCATACATACACACACTCACTCACACACACACATGGACCGCATCACTTCCTCTCCAGCTCTCACTCTCCTTTCCCTACTATAAACAGTCATCTGAGTGTGATTAGGGAGTCAAGCAGCCGTCTAGGACACACACACACACACACACACTCACGCACCAGCAAACACACACATGCACGTGTGCAAGAGCTCACTGTAGTCAATGATGAGGTCTAATGGCCACTAAGCTCTCTGCTGCTCATTACCAGACCCGCTCCATCAGAGAGTGTTTGTCCGCTCATTTGTCAGTGACACGCTTTGTGTATAAGGACGCGTGCGCGCACACACACACACACACACACACACACACACACACACACACACACACACACACACACACACACACAGACACACACACACACACACACACACACACACACACACACACACACAGACACACACACACACACACACACACTCTTGTGATACTCCTAGATCCTTCTTTTCTTTACCCTCTGCTCTGTCACTGTCTCCTCCTCTCTGGGGTCAGTGATGGACTGACTCTCTGATAAGGTTTGCATGGGACCCAAACAAACACTCACACTCACACACACACACAGGGCCTCCTGCCCTGCGGCCTTCACTCCCACAGGGTTCTATTTACACTGGCAGGACCTCCAGCTTCACTTTCCACTGACACACCAACCGAGACCCAGGGTCAACACGCTACACTGACCGCAGTGCAAAGTTCCACTATCACTTGGGAGGAACAAACCACAAAACAGCCGTTGAGTAACTTCTCTACCTTCATGCTATTATACTACATTAGGCTACATTAAAGTGAAGTGTTGAAATTTCAATAGTGAGGAGATTGATGGAGGCCTTGGGAGGAGAGATATGGCCAGAGATCGACTCATGAGCTGCAAAAAGATGTCCACTGCAATAACAAACAATGACCCTTGACCCAGGCAGGAAGTGGATGGGCCCAATAGGGAGAAGAGTCTGGGAGCGAATGAGCAAGAGCACGAGAGAAAGAGAGAGAGAGAGACCCTGTGGGAGAGGAGCCTGATGCAATGAGCACAGCTGGACGGGCAACTAAGCAGGGCCATTCATTCGCATTCACCCAAGCTTCTTCACTAAGGCCTTCACATTATCCGACAGATCTAACAGAGAATACAGTTAATACAGTTATAGGATTTCATTGCGTTTCACACTGTTCAATGCATCTAGTGGGGAATGCAGTTATAGGATTTCACTGCATTTCACATTTGCACTTATATTACCAAGATTGAACTTGTGAACTCCACAAAGTTCCTCTCAGGTAATCGCTGCTGCCAATTAGCTCAAGCGTGCTTGTGTGTAAATCTTTCAAAACCCATAGCCACTACCATGTGTGAGTAGAAATGTGGAATTCTGGCATCTCCGCAGCAAAGGAAGCACACACCTAACCATACACACAAATGTTGCCTAGTTCAAGTGTGTTGTGTGCCTGGCTGGGAAAAAAACAGGTGGGGGTAGAAACGCCTCTCTTCCTCTGGGACATCTCAAATTGATTCATAAATACCTCTCCACACACACACACACACATCGTGTGTGCCAGTGATTCCACTTCCTAACTCATGCATATACATGGCATATCCCCAACACTAACAAGCATCATCACTTTAACACACTTTCCATCTATTACCTGAGCAAGAGGGGGCATTGTAATATTTGTCTGCGTGTATGTGTGTGTGCAAGTATGTGTGTGCGTGTGTGTGCATGTGTGGTTTAGCATGGAGGTTAACAGAGACCAAGCAACTAAAGAGGTGAGGGGCTTTTTGAGGTAAAAGACTCACTGTGTGTGTGTGTGTGTGTGTGTGTGTGTGTGTGTGTGTGTGTGTGTGTGTGTGTGTGTGTGTTGTATTAGATTAGCAACTTGAGTTTTTAATGAGCTTCTCTGAATGTAGTTTAGGAGTGGATGTTGCCAGTCTCGCAGGCGTAGCAGAAGCTTTCACATATGACATGAGCTGAGCGTCAGAGGCGGTTGCATCAGCCATCCAGCAACAACAACACAATTATAAATTCCTTCAAGCCAGAGAGAGAGAGAGAATACAGAAAAGGACAGTAGTACAACAAATTAAAAATGACAGGAAAGCAAAGAGGCGAACTGAGCGAGAGAAGAGCAGTGAGACAGAGAGGGGGATATCAGAGGAAAGAGGGATGGGGAGATGAAGAGATAAAGGGAGAGGCAGATAGAGAGAGCAGTACAGACAGACGAGTGTGGGGAGGTGTCAGGAGTGACACGCGAGCAGCACGCGAGAGCGCACTGTCCTTCTGTCAGGCCGGAGGAGCAGCAGCCTCAGGGGCAGAATCCGCTTCCTCCCAGAACAATGGCCCTCTGTGTATGCATGTGCGTCTGTGTGTGTGTGCGTGCATGTGTGCATGTGTGTGCGTGCATGTGTGTGCGTATGTGTGTGCGTATGTGTGTGCGTGTGTACATGCGTGTGTATGCATGTGCGTCTGTGTGCCTGCCTGTGTGTGTGTGTGTGCATGTGTGTGTGTGTGTGTGTGTGTGTGTGTGTGTGTGTGTGCATGCATGTGTGTGTGTATGTGTGTGCGTATGTGTGTGCGTGTGTACATGCGTGTGTATGCATGTGCGTCTGTGTGCCTGCCTGTGTGTGTGTGTGTGCATGTGTGTGTGTGTGTGTGCGCGTGTGTGTGTGTGTGTGCGTGTGTGAGAGAGACAGAGAGCCTATGTTTGTCCAACCCCACACCTTCAGCTCATTTCGAGCAGTTCTCAGTTTCCGGTACAGACTCATAACTTCAGCAGGATACACACATGCGGAGGAAGAGGTCACAGCTTAAGAATCCTGACGCTCTGGACTCCCCTTTAAATTCAAAACGCCCTTCCCCTCGCATCTAGTGGACCGTGTTTACGGCCGCCTTCGGCCGCCAAAATGGAGACAAGCTCGATGAAGAATGGGCTCGGGATCTGTCGTGTGGGATCTGGAAACCCAGACGGGTGATTCCCATGATCCCACAGTGGCAGGGGCAAGAAAAGAAACCACTGTGCCCAACCTGGCAGCCCCTTGGCATCAGCTTGGCACGGTGACAAGGCTCCGGCCACCCCCACCTCTGTCTGCACCACCCAGGCCATAAAACAGGGCCGAACCTGGACACACATGCGCCCACATTCTCTCTCTCTCTCTCTCTCTCTTTCTCACACACACACACACACACACCTCTGCCACTATTAATAGAGGCGTGTTATGGCACCAGGAAAGAATCTAGGACAGACTGCCGACTCTTGACGGTTTATTTTTTCACTATTAATTCAGCCGCTTTTACGACCAGGAGGATTTATTCATTGGCAGGCCGGGCTGCTTTTTCCAGCCCTGAGGGACAAAGGCCCCCTAACACACACATACTCCTGAGGCTCCGCACCTTCCTCTACACCTAATCCTCCTCCTCCTCCTCTCTCTTCCCCTCTCCTCTCCTCTCTCTTCACTCCCTCGCTCCTGCAGAGCCTGCTCAGACTACTGAGCGTTTCCAGGAGCTGGGACATCTCTGCCTTCTCCTCTCTCTCCTCTCCTCTCTGCTCCTCACACCTCTCCTCTTTCCTCAAGTCTTTATGAGATGGAGGCGCCTCACAGAGACCACATGCCACATTTATGATAGAGCCCTGTAAACAGCGGGAGAGGCCTGCCAGCATAGGTGGCAAGAGAGAGAACGGGAGAGAGGGAGAGGGAGAGAGGGAAAGAAGAACAGAAGAGAGGTAGAGACAGAAAGAGAGAGAAAGAGGAATTTGTTTCCTCAGATCTACAATGCCTCTGTTATATTAGTTCTTGTGATACATTGTGTGTGTGCATGTGTGTGTGTGTGTGCGTGTGTGTGTGTGTGTGTGTGCATGTGTGTGTGTGTGTGCATGTGTGTGTGTGTGTGCATGTGTGTGTGTGTGTGTGCATGTGTGTGTGTGTGTGCATGTGTGTGTGTGTGTGCATGTGTGTGTGTGTGTGCATGTGTGTGTGTGTGTGCGTGTGTGTGTGTGTGTGTGCATGTGTGTGTGTGTGTGCGTGTGTGAGAGAGACAGAGAGCCTATGTTTGTCCAACCCCACACCTTCAGCTCATTTCGAGCAGTTCTCAGTTTCCGGTACAGACTCATAACTTCAGCAGGATACACACATGCGGAGGAAGAGGTCACAGCTTAAGAATCCTGACGCCTGGACTCCCCTTTAAATTCAAAACGCCTTCCTCGCATCTAGTGGACCCGTGTTTACGGCGCCGCCGGCCGCCAAAATGGAGACAAGCTCGATGAAGAATGGGCTCGGGATCTGTCGTGTGGGATCTGGAAACCCATTTATCTGCATTGCTACCCTGAATGGGGTGAAACTACACCAGTTCATGACTCACAGTGCTACAGCAAGTGTCCTCATTTACTAAACTTCAATGCCTGTGAAAAGTGATGTAATAATAGGGTCATGCCTGTGAAAAGTGATGTAATAATGGGGTCATGATTGTGACCCCTGACCCGTCACCTCTGAACCATACCTCAGTCTCACCACACTCAGACGGGTCATCGCCGTGAATGGCCTGCTGGTACTTGGAGTACAGTGCGGCGGAACGCTCGTAGGTCGCCACAAACTCAGGATCCTCAAAGCTGACCGGCACTAGCCTCACCTTCAGAGAGGAGCAGGGAAGGGGGTTTGGATGGAGGGAAGGCGGGAGGGAAGAGATGAGAGGAAGGGGTGGAGAGAAAATGGTGGTAGAGGTGGGCAACACGTTTGGGATGTAAAAGTGTGAATGACGCGATAGAGGGTTGCATTAATGGAGCCATGACCAGTTAAGAGATCAGAAGAGATATCGTGTCGAGTGAGGGCACCAACAGGCAAGAGGTTATAGAGGTTTCACAGAATAGTTTGCAGGCAAAGGAAGAGCAGTTAGACATGGCAAAACAGGGAAGTAGATGGAAAGTTTGAGAAGGTAAAAATACAGGAGTATAAGGGTGCACATTTGGAGGATGGAAGATGTTAGTGCATGTCGTGGGGAAGCAGCGATCCAGTGACAGGAGTTGGGATGGGAGGGAGAGGGAGAGGGAGAGGGAGAGGGAGAGGGAGAGAGAGAGAGAGAGAGACAGAGACAGAGAGAGAGGGAGGGGGTATTGATGGAGATGTTTTAGACAACACTACACACTAAAAGCAGCATTAGGTTATTAATGTACCATGACAAGCGACAGGGCTGAAATTTAGACTCCTCCAAGCTCATTTGCAACAGGTCAATTCAATGGTGTGTGTGTGTGTGTGTGTGTGTGTGTGTGTGTGTGGCGTGTGTGGAGGAGTCCGATTCCAGTCCCACAACCACAAAGGAAATAAGGGAAACCTGAAGGTGAGGCTAGCGCACCATCACAGCTAAGCTCTGGGAGCTACTGAGGGGCCACTGTTCACTGTTCAGCAGCAGCACTGAACCCTTTAAAAGGGAGTGGGAACTACACCCAGCGAGACCAGTACCTCATAACATACTCAACCAAGGGAGTTACACACACACACACAATCATAAAAGCAATGCCTAAGGGGGCGATGATGTTATTTTGGAAAAACTATACACAACAGACACTCTCCTTCTCACTCACTCACAAACACAAACACAAACACAAACACACACACACACACACACACACACTACCTCTGGGCATATTCCATGAACGAGTCAAAACAGAGTTTTCCAGAGTTACATAAAAGCTGACTGCATCAGGAGAATCTGTTCACCTTCAAAAACAGCAGATGCAACCAGAACTACTCAGAGCCAATAAAGACTTTAGATACAGCACTCTCTACTAACAGGGGCCTCGCCCATTACCAGTATAAAACTCAGAGCCACAATCAACATGACCGTGTGCCCCAACCTCGTCCATATACATGATTAAAGGTTTCTATGACACAGAAAAAAAAAAGCTGAAGCTAAAATGCTCCTACAACTCCAGCACACCACAGCTGGGCCCCCATACTGCAGTGGAGATTTACGGCCACAACGCGGGCATGGTTAAGGCGAGACGTACAAGGAGACTACACTACAACTAATCAGAAACATCTGGCTAAAGCTTTGACTAGCACGACGGCTAGCGCCGTGCTAACATACCAGAAAATGTGCTGTTAAAAGCCCGGCAAAGATTTATTGTCAAGGGTCTAGTACAGCTCGGATAACTCGGAATGGTGGCCACATGAGGGGCTGGGATGGATTTTTTTGGGAGAGTGCTGAAGAGAGGGGAGGAGGGCAAGGTGTCACCTAAATCATAAAAATGTGACCGCGCTGGGTCTGGCTAGCTAGTGTGCTAGCACAAAGGCGCTAGCGCAGAGGCTATGGCAGTGCTGGTGTTGGTGCAGCTGGGACCGCTGGCCCTGGGAGATTGATGAGTGGGAGCCTCGTGCAGTCTGGAGGTGCAGGGGAAGTACCTGAGCCAAACAGCAGGAGAGGGAGATGAATGGGCTGGCTGGCCAGCACAGGCACCTGTAGCAACACCAGGCCACCACTCCCACCCACCCACCCAGCACCACCTCTCGGCCCACCTACCAGACGTATGGGAGCACTTTTCTCTCTTCCTACACTACCACTCTTTGCTCTACCACATTCTTGGTCTCATTCAGTCTCTCTGTTGTAAGGTGTAAATACATGCAAACACATCTACTGCCAGTCACGCACAGACACATGTGTTGTTTGTTTCTCTCTCACACATACACGCACAGTCCCCCACACACACACACACACACACACATCACTCCCCTTAATGTTATTTTCCCTCCTTTCGCCCCTTCCCTCATATCCGCTCTCCTCGCTCACTCTGTCTGCCGCTGCTGTGCCGTCTCACCTGATCCCATGCTCCATCCATTCGCAGGCAGCAGCAATAAAAAGTCATGGCAGGGGCTGTTTTTCTGCCCCAACTATACTGTTTACCCTCGTTTACCTCCCCATCCGTTCTCACTCTCTCCCCGGCTCACCCTCCTTCCTTGACTCAGTACCCGTCTGGCTGCTGACAGATTTGCCAAGTTTGCATTCTCACGGAGGTGTCCGACAACAGAGAGGGGGGACAACAGAAACATCTGTGCTTTGGGCGACTGTGGTCAGATAGGTGATCGAATGTCGTGCGCTCGTCACACACAAAAACACAAACAGAGAGATGCGCTCTGCTACCCTGCAGCTAAGCTCAATGATCACTCATTTTTTTGTGTTTGGAGTCAATCTCTAGCACCCTATCCCCTCTCTATTTTCATCCCTGAGGGGCTGACCCCTCAACTCTCACCCTTGACCCCTGACCTGGCTCTCAGTGGGCTTGTCTGGAGGATCCTTGTGAATGGCCATCTGGTAGAGTTTGTACAACTGGTAAGAGGCGTCGAAAGAGGCTTTGAACTCTGAACTGGGGGGACTGGAGCGCACTAGCCTCACCTTCAAGAGAGGAGCAGCAGGAAAAGGGTTAAAACACAGAATTCAGTGAGTGACAACCCCCAACCTAAAATCCCACCCAGACTGAAATACAGAAACAACACACACCAAAATCCCGTGGATTAAAAACCCACATGGAGAGATGAAAGTTGGCAAGATAAGATGTAGCACACACATACACAGACGTAAGAAATGAAAAAACAACAACAACATGCGGCTGAGGAAAACACACATGGAACCAGTGAGCAACAGGTCTTCGTTTTTTTCCTGCAGCGTTCAGCTTGGCGTTCAACATCAGACCCATGGTAGCTGCTTCCATACCAGCCACAGGCTGAGTCACTCTGTAAACTGTAAGGCTGTAAATGTATGCGAAACGCTGGACTTCCTCTGGTCACACTCATGCCATTCGATCCAGTGTGATGGTTCAGGCAACGGAAAGACCAGCTGTGAGGTCCTGGAGCTGGATGTGGACAGTCAACCGTTTCACCTCAGCAAAACCTCCCCGACACACACAAAAATTAGCGATTTCTCATTGTTGTCATTTCCCCGAAATTGAGAGAGATAGCGTCCCCCCTTATATTTGGTTTCTCCTCCTCTTAATTAAAAAATTCTTAGTTTTTAAGGCTTTGGTTGGATTGTGTTCCTGCTCCTCCTGGGTCCTCTGGAAAGTGCTCGATGGGGGTTATTTAACCCCGGGTTTATTTTGGTTGGCCACATCAGGGCTCTCGTATAACTTGCCTGGCTGGGCCATAGTGCGGGGGAGACAAAGCTGCCAGAGTCCCGTGTAAGAATTAACGGTTCGCACAAATCTTTTTATCTGGCAACTCTCTCGAGACGGTCTCAGAGTGACCGGGGGTTCAAGGGGGTCCACCTGCGCTCAAGATTGGCTGGCCGCTGGTATTTTTATACTTTCAAACCCTGTCTAGGGTTACTGAATGTTTTAATACTGTTTATGTTAAAAGCTTAGGCATCCAATTAAAAGAAAATGAACAGAAATCAGCCTGTGTGTGTGTGTGTGTGTGTGTGTGTGTGTGTGTGAGTGAGAGAGAATAATAAGCTTGTGGGAGAAATACACACTAAGGGAAGGGAAAAGAAATCCCTGAACCGTTTCTTCTTTCAAAAACATTTTTATCACAGTGTGTTGAAAAGGCTTTTGATTCGAGCACATTAGCTCTGTTTGTTAATGTATAGTAGAGCCATGGCAGCATATTTGAGGGTGAGTAAAAGAGACAGAGAGAGGCAGGCGATCCAGAGCCTGGGTGAAGGAGGGAACCTGAACTTTAATAGAGAGCGAGAGAAAGTAAATCAAAACAGAGGGCATGTGTGGACTTTTACCACATGGTTACACTGCCCCCTGATGGTATCCCTCTGCCCGGAACTTTTTAAGTTCTCTTGTGGCTGGGCAGCATGTGTCCATCTATTTTTCACGACTATTTATGCTGCCTGACACGAATTCAAGCAACACCAGAGGATTTCTGTGAACTAAAGGATATCCTCAGACATACACACACACACTTGATGCATATGTGATCATTGTATTTGACTTTGAAACGGCCACACACGCACAGCTGTGATCAAAAGAATAACTATTGCTAAGATTCCACACATCCGTTTATTTATCTGTGAAAGAGGCCCTAGATGGCTCGAAGTGGGGCAAAAAGAGTTTTCTGTCTCTCTCTCCTCTCTCTCTCTCCCTCTCTCTCTTATTAGGCCGACTCCAGACCCTCCTCTGTTTAACAGCTCGTTGGATGACAGAGTGGGCTGGCCGACAGTCCGGCCGGCCTACCGTAAACACCTCATTAGGTGACCGCTGCCGGACGGCTATCTCCGGAACATTCTACCCCGCGGTCACTCACCCCCTCTTCCCACTTCCCCCCATGTATCTTCAGTCAGTGGTCATCCTATCAGTGGCAAACCTCCCTCCACTTCACTCCCCCTCATGCCTCCCCGGATGTTCGTGAAATGGGAAAAGAATTAGATAACCGCACAGACAGTACGATAGGGGGAAGTTAGGGAAGGACCAGTCCACGTGTCCTATGGATCTTTATTTCAGGCATGCCTGAGAGAAACAAGCAAGAGACCTCACGGAAACTTCATTACTCCTCAGGTTTGGTTGTGACCTTCAGCAGAGATGGGTGACCTTGCCCGGTTGCCTGGGATCCACTTACACAGATTGAATGGGACAATGTTGGAGAATTGAGATCAATCCAATTAGTTCCTGGTTCAATTAAGTTAATTGGGAGTAGAGAGAGCGCCTCATCCCTCGGGATTTCCCACTGGTGGAGGGCCATCCTGCCATTCGCTCATCAGGTCTCCAGTCGGAATCCAAAAGCTTAACGTCCTTACCAATGCTGACATCACTTTCCTAGTGGTCTGGAAACAGACAGGGCAAAGGAGGGAGAGTAAAACAGACAGTGTGTGTGTGTGTGTGTGTGTTTTCATTCTGAGAGAGGCTATGTGGCTTCAGCTTCCAATTGAATTAGCGGAGCGGTGGAACGATCCGACACAAACACTGGAAAGCGCTGTTGCTGTTGCCGCGGCAGCACTGCGCCCATGGCATGGTTACGCACAGCCTCTTGGGGCCGGTGAATGAGGTCATCATCCTTTTTTTCGATTCCCGGGCAAGCATCCGCTGCCAGCTCCTCCACCTATAGATAAGAGCGCAGCACACCTCAGGTCAGCGCGGCTGATAAGCTGGGCAGGTGCAGGGAGGTGGAGGAGCAATGGAATTAGAATGATTCATGAAGTTCCTGTGTGCTCGCTGGATGTGTTTGGGCACCTCGGCCAGCTTGTCCAAACACGGACTTCCTGCCAGTTCCTGCTCATTATGATAAAGGAGTTGGCCTGGGTTAGCGGCAACATCAGCAACAACGTCCATGGACGACTTGCAGTTTGGTAGCACATGAAGGACCCCAGAGAAACACACAGACACAGACACACAGACACACACACACACACACACACACACACACACACACACACAGACACACACACACAGACACACACACACACAGCATTCTCACCTCCAAGCGGTGCAGAGGGGAGTCGGGAGTCGTCTCGGATAGGAACTCCTCCAGGGACTTGGTCTGGTTGGCCGTGGTGGGAGCAGGGGCAGGAGCTGGAGCGGGCACTGAGGAGGAGGAGGAGGAGGTGGCAGTGTCCCCGGCCTCCTGCTGCCGTCTCTGCTCCTTCTGCATGCGCCGCTCCTTACGGAGCTCCTTGGCCTTCCGACACGGAGGCCTGCTGGGATCTGCTCCCACACCTGAGGGAGAGAGGGAGAGAGAGAGGAAGAGAGAGGGAGAGAGAGAGAGAGGAGGAGGATGGAGTGGTGAGGGGAAAGGGTAGTAAAGAAGAGAATGAAAGAGAGGCAAAGAGAAGGAGGAATGGAAAGAGAAATACAGAGGATGTGACTCAACCAGCTGATTCAATTTGTTTTCTTTAGAGGCGTTTGTATGAATTAAAAAAAACCTTTTAAACAGCTTTTCCAAAACAAACAGCGGCGGCAGCAACAAACACCCCACAAACACAGCTGAAACGGGTGGAAATGAGAGATTATGCCAAAAACATTCAAACTGTTAATCCCTCCCTTCTACCCTGAAGGTCCCACTCCTCACGCAAGCAGGTCACAAAGCAGTTCCAGAGAGAGAGAGAGAGAGAGAGAGAGAGAGAAAGAGAACTGACTAGGCGTGCTTCATCAGTTCAAGTCTAATTCAATTAGTGGCTTCTTAAGCTTGTGCTCTTCTGTGTTGTTTCTGGCGGGGGGGTTGGGCACAGCACTGTGCCATGTGGAGGCGGTTTGTGGGCGTGGAGGGTGGGTTTCCGATCGCTGGAAGGGGTAGACCGCCGAGCGTGAACGTGCGCTTGTTCGCTCATTTATGTGAAACTCACTCGATCACCGCCTCGCCCATTCACAGGGCAATGGGAAACACTCTTGAACATCCGGAAGCCATTCTCCTTCCTAATACCTCCTCCAAGAAACCCCGGGACCCCCTCTTTTTTTTCCTGCCACTGCCATGACATCAACAGCACTGAGTTCCTCTAACTGCACATGCTCAGTAAAGATAGATAGATAGATAGATAGATAGATAGATAGATAGATACTTTATTGATCCCCAGGGGAAATTCAAGGTCTCAGCAGCATACAGACAACACAAACACATTCTTTAAAGCAACACCAAAGAGTTTTTTGTACCTTAAAATAATGTTTCCAAAATCGTTTCAGTGGTTCATCAACTCGTAACAGGGTGAACGGCACTTCTGCATTCACTTCGCGGCCCTCTATCAGCTATAACCACACTATGCAAGTTTGCCAGTTCGATGGAATGAGACATAAGAAACTACAAATTTGACTTGCATCTGATGTCGCAATACATTGTACTTTCATAAAATCATGCAACATATTCTACCTTTTCTGACATCGTTATTTACAAAGCCAGTGCTCGATAAACAATTAGCATGCGTGTGACAGAGGAACAGTTCTTTGGTGTTGCTTTAACAGCAGAAAGAGTAATTAAAGTATATAATATAAAAACACAACTAAGCAATAAGTACAGTAGAAGATAAAGAATACGCTAAATATACCAAAATACAAATTATACTAACTAACACTTAATCTAAATCAATTCTAAAAACAGTATCCACATAGTGGTGATTAATCAATCAGAGGCGCTTGCAATGACTGAGGCAGAGACTGAGCCTGTGATTCTCTGTGCATAGTAAGGTAAGGTAAGGTGTTCTGTGTGAATGAGTGTCATGGTGATAGTGCAATGATAATAGTGGTCATGGTGATAGTGCAAATGAGTAAGTCCAACAGTGCAACAATGCAGAAATAAAGTAAAGTAAAGTCTATATATTTAACTATTTTAAGAAAAGGTATAAGTGTGGCCACAGTTCGGCTGTGGCATGGAGGGAGGGGTTATGCACATGTGCTAATGTGCTAATATAGCACGCAAACAGTGAGGCAGAAAGACAGTGGTAA
The DNA here is from genome assembly GCF_017589495.1 of Alosa alosa. Taxonomy (NCBI): domain Eukaryota; kingdom Metazoa; phylum Chordata; class Actinopteri; order Clupeiformes; family Clupeidae; genus Alosa; species Alosa alosa. Next base: position 18,875,285 of record NC_063206.1, on the reverse strand, counting down.
AAGTGGCTAGTGGACAGACAGTATCCAAACGTGGAGGGGGTGAAGAGGCAGACAGACTATGCAGAGAAGTCTCTCTCTCCTCTTCCCTTAAGTGAAGCATAAATACTCCAGAGGGTCGTGGTAAACTAGGGTGCTGAGGTCGATCAACCTCAAGCATCACAAAAGACATATGGTGGACACAACTGAGGGGCTTCACGGTTCCACAAGTGTCCACACCAGGCCTTGACCACATACCCAACAACAGCGCAGACCTGGAGTGCAAAGTCTGGCGCTGCAGTTACAGAGACATGAGATCAAGACTGTGAT
>NC_063206.1:18714979-18872479 GCF_017589495.1 Alosa alosa | reverse complement strand
CTTTAGGCCGCACGGATTAAAAAAAAACAAAAAAGAAGAACGCCACTTATAAAAACTACAGTGCAGCGGCCAGGTGTTTCCCGTACGACAGAGCGGGGATGGAGAGGGCATTTTCCACTTTGTCTTTTTCTGTCGTTTTTATTTCACATTTTATTTCTTTCAGGGAGCAGCAGGCTTTTCCCATCAGGAGACGCCCCCACACCACACACACACACACAGACAGATTTCCGGATGGTTCTATGAGGGGGTATTTTACCTGGGGAGCGTGCTGAAGCGTGGCAGCCCCTCTCTCTGGCGCTGCTGCCGGCTCCCTCCCCGACTATAACTCAATTGTAGCAGAGACGCAGGCCAAAACACCCACGGGCTCAGGGCTCTGTTTATGTCTGGGCTGGAGCTGCAGGCTATGGGGGCCAGAGAGTGAAGGCTAAGTTCTCTGTGTGTGTGTGTGTGTGTGTGTGTGTGTAAGAGAGAGAGAGGAACAGGAGCTGAAGAGTCTGCCTCATGTATGACTTATATGTCAATTGCCCCTTCGTAGCTAATATGAATCCGCTGTTGCCTGTGTGAGGATGAGACCGTAGTGTGTGCTTGAAAGTTAGTGGTGATGCCCATGGTACAGTTTGTTTCAAAAAGCACAGAGTTGAAGCGAGCCAGCGCAACTGTGTTGAGAATCAACTCTGCTGCTGAAGCGCAGCTCTCTGCTGCCATCTATGTGTCATTTTTAGAACTACCAGAGCAGCAAGTGGAGGTGTTGCCAAGGTGTCTTTCAAGACATCCAGACTGTAGCTTTACAGGTTAGTCTCGAAAAGTGAATCTTTCATATATTTAGATTCAAGCCCATTTGAAAACCAAAAATCAGTGTCTCAAAATATTAGAATAAAGAGGTTATAATACAGAAATGTCAACCATTTGAAAATAAATGAACTAATCTAACTAACTAATACTTGGTTGGGCTGATTTTGCACAAATTACTACATCAATGTGGCGTGGTATGGAAGCAATCAGCCTGTGGCACTGATGTTATGGAAGCCTAGAGGGGTATTCCATCAACCTCACTAATGAAGGCGGCGCTTAACAGAAATAGCCTGGCTTGAACTAGCATAGACTTTTACTTGAGGCTGAAGCCGTTCCATTAACTCAAGTTAGCTGCATCTTGCCTTCGTTTACTCAAGCGAGGCTTGTCTGGCATGTCTGCTCATGCACAAGATAGAAAAGTAGACCAAAACAGTAGATTGATGAAAAGAGAATATATGGCGTAAAATTAAGGCAACACTAGAGGATTTCTGTTCGATTTACCAATATCCACTCTCTATGGATTCCGTGCCTATATCCACTCTATGGATTCTGTGCCTATATCCACTCTCTATGGATTGTGTGCCTATATCCACTCTCTATGGATTGTGTGCCTATATCCACTCTCTATGGATTGTGTGCCTATATCCACTCTCTGTCCACTCTTCTTCCAGGGAACGTTTTGGCCATTCATCTGCACGATACCGGCGATTTAGGAGCTCCCGAAACACACTTTTTTCAAAAACACTTTCCAGAGTGGAAACTTTTTGAAAACGCCACCCTGGAATTACGGTGTAGACAGGCAAACTTTTTTTAAAACGCTGATGCCACAGTCCCACCCCCAATCTCACAATGGAAACACTGACAAAACAGCCCCACCCCTTACCCACATGGCAGGAAATTCCAAACAGTGTCTCTCAGTCAGTGTCACATTAAGCTAAAGGGTTTCCCTGGTCACTAGACGGATGTGTGAGTAGACTGACCTGGTATGGGGGCAGAGCGGGTGGCTTTGGCATTGGCAGGGGGACCAGCTTCCTGCCTGGGGGGTTCCGGGGCGGCACTGTTGGTTTCGGCTCCCTTGTCCACATCGGGAGGGTTGATGGGACCTTCAACCTCAGAGGCACTCAGCTGGGATGAGTCTCGCGCCGGACCACTCTCGTGACACACAGAGTCCATGGGCTCTCCTTTAAAAGACACATTTTTTTTTGGTGATTAAAATTTTTTATTAGAAAAGAATGAGACGTTACATTTACAGTCACATTTAACTTGAACATACACACCACAAACTACAGTACGACACTCAATACATAGCTCTGAGAGACAAAAGTGATATAGTGAAGGAGATTAAAGATAGCAGTCACATTGTCAACATTAGCTAAGAAGTATAAAGCATTCCCCATAAAAAATAAATCAATTAAAAAAGTCAATAAATAAATAATAAATAAATAAAATAATAATAATAAGAAGAAGAATAACAATAATAATAATAACAATAATAACAATAGTAATAGTAGTAATGATAATAGATCCTACACTCAGGTCAGAATATTCTGTTTCACAAGGAGATCTTGTATGGACCGTGTAATCCACGACCATGCCTGGATAGTTGTTAGTTTGGCCTTGTTGAGGCGTGCAGTAGTACACTCAAGAGAGGTAATATACTGGTAGGCAGTTAGCCAATATTGTGTTAAGGGTAGATTAGGGTGGAACCAAAGCCTTAAGATGGTCTTTTTTGCAGCCGTAAGCCCTGCCAAGAGTACTTTAAAAGACACATGATGATATTATAATCATGCATAACATTTCTAAATTAAGAAGCTAATTAAAAGTTAAAAGCATTTATTTTGCTAACATAGTCATTATGACAAGGGAGCTCGCTAATTGATCCTCACCATCACACTGGCCTTCGGGAATCTCTCCCACAAACAGGAACTTGTTCATCTTCTTCAGGATCTTCTTGTGGCTTTTGGATGGCTGAAACTTCAAGGCATGACACCTGTGCAGACACAGATCAAAGGCTCAGATCACAGTGGCAGGTGGACGCTGGAGTGGGTTTGTACACTCTCAGAGCCAGCCTTGCACGTCTCTGACTCAGAACTGAGAAGACCTCTTACCTGATGGTGTACTGTGGGCAGCAAGTCTTGTTCATGATGGGCTTGTATACATACTTCCCGCTCCTGAGGTGGCAGAGCAGAGGCAATTGGTAAGAAGGCACAAACTCAGTGTCCACCATGAAGACTAGCTTAAAGGAGAAGAAAAACTAAAACCTAGCTCGAGTTGCTCGAGCCAACAGCTTGCAGAGTAGCTACCTGGCAGCTCGAGCTGTAGGCTGGAGCAACTCGAGCTAGGTGGAACCGATTGTTTTCAGGGTTTTTTTTATACCGACAGTACTCAAGAAACAGAGATCTATGTAAAAAATGTCCCGAATTTTCCTTTAATCGGATTCCCATTGGTCATTTTCATGGGGTTCTCTGAGGTGCTTTCAGTCTGTATAATGATATAACTGACCCTCTAACTGATATATGGTCCTCAAAATGACACTTATATGTTGGATGAAATCATTTGGTAACCTATGCTTGAGCAATGAAATCATTACTTTCCCTGTATTGTACATCTGGCATCTTCACATCTGTTCATTTAGTTGTTTCACTAATTCATTAATGTGTCTTTAGATTTTTAAAGCAATTCAAATGAGATGACACTAAAGAGGAAATATGAAAGCTGGTGGCTCACCGTCGCCATCCTCGATCTAACAGGTCTTGGTAGTCCTGAACTGTCATAGTATGGGACCACATCCCTGAGTGTTAGAGAGAGAGAGAGAGAGAGAGAGAGAGAGAGACAGACAGACAGACAGACAGACAGACAGACAGACAAGCAAACAGACAGAGGGGCGGGGGGGTTAGAGAGGAGTATTCATGACTGTGGTACGTGTACCACCGGTGTTACGCAAGCTTCCACTAGGGGGCAGTGGAAGGGGGCAGGTGAGATGTAAAGGGCAATGTCGGAAAGGTGTTAAAAATTATTTTCATTTTTTTAAGTCTATGTTCTCTTTATTCTGTGTGCCATAATGTTGTTCTCCACACTGTTTTTTTAGTGTGAGAGCTCATAGTTGCACATTTTGTTATTTGTTATCACGTAGGTTGGCTAATTAAACATAATGCCTGGAATGCGTCAATAGAATGTGTTACGTTATGTGTCGGATGGTGGGGGCGACTCGAGCAGAGTCAGGGTGTAGATGTGGTGGTACACGGAAAAACAGGTTTGGGAACCGCTGACATAGAAAGACTAGGCTACTCAATGATAACAACTCCATCACAGTTCATCAAGATTCAATCTCAGTTTTCACAGTGGTGTCAGGACAATTATCTTCAACTACACATAGACAAAACAAAAGAGCTGGCCATTCACATATCAAAATCCCCCCCTGAACCACACCTACATCCACGGACCAACCAGTCCAACCGTTTTAAATACTAGGGACTCAACAGACAATAAACTTAACTTTGCTGAACAGATCACTGCCATCCAGTGCCATATATCGGTAATTACCACTGACTAGACATTAATAGGACATTGTATTGTTTAGTAGGGCTGCACAATTATCGCAATCGCAATATGAACCAATGCTATTACCTAATCACAAAAGCTACAAATAATCCTGCACACTTAATTTTGTCACATTTATGTGCTCTCTCCAGTCCTGTTCACCCTGTACACATCTGACTTCTGCTACAACACCGAGTCATGCCACATGCAGAAGTTTTCTGACGATACTGCAATTGTGGGGTGTATCAGGGACGAGCAAGAGGAGGAGTACAGGAGCCTGGTGAAGGACTTTGTGCAATGGTGCAAACTTAATCACCTTCAACTCAACACTTCAAAGACCAAGGAGATGGTGGTGGATTTCCACAGGTCTAAGCCCGCTCTGCTACCAGTCTCCATTGATGGGGTCAATATGGAGGTGGTAAGCACCTACAAGTATCTGGGTCTCCACCTGGACAATAAACTGGACTGGTCAGCCAATACTGAAGCACTCTACAAGAAAGGGCAGAAAAGGCTGTACTTCCTGAGGAGGCTGCACTCCTTCAATGTGTGCAGCAAGCTCCTCAGGATGTTCTACCAGTCTGTTGTTGCCAGCGTCCTCTTCTATGCAGTGGTATGCTGGGGAGGAAGCACAAAGAAGAAGGATGCGGGGCGACTTGACCTGCTGGTAAGGAAAGCTGGCTCTGTAGTGGGAGCTGAACTGGAGTGCATCACTTCAATATCTGATAAAAGGACCCTAATCAACATTTTGGACAATGAGGATGCTTGGTTCCACATGAGGGTGCTTGTCCACGAGTGCAGAATGCATGGAGGTCTATGGAGCTGTACCCCTCAAAATCCACTTTTCTAGGGATATAATTTTTTTTCAAGTAATTTGAGTATTGTATTCGAAAGGGGAGGCAAAGAAAATACACTTGGTTGAGTATTATATTTATTAAAGTCACTTAATTGTTCTTAAAAGCCTTTCAAATGTGTCAGTGACGTCATTTATTAGCACAATGCTAGCGTGTTATGTGCAACAACGACCCAACCTGTAAGAAATCAAAAGGACATAAGTACTCCTTCATTCAACTTTTGACCTATAACCCATGTTGAAGTTATACAAACTACAATCAAATCTGAGATGTCAACGACAATCAGGTGAAAGAGACAATTTTAGCCGTCTAGCTCCATTGACTCCCATTCATTCTGCACTCATGGCGATCGCCCCGAGTGGAACTGCATCCAAAATTCGGTACAATGGGACTTAATACGGAGTGGCAAGGCTCTCCGTAGACGGGCTCTGGTTCTATGGAATTGAAGCCTCCGAGGCGACGCCATCTTGGAAAATTTGCAACCAATTTGAAGTGCGGCTGCGCAGCAGAAGTTGAAGCATGCGCAGTGAAGATGAGTCGCGGTCAGGCACGCCCACTCAGCGAGTTAAACACGCCCCTTGTCGAGTAGACGGGCTCTGGTAATGGCGTCGCCACAAGATGGCAGCCTCCACAGAACGCTCATCGGATTCGTGTATAGTGCGCGTCATAGGCGAGGCTTCGAGGCAGGGTTTTTGCCTCGAGTAATTTTTGTAATCGAGTTATCGAGTAACTCGATGAATTGTTTCAGTCCTAATTTACAGAAGTCAAATCAGCAGATAAAAATCGCAATAATATCAAAACAGGAGGTCAGAAGGCATTTTACACTCCTAGTAGGCATAAACCCTCTAGCCCAGTGTCTCAAACTTTTTCAGACGAAGGACCACTTAACCAATAAAAAAGAAACGCACGGACCACCTAGCTAAAAAAAAAAGATTAGACCTACTTCAACAGTATATTAGTCTACACAATAGGCATACTCACTGAACCACCTTGCTTAATGTCTTTGCACTTTGCTTATTGTGTCAGAGGATTCATATGATTTAAACTGGCATATCATACATAGACAGTGTTGCAGAACTGTTTGGATTTACATACAAGTTGGTTCAATATTGCAAACAACTCATCTATATTATATTTTACCACGTCTGCTCGCAGACCACTTGGGATAACTTGTAGACCTAGCCTAGAAATCTAGACGCACCCTAGCGCACCCTAAATTAATTTTCTCAGCCTGTACGTCTAGTATCAAACCATAGGGATTTCTATTGGCTGATGCCGTGGACGTCATCCAATCACAGCGCTCTATTTTGTTAGAGAGTCTTATGGCGGGCTTAACAGGATAACGACAGTCCTGCGACGGCACTTAAGCCATTCCTTTCGAAGGATAAATTTGCCGTTTTGCCGACCAGATACGGATATGGTCGTAGCGCTGGCCTATTGCATGCCTAGGCAGTTTGAAAGACAATTCTCTGCCCGTCCCTTGGATTAAGCGAGGTGAATGGTTCGATTCCAGACTATACATTTCAATGATATAAGATGGCCCTCCAGGCTATTGTAGACCACCAGTGGTCCCCGAACCACACTTTGAGAAACACTGCTCTAGCCTATACTAAAGCATATGCTTTACGCTTTGAATACTATGTCTTTGCCAGGCCCAATCTCTTGGGAGAGACTTTCCCACAGTCCAGCATGACTGTCCTCGGACAATGACTGGACTTAAAGGTCCCCTCAGACACCATCCCAGGCCTGCAACTCTGACACGAGTCAGAGACATCCTCTGAACTATACTCTAATGTAACTCAAAACCATGACAGACAAACTGTAAGAAGGGGAAAAAATAAAACAAATACTGTAGAAGTCATATGCTTTCTCCTATAAGTCCAAGCAATACCTTGGTTGAAATCAGCAAAGAAGAATGTTTGCTTTCTGGACTTTGGATCCCATGCAATTGAGTATTCTATGACTAGTAAGCAATGTGTTGTGATGACTAGTTTTAATAGAGGCTGGTACTATGCTGTTGATTAGCTCATAGCTCGGTTTCAGTCAACAGAGTATAATACAGCAAACAGGGTAAGTCAGTGCGTTTACATGACACTTGAAAAAACCCAGTGACTTGTTTTCTTTTTTTTTAATCTGATCTCTCACTCTCTCACACATACATCTAACAGTCAAATAACTTAAACAGTAAGCACTCTTGTCCCTACACACTGCATTCAAGGCACATTGTGTACATACTGTAACAGGCCTACATCTGACCCTGAGAGGAAGTTCCAGATGGACCCAAAGGACACCAAGTTCCACAGTGAAGAACTTTCTGGGAGTCTCATGCCTTACATCATACAAACAAAACAAACACAGGGCTTTAGCATCGCCCACTGTGATGTTACTGGAAGCATTAGCGTGTGTTTGGGCTTCTTAATTCCCACACTTAATGGGGTAGCCACTCAAGGACACACTCTCACTTTTATGACAGGGGATGATGCAGCGAGAATATCCAGCCAACGTCTCTATTAGCAAAATTACAGAACCAGCCCCATAGAGTCCTGGAAGAGATACTTGTTATGTACCCAAACAACCTGCAGGGAATCTGACAAAGTTATAATGTTACTAGATAAATCTCCTCTCCTCTGTTGTGGCATTTGGGAGAGTGAAGCAGTGTCAACAACGGCACCATCCAAGGACAAACAGTCACAAAGTCATGACAGTCTGTGCAGTCGATGAACAATCACCTTTGGTAACAGGATTTGTTACCCGAGTTCCAGTTGTAACCTAGATTTCAGATTAAGACACTTCCATAAGAGGCTCAGTGTGGAAACACTCCACTGACTCTGTGGTACTGTTGGCAGAGGCAGCTGATGATGTTAAGAATGTTGTTGGCTGTCATGAAACACTCTTATTTCAGTTCACACACAGCAAAAGCAACCAAAATAAATCAGAATGGCTAAAATAACTACTAAAAGAAATATCAGCATCCATCCTGTTGTCTGTTGCAAAATGTGGATCTCTGTAATATGACTAGCTTTCATCTGCTAGTAATCTGACTGCTACCTAATAAAGCACTAAATTACAGACCCTACAGTCCAGCTACCAACACAAAAGCCATAATTCCTGACTGTAACTGATAAAAGAAACAGAGAAAGTAAACACTTAATCCCTTATACAAAAAAATGTATCAGCTGGTAGTCATGGATACACCCGTGAGAGTAGCCTGAGTTTATCTTATCAGCTGACTATCAGTAGACCCTGTACACCACACCTGTGCTCCACTACAAACAGGTGCTGGACAGGTCCTTTAAACAAAAAAAAAACAAACAATACAGGTTTGAATCAGATGGTAGTCATAGATACACACATCAGTAGACCCTATATATCACAGCGTTTCCCATACATTTACTTTTTTGTGGCAGCCCACCAAAATATCAACATTGACCACCACACAATGATTTTCTATGTTGTACTAATTTATATGGGATGAAATCCTTTAATTTCATCTCTCATATAAGAAGCAGTATCCCTACACTAACGTTAGAATAGGGATGTAACGGTATGAAAATTTAACCTTACGGTTATAGTGACCAAAATTATCACGGTTTTTGTCATCATCACGATATTTCTAAAAGTGTGTTCAATATGTTCAGAAAGCACTCATAGGCCTACACAAGCTGAAAGTTTCAAAAAGTGTCCCGTTCACCTTTTTCTTCATGTTTAATTGGCTATGTGCTTATAGCTTAACTTACCCTACCATAACTTGGAGTTTGCTATTTCTGTTATTTGATGCAATGAGTGAGACCAAAGTAAGCGCTCAAAATAAAACTTTTAGGCTACTGTATTCTCCTGATAACGTGAGTGGAATGGATTTAATGTGGACGTGAACATAAAAAGACGCAGAGTGGCTACATGATACAGTGCACATTTTGCGGTGAAAAAGTTCCGCCTTTTAAAATCAGGTGTAGCCTAATCCGATCGTAGTTAAAACCATCAACAACAGAATCAGTAGGGTACCAGTTTTGTTCCATTGTACCAGGCCGGTTTCCACACCGTGGTAATCAACAGTGATAATCATGATGTTTGAAATGAAAACGGTATTATCGTCAACATTTTTATCGCGGTTTACCGGTAATCGTTACATCCCTACGTTAGAATACTGTTGGGTTGTCAAGGTTAGCACACTGTAACATTACAGCTACTGTACTTGTCAATGTTGACTTCTCATGCAAGGCAAGTATAACTATAGGCTATTCATTTTATTGACTACGACACAGAATGCTTGCTCAACAACCCCGCTCTTCACCTACCACCACAAATACAATTCAATTCTGTGGGAAACACTGCATCACACCTGTGCACTACTACACACAGGTGCTTAGAGCAGGGACTGAAAATATACTTGGTAGGTGGGGCTCCATGAGCAGGCCTTGAGTGCACTGATTGTTAGTTTGATACCCATCCCCATGCTAAGCAGGCATGTCTCTACACAGTATTGATTATTAGATTGTTAGTCTGAATATAATTTACTGAAAAATGTTGACAATATGTCAACGTCAGACGCACGCCTGTAAACAAACCAATCAAAGGGAGAAGCAGCAAACATAGGTGGTAACGACAGGACGCAGAGATGTTGTGCAAAGTTCTTTAGTTCATTATAGAAAAATTGCAATGTGAAACCATTAACAACCGGATGAAATGTATTCAATGTAACTAAACACGAATGTTGGTTCCTACCTTGGTCCGGACTTTTAGGTGTGAAAACGCCCTAAATCTCAACTAACCAATGTGCACGGTTAATGCCGCCCATTTATATTTGTGTTATGAAAATTAAGAAAAAGGACAAGCACTAGCAAGCAAGGCTAGGTAACACTTTAGTTGAAAGTATCGACATAAGAGTGACATGATACTGTCATGAACATATGACACTGTCAGGACACATGAACCCTAACCCTAATCCTAACTTCTAACCCTAATCCTAACCCTAACCTGTTATGAGAAAAACCAAATATGACTTAATAACATTAATAACAGAAGCGTTATGTCATAAACGTTTGACTTGTTTATGACACATTCATGACAGTGTCATGTCACTTTTATGTCGATACTGTCAAGTAAAGTGTAACCCAAGGCTAAAATAGTAACCATCCAGGAACAATGGTGCCTTCCACATCATTGGTTTTCCATTTAAAAATAGCTGCACACTGAAGATGCTTTGCATCACTGACTTAGACAGACTTCTTCCGGGTTTGGGGTAGCGAAAAGGTCCATAGCTGCCTGTGCCAATCCTCTCCAGGACATGACAGGCCATTCCAGCACCAGACAGCCCTGTCTGTACCAGCTGGCTGCGACTGAGCTAATCCCATTAGCATGATGCAAAACAGTACCCGCACTACCCGGAAAAGGTTGTATGCGCAACCTTTCCAGTGACATGGACATGGACATGAAAGTGACTGTGCTCTCCCAGTCATTAGGATGCTCACAAATTCCCACACAGTTGGTCACTTTCCTGTGACCCAATCCGTCGTCCAGATTAGCAGGTCAGTCAGAGTCATTAAATGCAGACCCTTTGGCAAAGATTATTTTAAAAACAGAAGGCAATGACCAGAGACCCTATGATCCCTAGCACGGATAAGGTTATCCTGGGCCTACTCTCTCAGATTACCTGCTGCAACTTTGAGCCTTCTCCACTACACTTCCTGAATTACACAGTGTCTAATTATAGTGCCCAGATTACAGTAAGGGTCATTTATTGGAGGCCCAAACAGTGACCGGGAGGTGAAACTGCTATGGACTCTATAACACCCCGAACACACATACAGACCAACACAACCCTGAAGAAAAATACTTCCCATTTTCTTATTAAGCCATTTTTAACATTGTCTTCAAATCTCAAGACTCGTTTCCTAAAAACAAGCCGCCCAAGGTCAAGGCCTAAGTCCACTAGGACAATGCGGAGTGATGACAGAGATTTTAGTGACATATCCATAACTTTTACTTTTACTCTCATACACACAACCCACATCTCTCTGGGAGCATAATAAAGAACAGTCAATGATATTATCCTAGTTATCTTAGAACAAATGAACTCACACTTCTAGATTGCTCCTAATGTCTCTAAACAACCCAATTGTGAGCAGAGCATACCCAAGTAAAGCTATAGATTTATAGCTGATAGACATAGCCAGTGTTGAATAAACAGGACCTGCAGGCGGCACATCAGACCAGTCTGATACATGTAGTTTCTCCTGCACACATTATCAATCCATTCTTCAAACCCTACATAAACACCGATATCTGCTGACATACAAATGTCAAAAAATGATTCAACGGCTGCGATGAAGGAGCTCCACTTAAAACAATCTACCTCGGGTCGCTTTCTGAAGAGTTATTCAACATCAGCTGAAGTGCCGAGACAGGCTAGCCTCATAGCACAGAAGTTCCTATGACAAAACACACTATGGTAGACTCAATGGCCTTATATATTTTTTTAAGTAAGTACCGTGCTGCTTGCCACAACATATCATGTTATAATTAAACTTAAATGGGCCAGTTTTGCTAATGTCGCTGCGATTATCGAGCCTGAATTGCCACCACCAGCCTAGCATTCTACTTATCCCGTCATTAAACATTAGCCTCCAATGACAGCTGAACTGACGTTAGCATGGCAACATTAACTGGGCTCTTGTCGAAGTTCATGGAGGGTATTTTCAGACAAGCGACAAAGTATTAATGGGAGAAAATACTGCCACGAGGCACAGGCCCAGCCGTCATTCTTAAAAGTCGCTGGCTAAAGAAGCTATGGTTAGCACAGATGAGTTGCTAAAGCCAGCTAGCAACGTTAGCCAACATGGATCCAACTGATTCAAGAGTGTAAGGAGAAAATGTGATTTTAAAAAGGAATGTAGTTATAACGTCAGTCTCGCTGCTTCTACTCACCATGCGAGAAGTTGCCTTTTTCGTTTTTACAATAGCCACAGCGATATCCATCATCTCCTCCAAAATATTCTACAATACTGTACGAGCTACCTGCTGCCATGTTCCTAAATGGTCACAACTGACCAGCACCAGAGAGCAACCCGGCTATATTATGAGGGAACACCTCTTTTCACCATAGAAAAAATGAGAATGACATTTCAGAATGGGATGACTGTGCTATGTACTAAAACAATTGACCTTATCATAATTTACTAACCAGAAAGTCGTAAACTGAGATTACACAATGCCAACATTCAGCAGAATTTAACAACTTTGTGCATCCGCCAGCCAGCATATTAGGCCCCTGATAACTGCTTGCACCAGCTTTGCACTGCACAGGTGGTCTACAAACCCTATGTGTTTCAGTTTGGTTAGCAAAGTTTAGTTAGATTTTAGAGCTCTACGGTCTCTTTGCTTTAAACAATTGCTTTAACCCCCCACTTTGGCTGATGACGTTGAAAAAATTCAGGCAAAGTAGGCTAGCTGATTTCAGAATCCGCTTTGGTCCTCTCTGTTATTGAGGGTTCGCTTAAAAGGGACAAGTTGTTAAATGTTGCCTCGATAAACTTTGTTGCATTCAGTAGCGTTACCTTAAAAAAGTACGCGCGTCACTATCCTATAAGAGCCATGTTTGCAGCATGTCCACACCACGAAATTGCTAGCCAGGCTGTTACTTACCATACGAAACTTTTCCACGAGAAACTCCGCAGTATCCACATCTATATCCAGACCTTGTACCTTTTATTTCTACAATAGTGTGCATCTATAGGATTGGGTAGACAACTTGGTAATGTCCTCACGCACTCCCAATGCACATGCTAGTGCACTGACAGATCTACCCACCAAGAGTCAACGAGGAGAGAGGATAGCCTACTACGGGTGTAAATGATGTGCACAGATATATGAACAGGGAACCAGGGCAATTCGATAATGGTGAACGTTCTACCAAACCTTTCTCTGTTGATATTCTGGTTGTAGGCTTTTTTTTCACGTAGGCTACAGCTACATCTGCTTGGGACATTTGCCCATTCATGTTTTCCTTCATTGCTTATTTTATTAGGCTATTGATTGAATTGACATTGTTGTTTATTATTGCTATTCTCCTTATTATAGATTGACCAACATTCTAATCTGTTCCCTGTTAAATTTTAATTATGTTGTTTTTGTATTTGTGTGTCGCTTTGGGGGCGTCTGCCAAATCCCATAACCATAACCATAGCTGTTTTTTGCATTTGGCAGACACGTGGTCCAAATCAAATACAGTAAACCACCAAATAAAGTTGAACCTGCATTAAGCATAATAGCCTAATAGCAATAATAACAATATAATAGCCTAATAACAATGTCAATCAACAATACAAATAATGAGTTTTCTAACAAAACTAAAGAAAAACATTAACAAAATCATAACTCTAAAGAGAATCCATTCCATGCAAGGTGAGAACGTAGAACATTAACTCATTCCACCAACGAGAAATCACTGAGGAAAAGAGTCTTGTGATTTCTAGCATTAATGGATGGTGGACACAGCATCAGGACCGCATTGGGTGAGAGGGGATGTAGAGCTAGAACTAAATTATGGAATTGAAATAGCAAGGTGCATAGGAAACCAACGAAGAGTAACTAACTAATAAGAGTAATGAGCCCATTTGCATTTTGAAAGTAGTGGATATAGGACAGACATGTATTGATAATTTGGCTGTAGGTACACAAAGTAATTTCTGTAGGCCACACAATATTCAAATTTGCATGTATCATAATACTAAATATTTTTTCCATGTGATATGTAATACATTAAATATTACTGTTAATAAAAAAGGACAGAATGGTAAAGAGAATATGGCTACTTTAGGCTACATAATATAGTATTCTAATATACATAATATATATTTCCTCGTATGGTCTGTTTTTCCATATCGTTACGACTATAAAGTTGTAACATTGTAATGCAATTCGTGAAGATAAATGTTAAATGTAGGCGATAGCATATTTTCAGGTGTGCAGTTGTTTTGTCTTGTCAGGAAGGAATGGGAAGGTAGACAGAAGCTACATATTTCTGCAATATCCTTTTTCGTCAACAGAGGGCTATCTTTTCTTACTTACACACACACACACACACACACACACACACTTGGGAAGCATTGGGAAAACCAAGGATAAACTTTGCACAAAATATGTAGCCTACCATGAACGTCATATTTGTTGTGTCAACTGTTTAAAACTGCATTGGAATATGTTTATTAGAAGAAAGCATGATGGTCAACCTATCAGAACAAAAAGCAACACATTGTACTATTTCCAAAGAGCATGTAGGGATGCAGTCAGATGGCAGTTTCAAATTCAAACAGTGTCAACGTTTGAGGTTGCTTCGTTTGCTGGCAGTCCAAATAAAAGTCATGAGCGCATATGAGGGTGGATCATTGGGGGTTGCCAGTTGCTGATGGAAAATAACGCCTTTGCCTCCACCCTGGCTTCACTTACATCCGGGGAAAGTGTAGCGTCACCCACTGACATCTCCAAGAATCGGTGGACAGTGGTGGTGAGGGAAACGAGGACAGAGCTGACCAGGATAAAAAGAAAGGGCATTTTTGCCAAATAAGACCTGTTTTAATAGTATCGGTGTGCACCGGAGTCAATAAAGACTGGAGTGTGAGAGCCCTGGACAAAAACAATACTTGGAAAAGATTACGAAGGAACTCAATTCTTTGGGAAGTGTAACGTGACGGGCAGTGTCAGTTTGCGCTGTCACAACTCGCGGAGAACTGAGGTTAGCTAGCAAGTGGGCTAGCTAGCCAGCTAGCTTAGTTGTTAAAAAGGACTGCTCTATTTTGAATTGCGGTCACTGCGCTAAAGAGGACACGAGCGACTTGTCCCCCATGTTGATTGAATAATAACACAAGGTAAGGATTATATTTTAAACTGTCATGAAATTCAATGCCGCTTAAATAATTACAGCTAATAGTTAGCCAGGTAGATCTAGCTATCAATAAGCCAGATAACGTTAGTTTCAAGGGTGGCTAACCAGCTAGCTTGCTTGGTGGATGGCAAATTATTCCATGGACGTTAGCTAGCTAGCTCTTTGGCTAGCTGGCATTGTGATAACCCCTGCTTTGGGCTAACATCAGCACACTAAATATGGGTTGTTTTGTTTGGTGTTTCATTGAGCATTTGTTTAGAAGTGACCATAAAACGCAGAGGGCAAGTTAGAAAAAGTTTTCTATGGTAGCCGGGAGCCCGTTAGGATTGTTAACTCTATCGCTACGGTAACTATATTTAGCAAGCCATTACGTTACACCAAGGTATGAGATACTTCACTACCCAGAAAGGGCTGTCCGTTTTTAGGTGTCCATGAACAACAGCCTGACGGCTTTGTATTCAGTCAACATTAGCAAAAGATCTTCACCTGACATAGTTTGTTGATGAACGCCCGTCTAACAAACTGACTGACTAACCTTAACGACAGCAGATAAAAGTCAGCAACATATTAACTGACTTGCTGGTCGCCAGTTTGATCTTGGAAGAAGCGAATGTGTGCAATACTGTTCAATTAGTGGTGAATAATGAATCATTCAGTACGATTAGATTGTCATTGGCTGACTACTAGACTTACTCACGTTAGGTAAAATCCATACTTTATATATAAGGCTGTGCATGTGTAGTAGCCTAGACCTAGATAGGCTTAATCGTAAATCAATAAAATAAGGGATGCACTGGCATGCATTCAGATTATACATGAAAAGAAATGCATGCAGAAGAGCTTTGAGTAAACATTTGTAGAAATATGCGGTATGCTTATCTAACGAATTCCTCTAGCTTTAGAGGTACCCATTCATACATTTGCCTGCTTTTGTTCATGTGATTACACAGTCTAATTTACTTCAAATGCTCATGAATGACAGACCATGATGTTTAAGCAAAAATACAGCTTCCTTACTTCACAGTTCTTCTGAAAAGTCTATAATGTCTACTTTTTTCCATCTTGTGAAGAAGCCAGACCATTGAGTCACACATATGCCCCTCCTCACTAGAGTTGGGTGGGTTTGCGCTGTGCTCCATGCCTGTAATATTTTTCCGGTTTGTCACATTGTGTAAAGCTTTGGTGACAAGCCCTTGGCATTAGCCAGCAGTCCAGCGTCAGCATTGTGCTTATCCTGTGCACACATACATCCCAGACAGCCATGACTAAGGCGGTCTACTTTTTTTTTTAACAACTATCTGGTTGACTACTTTTTCTGTTGTGTTAAAGTATTACCTCCACCAACTAACCCTGCAATGAACTGAAAATTGTTTTGCTTATCTTGGGTTTTAATGAAATGATTTATCGTTGTAGATGTGCCATTGTGCTGCTGGCCAAAGTCTACCTTTGTGCCAGGGCAGTGGGTTATTCAGCCAGGCAGCTCTATCATAGACTTTATAATAAGGAGGAAGTTGGTGTCGTGAAGCCTTGCACACGTGCGGTTCTGCCTGAAATAGATGCCCGATAAGTGTCCAAAGTGCATTGCAAAATGGTTGCCGAGTAGAGGGACTTGCCTAAAAGGACTTTGGTTCTATATGCCAGCATTGCCAAGGATTTCGTAGACTGCTTCAGCCTGCTGTGTGTCTGTCATAACACATGGAAGTAGTTGTGGTTGACTGTGCACTTAAAAAATGAAAAATAACAGAACCATTGCTTGCATTTTGTATTGTTGTTGCATACGATTGCACTGTTTTGAAGCATATTCAAAATGACGACCCCCCTCGTTGAAAACTGTGTTCTGTTTCGTCCACCTTTGTCCATCTTTCCTCTCCAGGAGGTTTAGCACTACAAACGTCGACCATTCTTTCTCCTGAGAGCACTTCAGAGTTGCTGGTGGGGCCGGTGAGGACATGGGGACACCAGGACGAAAACGAGCCCCTATCAAGGACCGCTTCTCAGCTGAGGATGAGGCGTTGAGTAGCATAGCCCGAGAGGTATGTGGTCCCTCTCTCTGTTTCTCTTTCCGCTTTGATTTTGACGTGCTTTCCATCTCCTACTTCCTTTTCTATCTTTCATAAGTCATTGTGTTTCTTTACAGTTCCTCACACCACACATATTTGCACTCTCGTTTTCCCTCCTCCACTCCCTCCCTCCCGCACCTGACACAGCTGTGACCTGGATTAATTAGTAACCTGAAAGACTATCATGTATTATTTGCTGGGAGATGTTGCAAGTTGTTTAGAAAATACTCTAAATATTTTTTTTTTTGCTGAATGTTTTAGGCAAATGTATTACGGATGGTAAATCCACATGCGTGCATAGAGCTGTAATCTCCAGATGTTGAGTCCCAGATTATTTGAAGCCAATCGTAGGTCACAGTGCAATATTCATGACACTCGTTTCAGTGGCGTTTAACCTTCTAGTTTTTTTTCTGTCTGGTATAATTTACAAATGTTACAAGTGAACTTCGACAGTAGGACTTATCAGACATAACCAGCTATCGCGTGGATGAACAGGATTTAATATAGTGTCAGAATGAGAGAGGGTTGCATGGATCCTCACTGTAATATGCCAGGGTAGGCCAGCTTTGCCCAATAGCCTGCTTGTTCTCATCTGTTTTCATTTGATTTCAGATGGTTTTGAGGACATTTAGCCCAAGAACATTTGCAAGAAAACATTTGTTGTCTGTTGTGTCTTCATGATAATGCTTAATTAACTCTGCATGTTGTGATTCTTTTTTGGAACCTTTGTTGAAAAATCTGGAAAATTTAAATTTAGAGGACTTGGTTTGGTTAGAAATTATGTAAAAGTTGACAAATAATTTAGCCAAAAATAAGTAGGGGTTTTGGGAACTTATCAATTTCAGCATATGGCTGAATACTCCTGGTTGGACGGACGTGATGCAGTTATTTTTGAAGAATTTCAATGCAATAAAATATACCAAAATGTTTTGAGTAGAGGAGATGATGGTGGGGCAATTTTGCCACAAAACAGCCCTGTGGGGCATGAAGCAACACATGTTTGCACATAGCACTGTTTAGTTTGCACGCTGTATGCTATGCAGCTCAGCCAGTTCCGCTGGTCCAGTCAAATCTGTGTGGCAGGCAGTGGCTCCTACGCTAGAGACACGGCAGCAGGGAGAAGAGGCTGAGCTAGTAGTGACATGTCTCTGGAGTTCCTGCAGCTCAGCAGCATAGGCAGTCACTTGGGGAAACCCATCTACCAAAGCCATTGCTGCAATCTGCCAAATTGGTATTTAAAGATTAAGCACGGTACACTTGTGTAATATCTCAGTACGGCTCATTGGAATTGTTTAGTCTATGGGATGTTCAGGGAGTCTTAATGGTCTTGCCATTTATGTGGTATTTCTATTTATTTGTTTATTTATTTGTATATTTCCATATTTTTACATTATTTTAAGTACGCTTCTCCATGCTTGTTGAAGTACAGTATGTCCAGTATTGGTAGGTACGTAATGGAGGCAGTAGATTTCCACCTCACCTGGACTCTGCAGTGCATGTCTCAACAGGCAGGCTGCAGAGTGAAATGTGAAGACATACCTGAGCACTCAGCACACAGCGCACAGCAGACCTGTAATGTAATGCAGGCCTGTGATGGTAATGCAGAGTGAGTTTAATGCAATGCACTTAAGCTTACTTGGCAGATGTCTTCCTAGACATTGCGTGCTGTGCTTAATTTATTTATTCTCATGAAAATCGTTGCACTAACAGGAGGTCACCCTCTGAGAGAGTCGTGTTGAACAAATCCATCCACGGGGGGTGAATGGCTGCATTGTTGCTGCACACGTCAGGGTGTGGAGCACAGAGTCATTGTGGTACCGTAAGCGGACTCTGTTGAGGAAACTGGAGAATGCTGTTTCCCATAGATACAGGCATCATAATGAGCCCTCACAGCCCCAGTGAAATGCTGGAAGTGATGCATAACAGCCGCTGAACCAAGTCTCCTTCAAAAGAGAAGATGGATTTATGACATTGTATTGGCATGCATTTTAAACTTTACACTTGAGAATGTTGATTTAAAAATGTGAAAACAATTGAACAGCATCAGCATGATGTCAACTTTCACAACATTGTTGATTGTCTCAAAATATTCTCAACAATATTTCATATTTTCCTGGGGTCAATGCCTCATGACATGAACCTTGCTGAGTAAGAAGTAAGGAGGATATGCTTGGGGCGGTGGTAGTGTAGTGGTTAAGGAGCTGGGCTAGCATGCAGTAGCCTGAAAAGTTGTGGGTTCGATTTTGTGTGTTTGTGTCCCCACACATGCAAAGCTACCAAGGAAGCTTGAGTCACCTGACTAGCCTTGGTTAAGACCATCATTAATCATGGTGTTTATGTGATAAGGCAGCAAATAGCTGGTCAATAAACTACATTTATTCTATTCTAACACTAGTACTTTCAAACATTTTTTCTAAATATTAGGCCGGGTGTGCTAAAAAAACATGCATGCATAGCTTCACTTCCTTAGAACTGATTCAAAACTGGACTCAAAGTGTATATTGACATGCAACTATGTTATTAACATTATGCAAGTATGGGGATGGTGCAAGAAGTAGGCTAGGCTAATTGCTACAGGTTTCAACTTGGTTGAACACACTGCACATGATTTGGCCAAGATCCATTTAAGGTCATATTTTTCATCTCATCCTGGTAGCAAGTCAGCTCATATGTAGGAGTATGTTCCCCTGTGTAGACCTGCATGATTTGGACTCAGGGCCGTGAGTGCAGTTTTTCAGAGGTAGACTACAGTGGCAGTTTAGCTAAGTCTGTCTCAACTCAGCTTCTGGACAACATATTTATAGCTGTTCAATTGGCTTTGGCATTGAGTTTTACTTGTTTCCAGAAATGTCAACCTTATGTTCTGTGAATGAAAAAGCTTTAGACGATTGCTCTGCTTCTGCTCATGGCCAGTCATGTGCATAGCTGCGTGCCACTGTTTTTTTGTGTTCTGTTCTGGATGCTGTACCATTTAATTTGTAAGGTGAGCGGCAGGCGTTGTGAGAGTGGCGTCGATGTGTCCAGGTCAAATTGCAGATGATCACGGGAGTAGAGATGCACCAGCAGGCAAAACTGATGCAGTGATGTGGGTAAACAAACAAGGTTGTCCATAAGTAAGAGGTCGGACTCCTGTCCAGTGAGCTGACTAGTTCCTCCAGTCGTCCTGCCCTGCTCCCTCATCAGAGAACTCTTTGCTGCACGAGTGATGATAACAGTCTCATAATAATAATAATAAAAAGTTTATTTTATATAGCGCCTTTCTCAAACCCAAGGTCGCTTTACATAGTAGGAAGGCAAGTAGTAAGGCATAGTTGTGTTAAACTGCAAGGATGGCAAATAGCCTACATCTCCTTCAGCTCGAGGTATATTATTTAGACCTGTAGTAGGCAAGTATGAGTGAAAGTCAGTCCTACACCTTATTCTATTGTCAAAAGTTCAGTTATGGACTGGTTTCACTTTTGCTGGCAGTGTTTAAAAAATGGAGCGGGGGTCGGCATGTTTATGGTTGGCACAATAACGTGTTGACCACAACACAGAGATGTGTGATAGGCCTGGATATTGCCACAGTGTTCTTGCTGGTGTCAAGAAAGGGCAGTAAACGAGCAGAATCTCCACTCAAAGCCAGGCTCAGTGCGGAAGGTCCAAAGTAGGAACTTCTCCGCCTCTCTGCCTCTCCACCCCAAGTGCAATCAGCATAGTCATGTCTGATAATGTTGGTTAACTACAGAGCACCATGGTCCACAGTAGCCTACTCTGGGACAGGAGTGTTTTTGAATAATAAGTTGTTGCCATGGCTACAATTTACATTTTGCCTTCTTGAGATAAGTGTGGGTACATGGTCCTTTTTTTTTTATTTTTTTTATTCTTCTTAAAGTTCAAACGGCCGCAAAGATAAGGCCACAGACAAAAAGAATGCATAAGCTACTGACTGCTAGGGGTATACATTTTTATTGAGTTTAACAATGTGTTGAATTCTCTAAATGTGTTCTTGGTTCTCTATTCTGCAATTTGCTGTGTGTTTGAGTGTGTCAATATTGTATTAGGTCATCTAATAGGTTAAGTTTCAAAACAGGAGTGTGTATGTCATGTCGTTGGCATGCTCAAATCTAGGCTAGTCCGCTTGACCCAGTATGTGTCCGATTTCCTCATCCTATGGATTGAGTCTAAGGCAGTGGTTTTCAAAGTGGGGGCCGGGCCCGCGCGGGGGGGTGTCAGGGGGGCCCCGGCAAGTTGGAAGGAAAAAGAAAAGCAGCAAATACATTTAAAGAATTTAAAATATACCTATTACTATGAGGGTTGTTATACAATGCCATTATAAAAATTTGTCAAATATCTGTACATTATATTTTCCATGATAATGACTGGGAATAATATTAGAGTGATAACTCTCATATAGCAGAAAACCCCAAATGCAATTTTGTACACACTGTATGCTCCATCGGGAAGTGCTTGTTGCTAAAATAATTATTAGGATTAGCTTAATGTATTTTACATGCCGTAGTATTGTCGATGGGTTTAATAACACATCAAGGGTTTCTTTGGCCAGAACCTAGTGGTATTTGGGGGGCCTGGTCATGGAAAAGTTTGGGAACCCCTGGTCTAAGGTATGGCTTGACCATCTTAAGCTAACTTTACTGTTAAACTTATAGTTGTTAAAATACTAAATTAGATACAGTTGACTGTGTTGAGGAAAAATGTAACAGTAAGTATGCGTGTGCGCGCGCAAACGAGAAGGAATGGTGCTCACCAGTTGCACTGCTCAGATTACAACCCCGTTCCACTCCTGATGAGAACTGGGGGCTGATGGGAGCTGGTGTGTGTGTGTGTGTGTGTGTGTGTGTGTGTGTAGGGTGGTGATGGGCTATAGATAGACACAGAGCTCAGCTGTGCCACTCTGCCTCCCAAGTCAGTCTTCCTGTCAGACAGAGGAACAGGTATGCCGTACAGAGGCCAGGCTTCACACTCTCAAACGCGTGGACACACGGAAGCGCAGACAGAAACACACACACACACACGTGCACATGCTTACATTGACACACATACTGTAATGCTGACACACTTTTGTAGCACCTGTGAATGTAAACTTGGACAGATGTATCCACTCAAATCACACGCAAACCCAGACAGATGAAAACGTACAAAACACACCGCTGCACAAACACATACGCACACACACGCAGTCCCACACAGTTTAGTCATGCATGATAAAACGAGAAATTCTTGCACAAATGAAAAAAGCAAACCCCTCTGTTGCAAGTCACACTTCCTTGAGCACTTCCCTATCCACTTTCAGAATCCGCAGAGAAATGCAGAAACTGGGAGACTGAGAAGATGTACCGTACTAGGCCACCACTACTGTAGACATGCTGGAGTGTGAAACTGTTTCTGAAGCCTTCCTCACACTGTTCTCTGACACCAGCAGTTGAATGGCTTAAATGCGTACACACGCTGGAGGGGACTAATTAACATGAAGTTCAATATTGGAAGATGAATGAATGTTGTCAGTATTCCCTCAGGGTCACAGACTATGATTGGCTCAGCCCTTGATAGTATGTCAAGTGTGTCATTCTACAGTTGTCTACTGTTTGTACTATGGTTGATTGTTGTAAATGATGGCAATAAACATTTAACCTGACTCTCGCCAGATGAATTTTGTTCCGCCTAGCTCCACCTAGCTCCACTCACATCCATCTGGGATTGCTTCCGTTGAGTGATTTCGGCACCAGATTTTATAGTAGAGCCAATCAGGATGCAGGGCGGGAGTTTAATAGATGTGACGTAGCGTAGAAGCGACTGTGAGACTGTTCTCAGTGTCACGGGTTGGCTTCGATGTGAGTGGTTGAAATAGCACGTCAATAGATGACGAACAAGTGGCTTATCCAATCATATGCAAGGATTTTTGATAAGGCCCAGCCTTCTGAAACACCACTCCAATGGATCGATCCCAGATGGATAAGTGGAGCTAGGCAGAACGAAATTCATCTGGCGGGAGTCAGATTAATAAACATTAGCCTAGCATTAAAAATGAGCAGTTTAAAGTAAAGTCATGTAGCCTACATAAAAAGGCAAATAGTAATAGATTAAATTATTTTAACAGAATAATAACAAAGGCAAATGTAAGGAGATTAGCTAGATGCAAGGCAAACAGATGAGTCCCTAAACACTTTTTTTAAAAAACCTAAACTACCGCTAGAACAAAGAGCAAAGGTAAATCATTCCACTATCGATGAACTGACAAAAGAGTCGTGACTGCGACCTCTTAGTCTGCTGTGCCGGCCTTCCCTCAACACTATCATTAAATGACCACAATGGGTGAGAGGGTACATAAAGCTGGATCATTAAGACAACATTAAGACGACAAATTGCAGTTCCAGTAAGGGTTTAGTTGGCCAGAGTGAGGGATTTAAATGATTTATTCCATTGATTAACATGCCATAATCATTGTTCTCCTGCGGCTTTTAAAAGTGATTTTTAGTTGAACATTTTGTAAACCTTTGACCAATTTCCCATGACTTACAGACAGTGCTCCCACTGTCAGTGACCTTGCCCTGGGATATCACGATGCATGCCATCTTAGACCGATCTTAAATACAGCTGGAGCCTTGCATCAGTATATTTATCGCACAGTCACACACTACAGCATTTCTACAGCCAGCAGGAGAAATGGCACTCTCACAACAAGGCACAGCTGGGTATGAAGAGTTATTTACAGGACTCCCAGCGTGCGCTGGCGAAATGCTTCCCCCCTCCATGTGAACTCATCCACGGCTATTGTGCTTTATGTCTCACAAATCCCATTAAGTGGCCATTTGTAAAAGATCTGGCTTTGACCGTGTGTCTTTATGGGCGACTTTGAATGAGGTGAGTTGTCTTCAATACTTTATGGCCTTCGCGGTCTGCCGGAGTAGCAGACAGGGGAGCAGTAAGAGTGCACTTGGAGAGGGGAGGGGTTTGCTTCGTTGCCAGGGAGGAGAGGTGGGTCAGGCTGAATTTAGCCTGTGCTGCTGAGGCATCAAGCAAATTTAGTCCTGCTGGTCTTGCTATCAGACCCCATCTCCCCCAGCCAGGCTCTGCTGTCTCACACTCCCCCGTGCCATGCTTCCATCCACCCTAAACGGCTCTCTGTAAAAGACTAAAATGTAACACATTCTCTGTCTTCATAGTTAGGCTTCCTGTTTAGATGGGGGTGTTTACTCCCCGTGTGTGTGTGTGTGTGTGTGTGTATGTGTGTGTGAACCTGAAAAGAAGTGCGGTGGAAGTCATGTGGACCCTCCCCTTCACTGACTTGGGGGAGCTATAGGACTCCTGCCCATCACTGACCTTCACACCCAGAGGAGTGGGGGTTAGGGAGGCCCTGGACTGATGGAGAACACATGTAGTTTCTGTGTGTGTGTCTGTATCTGTATGTGTGTGTGTGTGTGTGTGTTCTTTTCTCTCTCTCTCTTTCTTTCTTTCTTTCTTTCTTTCTTTCCCTCTCCCTCTCTCTCTGTGTGTGCAGTTGATCACTGAGGCTCCGTGCCAGTCCTCAGCCTCTGTGGCTGAAGTGAGTCATGGTGGACTGGACACCACACCAACAGCTCTCCCATCTCAGCTCAAACACAAAGCTCAAAGCTCTCAGGGAGCACTATTATTAGAAAACAGGCCATCCGTTTTGCTCTTTTGGATATATTGGTAATGGTGGTGTTGATGCGGTGTGTATTACTGATTATGACATCTGGAAGGAGTAAGATTAGAATATTCCGTATTGTTCAGTGTTTTGGGGAGCTGGCTCTGTACATTACATTAGTCGGTATATTAGAAGCGTATACAAGTTTTACTTGGTGGGTTTTGGTCTTGTTTACATACTTGATGACATGTTTGACAGGAACGGAATTATTAGAACATAGCTTGACTAAAGTTTGTGAAATGGAAAAGAGTTGAATGAGGTCCAAGACTCAAACAGCAGGCCCATACTTGGCCACAGCAAAACCAGACGGTTGATGTTTGAAGTTAAAAGGCATCCCGGGACTCATCGTGGAACTGATTATTGAGAGCTGGGGGCTTGCACGGTGCTGTGCCCAACATAGCGGCGTAGGAACACATGGTGACCTTATATCCCAAACAGAGCACCACCTCATGCTGTGTAGTCCCCTAAAGGCTCCCTCCACGCCCACAGCGCTGATCTCGCCGTAAACTCATTCAGCCTCTGCTGTGTGTTCAGACTTCACCTCTTGAAAGGGCTGGGCTTGTATTCCTTACTCCTTTTTTTTCCCTTTTTCTGCCAGTGGAGTCCTACAGTCCTCCATTGCTGTGAGACGAGAAGCCAAGCCACGTGGGGAGCTGAAACCAATTGACCCAGATATGGCGGTGGATTTTGATCCCAGTTGGCTTGGAGTGTTGAGCATAATCTGGCATCCCCGGCCCCCTTGTGGTGAAGGGCAGACGAGTAGTTTTAAGATTCAGATCATGTCCTCCTCAAGTATTTACGAGTGGACAGGTGGTTTTCAAAAGTCTGAGGAGACATCCAGATTCTCATCAAAAGTGTTTGATGTTGCACTGATGGTGTCGCATTAGCCCAGTCCTCTGGAGTTCGAGGCCTGTCAGCCACGCTTGAAGTAGTCTGATGTGCATTTTCAACTAATTCAATTGGCAAAGCACGAAGGCTGCAATAAATTGTGTAGCTTGCGACTGATTATTTGCGAGTATTTCGGGTGTACCGGAAGGGATGTACAAACAAGCAAACAAAGTTTGCATGTTTGAAAAAATATTTTAAAAAATCTTTGTATATTCCCACAAGGTGTTTGGGTGCTCTAAAAAAGAGAACCAAAATGATTTTTCAGACTTGTGAGGTCTGCTGTTCAGACCCTGAATGGATTTATTTTCTGTTCATTGCTTTTTGTGAGAGTGTTTCTACTTATCTCAGTAAGGGAAATAAATCAAGAGTACAAATATGTCTTCTGAAGGCTTAAACAGAGCCCAGCCAAAAACTTTTGAGGGACAGCTATGACCATGCAGGATCATCCAGACCAAACGTGACAATTTTGCTACATACTATTCCTATTGATGTACCAGCATGCAAAATGTGAGCTACATGGTTTAGTTAATGTAACCCCTGTTTCTTGGAAAGTATTGATCTTACATAAAAGTAATTTTACAGTGTTTCTCCTGGGAAACATAGGTACACCTGGTAATTTGTTGAGACCTAAGTGCGTGGGCCCTGGTTGAATTGATGTGGAATGACCCAACTGTATAAAAAAAATTGTGCATGTGCATGGAAACTTTTGTGCATGTGCGAAAAAAAGATTGTCTTCGAGGATATGATTTGTGTGGAACCGTTTTGTAGCTGTGGAATTAATTTGTCTGTGTGCAAAAAAATGCGTACCTGCAGAAATATTTTGTGCACAGGGATTGAGTTTGAACGTGTGTGGAACCGCTGGATCTACGAAGCTACAAAACTTTTTTACAGACACGAATTTTGGCAGTGTTTTGTCATCGTGAAGAGCCAATCAGTGAATTTTGGCACGGTCTTGACAGCGTTTCTGCAGTGCCAATCAACACATTGCATCGCCTACTGACTAGCCAATCAGGGGACGTCCTGCATCACATCTCTCGGCCAGGGTCGGTGGGCCGGGCACCATAGCACGCACAGGCAGGCACAGAGCTTTTAGTGAGCGTTTAGTGAACGCATAAAACCATCAGTTTGTAAGCAAGAAGAATCAAGAATTACGATCTTTGAGTTTGTTTATCGTTACCTTGCAACCGAGGCTTTAAGTGTTAAAAAATATTGTTTCACAATATGTACAAGATGTGCCGTAGCACAGTGGTTAGAGGAGCGAGCTTTGATCTGAGGATCATTGGTTCAAATCCAGCATCAATCATTCTGCCAGTGTTAGTTTTGGATTAGTTTTCACACACACGTGAAGCACTGCCTTCACGCACGCACACGTGAAGCACTGCCTATGCCATCCAGAGCGCAAGGCAGTGCTTCAATTAATTCCACATTTTTCGCACATGCACAAAGTATTTCTACAAGTACAAAGTTTCCGTGCACATGCACAATTTTTTTATACAGTTGCAAAACTCGATTACACAATATTTATGCCGTTGTTTTGATTCCATACCAGACACTATCAAAACTAGTTCCTACAACATTTATGAGGTAACGAATTGCTCATAAACAGAATACTCAATTGCATGGGATTCAAAGTCTAACAAGCCAGCATTCTTCTTTGCTGAATCCAGCCAGGGCCTTACTTGGACTTACAGTATAGGACATCAGCAGGATAGATCCTCTTCGAAGTGTGAGTGTATCGTAGACCTAACTTATTTTTTCTCCTTGGTTAGCGTAAACAACCCAAACATGTCTTTTTGTTTAGGAGTCATATTTGGTGTGACATTTTTTCTGTGTTCACAACATAATGACCCAATAACAACAAAGCGCTCTCTTTGCTAATGGGTGGGTAACCAAGAGCTGGTGTTTGGCTCAGACTGAGACAGAAAGCTGTATGTTCATTTCATGCCTCACACAAAGTTCTGAAATGTTACTTCCTATATATTTGAAAGGATTATATTATTCTGTGTTATTTTTGTGTTTGTCACATGTGGAGTTT
Source organism: Alosa alosa (assembly GCF_017589495.1). Taxonomy (NCBI): domain Eukaryota; kingdom Metazoa; phylum Chordata; class Actinopteri; order Clupeiformes; family Clupeidae; genus Alosa; species Alosa alosa. Next base: position 18,844,767 of record NC_063206.1, on the reverse strand, counting down.
TTGAAGCAGTTTGGTAAAAAGGTTGCCAAATCCCTGAGTGTTAATGGGAACCCCTAGGGAGAGAGGGACAATTTGTTTTTGTTTTTTTGAATCAGTAAAATATCTAGGGCAGGACACATAATCTGCCTGTACTTGGAAGGGGTCACAAAAGTAAAAAAAGGTGGTGTTGTGAAATGTGATGAAATGTATGGAAAGTGGTGGTGTTGCATTAATAAGGATCCTGACAGACTGATGAGAGTTTTGTTCTGTTTTGTTCCACAGGCAGAGGCCAGGCTCGCAGCCAAGAGAGCCGCCCGGGCAGAAGCACGGGACATCCGAATGCGGGAGCTGGAACGCCAGCAGAGAGAGGTACTACCACTATCACTATGCCAGCTGCTCACTGTCATTAGTCTTCATTATAGGGCAAGGCACTTAGACTTAGTCCGTCACTGCTATATCAACACTATCACAATAAAGCCAAATTAATTTGAATTATGAGTCAGCCATCATAATTGTGCAACAATGATGTGCCTTCAATTAAAGTCAGATGCAGTTTTAGGCAACCCAGTAGTTGCAGTAAGTGACGGTTAGATGCTCTATTTCAAATGGCTGTAATGTAGTTTCATACTTTGACCCTCTAGCTGCCCGCCCCATAGGCAAGCCACAAAAAAACACTTCTCTGTAGGCAGCCTAGGCTCCGAGAACTGTACCAAAAAACAATTGCTACCAACAAGTGTTACCAACCACTCAAAAGCAAAATAAATAGTGTTCCATTCAATAACCGACGAGATACTAGTTTAGAAAAGTTTCAATTGCACGGAAGGGAGTAGCGAGCCAGCTCTGTGTTTTGTTTGAATGTCAACAGACGTCACCCACAATCGCTGATACAACCTTTAAATGTGGAGAGTTGAAAAGAGAATTGTCCTACTCGCACTATATGTGGATCACACTGCATGTTCAAAGATCACTGATTCAGATTTCCTCCATGACTGTACATCCCAGAAAGAGAATTGTCCATTCAGCGCTACAGTAAGTCATGCTGGAAGCAAACGCCGGGTTGGGGACGGTGCGTTTGGGCTCTTCCCAGCTGCATGAGCGCACGATTACAGTGGCCACTTTCCGAAAGTGAGAGAGCCTTTCAGATGCTGAGTGTGCTCCTCTGCTCCGCTCTGCTTTCTCTCTTCAGGGAGAGTGTTGATGTGGAAACAAACGGTGAATACTGCTGAGGTCAGGCTGACTCACTCTGGCACCGCAATGCCATGCCTCAGCTCTGATATATGCCACCTTATTAAGAAAGTTATCAAGTCGCTCGTTTAGCTGTCTGATGTGATCATCCACTCATAGACTGTCTCTGTTACACCAGGGAAGTGAGAATGCCTTTTAAAATAATGTCTGATGTATTTGGCCAATGGTGTTTCATCTTGTATAATAGCCCTATAATGCCATACAAGGCTGCTCCTGACTGGTTTTAAGCCATTTTTTTGGAAAGGTTTATACTAGGGAAGATGTATAGCATGGTCATCATCAGTGGTAGGGTTATATTTTCAATTGGATGGATGGATTCAATGGATTCATATAAGATGTGGGGAACAGTAAGGGCTGAGCTACACCAGGCACGTAACTGAAGCGTTCCGTTCGCGTAGCGTTTGCTGCAACGATTAGCTTCCACTATAATCAATGGAAGTAGCTACACCAGACGTGATGGCGCCGCGTACATTCGAAAAAAATAGAAAAATAGAAAAATAGACCAGTCTTTTAAAATGGATTTTATGCGTCGCGAACGGAACGCTTCAGTTACACTGCCGGTGTAGCTTCCCTGTAATACTTTAATAGATCACAATTTTAAGGTAGGATGGAGACAGATAAGTTGAGAAACATCGGATCAGCATATGAACTGGCATAATGTTGCTGAAATCTCCTGTCAGCGATAGTACTTTGCAATTCCTGTTTTTGGTGATGTTTGAAATACACCTGCACATACAAGCATATTGGATGCATTTTGAACTAAACAGCCTTTCTGCAGGAGCTGAAGTTGGTTTTGGCAAATACTCACATGACTGCACTGGACGTGTGTGTGTGTGTGTGTGTGTGTGTGTGTGTGTGTGTGTGAGTGTTTGACAATGTGTGTGTGTGAGAGTGTGGTGATGGAACCACTTTGCTGCGAGTAAACAGTGAGTTTGTGTTTATGTTTGTTCCCTCTCTCCCATCCGTGAGAGTAGTGAGTGAGTGAAATTAGTGAGTGAGCCGTGGTGAGTGAGTGAGTGGTGAGTGAGTGTGTGTGTGATATGTGAAGTGAAAGTGTGTGTGTGTGTGTGTGTGTGTGAGGGTGTGGGATCTTGATAAACAGTGAGTTTGTGTTTATGTTTGTTCCCTCTCTCCCATCCGGATCACGGTCCTCTCTGCTCAGCTCTCTCACCACCACTCGTCCTCCAACAGGAAATGGGGGCAGATCCACCAATGGATGGTAGGACAGAGCGCATGTAGTGAGCCTGTCGACTGCATCTTTTGAAACCCGTGTGTCTGTCTGTGTGAGGTTTGAGCCACATACATATCTGGAAAGTTCCTATTTTTTTTTTTTTTTTTTATGTAGGACATTACCTTGTTCATTGTACTTGGTTCAGAGGAACTCCTATCAGAGATCTCTTTATCAGATAGCCTGTAGACATTCCAAGGTGTGCGCTTGATAGGGGCTGACACAGGACCAGACCTTTATTGCAGCTGTCATTTCTAAACTGAAACTAGCGCCTGTCAGAATGAACACAAGGCTACAGTCTAAGTCTGCACCTAACCAAGCCTTGATTTGTTGTTGTTTTATTGCATGAGCTAACCTGTCAATTGTGGTGTACTTTAAACAAAGCCAAGAGGCCTGTAGGTCCAAGGTCAGATTGGTATCACTTTCTGGAATGTTCCACGGTAATTTCTAGCGTAAATGGATTAAGATGAATGTGTATCCGTGCGTGTCCTCATGGTGTTGCTTCCAAGTTTTCCACTCCCTAAGCACACGTGGCCACAGGGAGGGAAAGGAAACGATCTTGGCAAGCAGTCAGCGTTTGAATCCGGCTGAATTGATATGCTTCAGCTGGGTGACCATTTACTGCTCTCGCTCTTGTTCCTCACGAGTGGCATGTGTTGGTTTGGTATGGCACTAACAGATGTTCCAGCAGAGCCGCCCAGCCTCATGTTTCACGGTTTCCTCTGTCCCCTCGCATCCCTGCACTGCCCTCTCCTGCCCTTGACTCCTTTCATTTGGGGAATGCTGATCGTAAAAAAAGCTAAGGATGAAAGCAGTGGATTCTAATGTGACCTTTGCAAAGCAGTAAAGCGTCTCCACTCTCCCTTTTACAGTTTTATTTCCCATCAGCAATCATCAATGAAAAGAGGGTCGGCCATTTTTTATGGGGCTTCTTCTTTTCCTTGTTTTCTTTCGTCTCCTTCTCTTATTTGTGCCTCTGCTCCTTCATTTTGTTTCTCTCTCACTGTCTCTCTATATCTATATATCACTGTCTCTATATATCTCTATATATATCTCACTGTATATCTATCCCACACATTCTGTCCATCCAGGCTGACGCTGAGAAGGCCCGAACCTCGCATCGGTCCAGCGCGAGTCAACGACGGGTTTGTATCTACACCCCCCCCATCTCTATCTGGTCTAGCTCTCCAGCCTTCACTTCCACTGTCTCATATCTCTTATCTTTTTAGCTTTTATCCTTATCGATCCCTCTTTACCTTATCCTTTGCCATCTTTCTGTTCTTTTATGCTCTGTGTCTGTTTATCAGGGTCGAGATGACGATACAATGTCGGTCCGTAGCAGTGCCAGCTACAGGGTGTGTACCATGTTTTTGGGGTGCCCAGGGTTTTGTGTGTGACGCTTGTTGTGATCTGCTCTGCAATATATATTTAAAAAGAAAACACACACTCATAAGGTTTGTCTACACTGCCAACGACAACTACAAAGCCAACTGTAACTATGACAATATGAACGTCAACACTGATCAACTGAAAGTCTCTCGGGAATATTCTTAATGTTCATTAATGTTTCTGTTGTTCTAAAAGGCACTCAGAAATTGTTCTTCATGTTGTCATAGTTATAGTACTATGTGGTCTGGCTGCTGCTGTCATTAATTAGAGTGATACGTGGAACTGTAGTTTGTACTGCTATCATTACGGCTATTGTTGGCAGTGTGTACAGGCCTTTAATATGTTGCTAAAATGATGGAGAACTGAAGGGATACATGTGACAATAACGTGAGATGACAAATGGACAAATGGGATGACTGTGTCTGTAAACCTGATATGTTTCTGCTTTTAAAAGTCGACTTCATCCTCGCTACGAGACTTGGGGAGCTCCCAGCGGAGTCGATCTAGTACCTCTCGCAGGAGGGATGCGGTGGTGGGTTACTGGGGCGTGCTTTGCTGTGTGTCTATGTTTGGATTTTGTTGTTGCTGTTTGTAGTTGACTTTCTGTTATAATTTACGTTTGTCAAGTTTCCGTATAAAACCTTTTTGACAATAAACATTAAAACATAGGCTAAATGTGGCAACATAACCAGAGAGTTGCATCACTTCCATAATCCTCTTAATTAGTCCACCTCTTTGCAACTAACACATTGTAGGATTTGTTACCTCATGTGTAGACTAATGCTAGAAACTCGTTGGTTGATTCGTACCTAACACGTCTGCGTATTTGGTTGTTGGTGGAATTATAGCAGCAGATGTCCTAGTGCTTGAGGCAGCACATGGGAGAAGTTTACAGTGTGATTTCAACTGTCTGCTCAGGCCCCCACAGCTTATCGCGGTGACTAATGGCTGCTAGTGGAAGCCTTGAAGGGGGTTTCTCTGGCAAATAAACGACAGATTAATCATTGGAAAACGGGGTCACGGCAGTCTCAAGTATAGCATTGAACACATGACCACTCCAGGAACGCTGCACACACCCCTGCTCCAGCAGCTCACGCCATGTAAACAGCTGACTAAAGAGCCTGACTTATGTTCTCTCTCAGCAACTGTACAGGCTAAGCATTCAGAGAGAAAACACTGGCCAGATTTGTAGTGCACTCCCACCCACCCCCAGATCTGGCAACTAGTATCCAAATTAATGACCTGTCTTAGTCACTCGCTGTCATGTCATGATGTTGCTCTGTGTCAGTGGTCGAGCATAACGTCATCATCAAAAAAGCAATAACCATCAATAACTCTCACTTGGTCTGGTTTGGGTGTTTGTTTTTGGTACCACATACGCATGGAGTTTTCATTCTGTGGGGAGACTGCGGTTTGTAATTATGTGTGTGTGTGTGTGTGTGTGTGTTGTATGTGTGTTCGTTCCCCTCTCATGTATAATTGCTGTTCTGTCTGCAGTCTGACGGCCTCTCCAGCAGCTCGGCTCTGAAGAGCTCCCGTTCCACTGTATGTACCATCTCAGCCTCGGCCGGCTGTTCCGTAGCCAGCGCGCTTCATTCACACCTCGCCGCACTCACACAGCAGTGATGTGTCGGAGGTTCTCACCCTCGCCCAGCACAGGCAGTCAGTCAGACCTCAGGATGTAGGGCATGCTTGATGGCTTGTAAAGAGACAGGGTTGTCGAAATCTGTGAGGATTCGGGGGGAATTCAGGAGCTGCCAGACAAATTTGAGATAGATGTCGGTTTATAGTCTGGTTTAGGTTTTGATGTGCTGTTTGCTTTTTGGTGTACCTTGCATGTAAATGAAGAGATTTGACTTCAGTAGTAGACATCAAAAGTGTGCTGAAACATTAAACTTGGCAGTAATGAGGAGTCAGGGTCCAGAAGAAACAGACCATGTTAGAAGCAGTTTACAATCTAGCCATTTTAGACAAAATACACTCCTGCTTTCAGGTGTTTGGCAGCTGTTTTGTCAGACTGAGATGCACTTTGAAAGATGCACTGTGTTATTTAAGTGAATGTAGTTGGGCAGACATGTAGTGAAACTCATCCCTTTGCCACCCTCCCTGTCAGAGCTCTGTGTACAACGACTTGCACAACTTGAAGAAGACCTCCAGTGGCTCTAAAAAGGACTTGCTGGTCAGTGTACTTCAAGTATTTGCATGATCACTGATCTGCCACATAAACCCTGATTAATTGGCAATTAAAATGACAGAAAAATGGTTCAAAACAAGTTATGACTTGTTTTGACAAGACTTTGTTTTGTTTTAATTTTCCCTCTGGAATTTTAGCCTATCTAGTTTGGTAGTAGGCCTAATAATCCTTTGGTAGTAACAGACCAACGGACCAGTAGTTGGTGTAGATCTGTTGTCAGTTATTTGTGCCTGGATTCATTCAATTCCTCAGGATGCTGCCCATTGCCCACAAGGGCGGCTCACAAACAAATGCTTTGGATGCAGAAAACAACAGATGCAAGCACTGTTTCTATTTATGTTCCTTTAGCAGATCTAAGGCTTTTTCTGGCTAAGAACTGATAAAAGAGCTGAAGAGCTGATGAAATTCTATTCTTGCTTCACAAATAAAACCCCATAAAATTTTTTAGTCATAATAATTTCTGTTGTGGTAAAACACATTATTTTCATTAGCAAAGGGACATGTTAACTCATTGTGTGGATATGGTAAGCTGTGCGCAGTGGAAGATCTCTCTCTCTCTCTCTCTCTCTCTCTCTCTCTCTCTGTCTTCTCTCTCCGTGCTTTGTGCTCTGTTGATTTGTCATTTTCCTTCTAGACTGGACTGTACCACGACCAAAGGAACTACAGCAGCCTAAAGAGCACCAAACCTGCTCCCCCTACTTTCACCTCCACTACAACCTCTTCCACCTACCAACCTCGGGTCTGTCCCTCTCCCTCTCCTCCCTGTCTTTTCATCTCTGCCATTCCATTCCAGTCAGTGTTCACACAGCCAGATTTCCCAGAGGGGAAATGATGCCACTGAGGCTTCCAGCCAGTTGGTTCACCCACAGTGTCCAAAGTGTGGCTAGATAGCTCTTGACTGACTATTGCACAGTGTTGTGTCATTTACTTTGTCATGAGGTGTTCAGAAGCATTTGATTGTGTACATGCCTTCTTCATGTGTGGTAGTTAACATCTCAGTATTGACTTCAGAACAGTTTAATCAAAACCTTGAAAAAAAATCCATCATACGTAGCAAAGGTTTTGTAGCCTTTCGTTTAGATAGTCTGTTGATTGTTTCCGCACTTCCGCACATTGTCTACCTGCCTAACTCCCCACCCACCCACCCCCCTCCGATTCCCACCGCAGGCTTCGTCCACCACCCCCAGCACAAGTGGTCTGACCCGAAGTTACAGCCTGGTTAGTCTGCATGAAGTCTGCATGCAACCGCATCACACTCCAGTGTACACACTGCAGTCTCTGCCCAGGGCACAAAGCTGCTCTGTTGCACCCCACAGATGAGTGTTCTTTAGGCCACAGAATGTAGCTGACGCAGCCCTCCTACAGTCCGTAAAGTTCAACTGGAGGAGTTTGTTCTTCTGGAGGTTCAGTGGCCCTAGACAAATAGTAATGTGTGTGTTTATATTATGGTAATGTGGTAATAGTGCATATGGTGAACACACTCAGCAGGAAGGGATTTCAGCTTGTCAGAAGCTGCTGCCCACTTGTAAAGAAATATAGGCATTCCACTTCATTCAGAATTCTTGGCTTTGTAATGCATGTGTGCAGCCAAAGAGGCTTCTCACTGAAGGAGCCCCCAGTTGGTCCTCTTGTTCTGCTTCTGCCTGTAGCCATGACCTCCCCCCCACACACCCTTCCTCCTCCCTTTTACCCCCTCAGGCCTCTATCTATGACGACGGTCTCTATGGTTCCTACAGTTCCAGCAAAGCTGTAAGTGTTCTCCGTGTCCATAGTGACCCAATTATGAGGTCATCCTCCAGTTGGTTTAGCTCATTCTGTCTTTGCTTGCATTGAGACTTTGTGGCGCTCATGTCGGTGCTGTTTCTATTCCACCAACCCACCCCCCATCCCGTCCCCCACGCCTACCCACTCCTTACCCCTCCACACACACACAGCCGTCTGAATACAGCTGGTACTCCTCGGGGGCCAGCTCCACTCGTAGCAGCCCCGTGGTGAGCGGCCGGCACTCTCCGGCCTGTCCTGTCCAGCTGCACTCTGCCTCTCTGCCTCGCCCATTTCACTAACCCCCGTCATTTATCCCAGCAGCTTATCCACCACTTGGGGATAAATGCGGAATGGCCTTGAATTGTGGATAAAGTGCATGGTTGATTTAACACCCTACCAGTGCTGCTAATAGTGGTAAAAAATCTATTTCAACCTCTGAGTGAGTCCGGGCAATCGATTGGAAATACTGTAGAATTTTTGAACATCCCATTAACAATCAATAGAGAGATACAGTAAAATGGACTTTATGACTGAGCTAACATGGATATTTAGTGTCTTAATGCAACCCAGCAGGGAGCAAAGCCAATGCAACCTTGCTAAAAGGCATGCAGCTCCACAGAAGTATTGTATTTTGTAATGTTATGGTGGGTGCAGTTTACCCATATGCCAGCCGTGTTGTTTGATGTGTGTGTGTGTGAGAAGGGGCTCTTAAACCTATGCATGAATGAAGTTGTCTTTAGTGTGTATATGAGTTTTGGTAGTAGCTGGTAAACAGAGTGTGTGCATGCAGGCTGGTTGTGAACCAGTGAACGTTGCCGGTTCAAAATGCAGCCTAATGACTGAAGCTCCCTGTTGACTCTGCCAGTCTTCCTCTGATGATGACTCCGGCAGCACCGTGTCCCAGGAGTGCTACAACCGCAGACGCAGGGACAGCACGGTGAGCCAATCAGGGGGTCGTCCCTCTCCAGGCCAGAGCGGCCCAGCTTTCCCCCTCAGGACCTCCAGCCAGCAGCAGGAACTAACTGGGCGAATCCAGAGCTTGTACTGCAGGTTAGGGCCCAGGGTGACTGATAAGAGGACAGAGTAGCCATTTGAGGTGAAGTGCTGCCTGTTGAGTTCTGAGAAGGCTGGACTGGAGGTCAATGAGGAGGGGGTTGGGCAGCTTTGCCCAAAGGACAAGATGGGATTTTTTCCATCAGCCACAAGCCATTCAGAGTGACCTTTTTATACCATTATTCAAAATGGAATTCATGGACTTAAGTCTTGACTGTTCTGTGGTCCCTTAAGATCTAGTCATTGTTAGGGTAGTTGTTATGACTTGTTAACACCTGTTTCTTTCGGCTTGTGTGATGTTTGTTCAATTCTTCAAATATATATCATTCATCTTATGTTCCTTACAATGATACAGTTAACTAAGTAAATAAAAAGTACATATAACAACTACTATACTACTACATATAACAAATAACAACTATTGCCATGGCCTTGGTCCTCTATTGTTTTCCTTTAGTTTAACTCGTTTTATTTTCCCTCTCAAAAGCCTTTTGGAGCATATTTGCTCTCTTTTCCTGTGTCCCTATCCATGTCTTCTGTTACTGTTTGATAGCTTTAATATGTACATTTCATTTTCCTCTCATTTTTTCCCCCCACTCCACTCTCTTTATCTTGTCTCTTGCAATTTTACCCTTCTCTCTCTCTCTCTCTCTCTCTCTCTCTCCACTCTCTTTCTCTCTCCACTCTCTTTCTCTCTGTTCATCACTTCATCCTGAGCGTAGTCGTCTGACTTCTCTGACATTAGTGAGACGGCTGCTGACTATTTCAGCCGCTCTAACCGCCGTGGCAGTATCGTGTCTGACCTGGATGATCTGAGTATTCCTGATCTGGACTCCGTAAGTCTCTCTCTGGAATGGAGTGGATGCATGTCTCCTCTCAGACCGCTCTGAGACCGCACATATGGCCTTTACGTACTCCCAAACTGAAAGACAAGACACCACACACGCGCACACACACACACACACACACACACACACACACACACACTGCCCACACACACACACACACACACACACACTGCACACACACTGCACACGTATACAGCCTCACTGAATATGCCCACCAGATTGGACAATCTGGACATCCCTTATCTAGACACCCTATTGTTAGATGTTGGAGAAAGTCAGACTTTGGCACGTTCTAGTCTGACTCACACGTGCATACACAAGCACAGCACAGCCCCATATGCTACGCAGGCCTACCACACACACACACACACACACACAGATACAGGTTATCCCTTCCCCTCCACTGGCTTATCTCTCACATACGGTCACAGTTCGGAGTGTTGGGAGCTGAAAATAGCTGAAGAGGTTTAACCCGATAGTGAAAAAAAAACCGTTTTGATCACAATGGCCTGTCTAACACAACCCGTATTTTGTGTGGTTCCTATCTGATGACTAATCCTGTGTTTTGGTTAAAGATTCCCTGTGGGATTTCACAGAGTTTTGCGTGTGTGTTTTGGCACGTCTCCTGCTCCGTTTGCAGCGCATGCATGTTGGTCAAGGTTTCCCGTGTTATTATGATTTCTTTTCTTGAAAAAAAAAAGGGGCCGTGGCTTACCATTGGCTTCCTTGAGTTGCTATTTAGAAATGGTTTGTTTTGGTGACGGTTGCCGGGGCACAAACCACAGGTTTTGTTTTGAGAAAGGTGGCTTTTAGTTTGCCTGCTGGAAAAAAAAGAGATGTTTTTGTGAAGTGGTGCACCGAGTGATCTGTGAACATGCAGCGGTCCACGTCCTGTTCTTCCCTCAACAGACCGCTGACTCAGGTGACCGAACCGAACCCCTGCGGGTCAGAGACAGTACAGGCTGATTTACTCATTTTTCTTTTTTCCATTTCTTCCAGCTGGATGAAAAATGCGACAAGCAGTACTCAGAGTACAGCCGGGTGAGTATGGGAGACTACACCAAACATGTGTGGGGGGGGGGCTTCATGAAATGACCATGAGTTTGAGACCAACCTGGTCTTTTATGCATCAGTTGTATGAGATGTTCATTATTATGACAAGCAGTGGCATTGTCCGTTGTTCCTGTCTGCTATCATCATTGTGCAAGCATATGCAAATTCTGCAGCTGACCACAAAATTTGAGATAAAGCACCATAGAAAAGTATCGCTCCATTGTTGTGGTTCCATTTTATCTAGTCTCTACAGAAGTTCTCTTTAAGGCACACAGTGTCAGACCCAAACCCCTAATTCTGCAATTACTGTGTAATTCTGAAGAACATGGCCCTAACATAATGGAAGATTTGTCCAACACAGTCCACCTTAATGTTGTAGAAACTGTGTAAACCTAAAAACTCTATTCATAAGTATGCTCTGGCAAAGCATTTATTCTCTCTCTCTCTCTCTCTCTCTCTCTCCTCTCTCTCTCCTTCCTGCTGCAGCCGTCGTCGCGCTGTGCCACCCCTGGGCTGTCTGCGGCTGCTCTGGCGTCGCTGGGCGGCACCTCGTCCAGGCGTGGTAGCGGAGACGCGGGCAGTGTCGTCGTCGACCCTGATGCTTCTCTCAGTGAGCTACGGGTGAGCGAGCCTTTCGCCGTCTCCGACAGGGGAACTCTGAAGAGAATACGTCCCTGTGACCCACAACTTTTTGTTCTCTGTCTGTGGTCGCCAGTGGACACACAATGTTCACAGAGCCGCTAACTAACTGCTGTTTCTGTTGGTGTCTTGAATGCTTGGGATAAAGATGTTCTCGTCTGTGTTTTGTCTTCATGGCTGTTTCATTGAGATGCACATACTATGTGAGGCAGTCGCTGTCTGTGTGAATGCCTGTGTTCTAAATGTGTCTGTGACGCTAATAGCTGTCTCTGTGAATGCCTGTGTAGAAATGTACATGTGCACATTCACTGTCTGAGAATGCTGGGAAGATGTAAAGTGTAAACCCCTCTGTCTCCGTTTGCCAGCAAGTGCCAGTGTTGTGTGGCGATGACATCCCGACTCCTATCCGCAGTCCACATCAGTGCTCGATTCTCCCTCCCTCCCTCCCTGTCTGACTCTCTCTCTCAACCCTTCCCTCCCTCCCTCCCTCTCCATCCCTCCTCCTCCTCTCCCTCTGATTCACTCATCCCATTCCTCCCGTTTGCTCCACAGGATCTGTATGATTTAAAGGACCAGATTCAGGATGTAGAGGGGCGCTACATGCAGGGGCTTAAGGAGCTGAAGGTAGAGGGGCCTGAGTGCACTGCATGCCTTCTCTTCCTTCTCTGTGTGACCTTTGATCCTTCCTCACCCCCCACCAACCCTTAGCATTGGGTCCACCCTCCTCTTCTGTTGTTGCATGACGTTCAAAATCACAGTAGGCTGCATGTAGAGCCTCTCATGAAAAGGTGTGTGGTGTGTGTGTGTGTGAGTGCGTGTGTGTACGCGCACATGTGTGTGTTTGGGTGGGTTCACCATGGACCTATACACAGGTAAGTTTTATCAGCTGGTGTGCAGGACTGGCCTCAACTGTCACAACCTCTGCTGGAGGACACTTCATATCCTGTTTTCCACACTGACCTCTGAACTTTCCCCTCTGCCCCCCTCAGCCTCTCTGGGACAGGAGAGGCCTGTCCACTGGAGTGGGGAGAGGGGAACGTGTGGGAAGTCTTAACTAACTCACTTTACTGTTGGCATGGCTTTCACCTGGGTTTAGTTGACAGCCCTCTGGCATCTGTACAGAAAAATAAATGATGATACTAAAAAGAAGAAGATCTAAGTAGCACTAATAGGAAATGGTGTATGAGTTGTTTTCCTTCAGGAGTGTGTCCATCTCAAGACCTTTAAGCCATGTTCTAATCCGATTTTCATTCATTAGTACTGAATGCACTGCATCAATTGGATTGGGTTTGGATGCATGACCCAAAACTGCATTTATATTGAGCTGCATCTGAGATGGACAAACATCTAGTGGGTACACGTACATGGCTTTTCTAGCCTATCATGTTTCTTCTCTCTCTTTTAGAAATGAAATGAACACTCTGTGCTACATACACATATTTATAGCAGTATATGTACTAATTGTAGTAGTAGAAGTAGAATCACCTGTAACAATAGAATGTGTAGAAGTAGTATGGCTACTAGTAATCCATACTTAAGGTCATGAGCAATGGAATCAAAATGGAACGCAGCAAGCATAATTCTAAATGATGCAGGATAAGCAAGAAATTCCAGAATGAGACCAAGTAAAGACATTTACATTATACTTATTAATTTACCAGACACTTTTATTCAAAACGACATATGGCAATTATGTTACAAGGGCCAATGTCCCTGGAGCAACTTGGGGTTAAGTGCTTTGCTCAACGGTCGAAGCCGGGAATTGAACCCACAACTTTTGAGGCTATGCTAGCCCAGCTCCTTAGCCACCACCGCCCAAGGCTATGATAAGAATCTTTTAAAAAGTAAAGCAAAGGGGAAAAAATAAGTGATTTCATAAGTGTGGCTTTGATGCACTCAAAACAGCTATATATATAAGTGTCCCATTGTGATAGTGTGTCCTTTAATAGTTCCCATCACTGAGGCAGCTTTTGTCATTGTTTGGCCAAATTAAACTAGGAGAAACTTGAGCAGAGCATCTTAGTCAAGTAAGGTTCTCAATATCCACACTATACTGTGGATGATTGGTTGTTTGTGTGTGTGTGTGTGTGCTTGGTTCCTGGTAGGAGTCTCTAACAGAGGTGGAAGAGAAGTATAAGAAAGCTATGGTGTCCAACGCTCAGCTAGACAACGACAAAGCCAACCTGATCTACCAGGTGGACACGCTCAAGGACGTCATAGAGGAGATGGAGGAGCAGACGTCAGAAATGAGACGAGAGATGGACGACAAGTCCAAGGTACCCACATGTGTACACACACACACACTCACGCACACACACACACGGCATCCAGGCACACAGGTAACACACTGTTCTGCATGCACACATTTGTAAAGAAAAGTTGTTCCAGTAACTTGTTTAAACATGGGAGGGAGGTCAGGAGGTGACAGCTGGGTTGGATTTCCAGGTCAGGCGTTTGTATTTAATAACCCTAGTTAACTTGTCAGTCATCGCCTAAACCCTTCTGCAGCCTTTGAATCCCAAAGAGTGCCCTGTCACTTAGATTCCCTTCTCAGCCCTTAGCTTTAATGAGACCCATTTGACTCTCTCTCTCTCTCTCTCTCTCTCTCTCTCTGACGTACACTCCCAGGTGTTTTAAATTGAAAGGAACACATGAAGTCCCTGCTGCTGGCTCTCTCTGTGTAAAAGCAGATGCGTTCAGTGCCTTTCCACAACGCTGGAGAACCTTGCAAACCTCGAGGACTTTTCCCAAAAAAGGCACCAAAGAAAAGCACATTGTTATTGCTAGCCCAGTTAAAACATGGACAGCACATGAGATGCTTTTGATTTTGAGGCCTGATGTAGTCCACCCCACAGGACTTGCCCCCTTTCTCATATTATGCTGAAGCTTAGTAGAAAGTTAGTCAGAGAGAAGATGGGGATTTGTGCAGCCTTGTGCAGAGGACTATGTGAATATTGCGCATTTCACAGAGGACTTCAAGAAAAGCAATAACCTCTCTGGAAAGTTGCGTTATGTCTTTGTAATGATCTCTCCCTTCCTTTCCCTGTCATTCCTCTCTCTCTCTCTCTCTCTCTCTCTCTCTCTCTCTCTCTCTCTCTTTCATCCCTCTCTCAGGAGTTAGAGAGACAGAAGCACACGGTGTCGGTGCTGCAGCACAAGCAGGAGGAGTTGAAGGAGGGCATTCGCCAGAGAGACGAGCTCATAGAGGTGAGACACACACACACACACACACACACACACAAATTCCCAAACCCTTCTCACCTCCCTCCCAGCGAAGGAAAAGCTCACAGAGTGCACATGAGCAGCTGTTCTGCAGGGATGGACACAGCTTCTGTCAACACACACACACACACACACACACACACACACACACACACACACACACACACACACACACACACATCTGTATTTTTGCACACCACTTTCTTTCTTTCACTGTCCACACACACATCACATGTCCATCTGTATTTTCCTCTTCTTTCTCTTTCTCTGTCCATCTGGCACCTCATGTCTGTATGTCTCTCTCTCTCTCTCTCTCTCTCTCTCTCTCTCTCTCTCTCTCTCTCTCATATCCCGCTCTCCTGTCTCTGATCGATCAGTCTCATTTCAGCATCAGGCCCTCTGTACTTTTTCCTGCCATTCATCACTCCTTCATTGTCTTTTCTATCTGTCCATCCTCTCGGATGGCGCCGCCCTGCGCCTCCTCTGTCCATCTCGCCATCCTGGCCGCTGCAGGACAACCAGCGAATGCAGCAAAAGTTAGATACGCTCACCCGCGAGGTGTTTGATCTGCAGGAGACCATTAACTGGAAGGACAAAAAGATTGGGGTAGGAGGTTGTAGAGCTACCTGTAGGGCCATGGAGACCCATAGACTGTCGTTAAACACTGTCCGTCCTAGTTGTGAGGGGTCAAGCCTTTGAGCCGCAAAAGGCTTTTTAAAGGCGGCCCCCCATAACATGGCCTTTAGGCTGTATGTCGCTGATTGGAAGAGGGGTATTTTTCTTTGTTTTATGTTTAGTTTACTAACAGTAAATGTAAATATGTGGCATTCTCAAAATATTTCAGTACAACAAATGAAAATCTCAAAAGCATTTTAATAAATGTAAAGTGTGACTTTTTTTGGCCACGTGAATTGAACTAATGTACAGGTGTATAACGGCAGTCTGTTGGCTCCTGTGACGGCCTGAGAGATACCATAGACGTTAGCTTGCAGTTGGAGGCATCCCCATCTCATGGTTATTATGAATGTCAATGTAATTTGATAACACGCATGTCTTCTTATCACTTGTGAACAGTTAATTAAATGAACGATTTACACTCGTTTCAAAAGTAATCTAAAAAAGTAATCTAAATGAACACAGACTTAAAACACCTTTTAATCTTGGTGGTTTGGAACTAAGCTTGATGTAACGCCTCAGATCAGGTTTGATGTATAATTTGTGGTCTACAGGACCAGGAAGAGTTAGTCCGCTCATGAGGTGTGGAGACGGCAGGACGTTTAGACACACTGCTGCACCCTAGTGGTGTACACTCTAAAGCAACGGGCTGACCATTTTCATAACATTTCATTTTTAACAAAACAAGGACATGGTCATAGCATATAAACACTGATCAGACTTGTGAAGAAAGTTATTTTTATATACCATAACAATAATATTGATATTGAGGTATATAACAGTATATTCTATAGAATAAGTTTGAAGTTGTTTTGTAGTTATGCATTACTTTAATTGAAACACTACCACTGCAAGAAAGTATAGTCAACATATAACTATAACAAGTGAACCTCAGTCACTGGACTTTACTTAATTATTTCGGTAGGTCATCTCTCAATTAATTGATTCAGCTTGTTAATGTGATCCTGCTTTGGGTAACCTGAGGCATATTAATTGTTTTTGGGGGGAAAACTGATACTGTACGGTCAAGAGCATGTAAAATTGACAGATAATCCACACATCGGAACACTGCTTCTGGGGAGTATTTGGAATTTGGAGTCTGATAGAGTATTGGTTTGTCAGACCGCATGTGTCCTCCCCTTTAGAAAGGTGGGACTGGGGGGATCTGTCGTAGGTGCAATGTGGAAATGTGTCGACCTGCTCGTCATTGCTCTCTTTTCAACCAGCATGTTGCCTGTCAGAGCATGAGTTTCCCACTTTGTGTGTGTGTGTGTGTGTTTGTTTACTAGTAGTGCGTGCACCTGCCTGCCTGTGCATATATACGTGATCTTGTATACTTCTGTCCTTCCAACTTCTCCTTTGTTGTTTTTCCTTCTGTGTCCATCTCTCTCTCTCTCTCTCTCTCTCTCTCTCTCTGTTTGCGTGTGTGCCGTGCGTGGACAGGCCTTAGAGAGACAGAAAGAGTACTTTGATTGCATTAGGACTGAGAGGGACGAGCTCAGAGATGAGCTGGCTGACCTCAAGGGGAAGTCCAAATCAGGAGAGGTAGGTCACCCCAGCAGTGCCACGCCTGCCCAGACGTTCTAGCTTACAGTAGGACACCCTCACACAGCTAGTTACAGTACAGCAAGCCGTGAGGGACATCAGAGACTGATTGCCTGTTCTGTATTCAATGTTTTTCTTTTCCTTTGATTTATTGCCCTAACATTTAAATGACATGAAATGATACAGTAGGTCCTAGTGAGTAATAACAGAGGTTGTTCGTTAGTGGTCTCTGCAGTGCACCTCATCGTTATCTTTCCTATCGCTTGTGACCCACACAGAAACATGGGCTGGTCATCATCCCAGAGGGCATGCCCAACGGTGATGTAGACCACGAGCTGCCCCCCTCGGGCATCACCGTGGTGACGCAGGAGGCAGCGCAGGTGCTGGAGTCCGCTGGAGAGGGGCCTCTTGGTAAGAGCAGTGTTAAACAAACAAACAAACAAATACACACACACACACAGAGTCTTAATTATATTTAGCAGTTAACAGCTTTTAATTTGAATGTTTTTTGTCATTAATTACCGTAGAATGGGCCTAGTTTAGTTTCTCTGGCTTCCCCTCTGTTCTTCTCTCCTTGTGTTACTCAATGTTTGTGATTAACTACCAAAGGTACAGCTGTGCTTGTGACAGTGTAGGTAGCAGTGTAGTAGATAGCATGTATGCAACTTATTAGATGACTGCGGTCTGACTCTCATGTGTGTAAACCTCCTCTCCAGATGTCAGGTTACGGAAGCTTGCGGACGAAAAGGATGAACTCTTAGCACAGGTGAGATCCTCATGTCCGTCAATCTGTCTGCCAGATGTCCACCATGCAATATTCTTAAAATCTACTGCTGAAATGACTAGAGACCAGTTTACCTCGAGATCTGAACTAATAACCATGACCACAATGAGAGATGGTCAGGTAGATGTCCAGGTTCATGTATCATGATTCTCAGTAAGTCTTTTTTTCTCTCAGATTCGTAAATTGAAGATGCAGCTGGAAGAGGAGAAACAGAAGCACTCTAAGATGGAAAGTGTGTTCACGGACGGAGAGAGGATGGAGAATGGCACTGACCTGCACTTTATAGAGTTTCAGAGTACGTCTCTTCACACACACACACACACACACACACACACACACACACACACTCTCCTTACTCACATACACACATGAAGGTTTTAACAGCACACTCTCCAAGTTCAATCAATCAATTAATCAATCAAGTTCAATTCAGTCCTATTCCCATTTTCAATGTTGAATCTTAATGGTGTGTGTGTGTGTGTGTGTGTGTGTGTGCACAGGAGATGCCAACAGACAGATCAGCGAATTCAAGTTCAAGCTGTCGAAAGCAGAACAGGAAATGGGCACAATGGAACAGAATGTAAGTGATGAAAGCCTCTTCTTCTCCCACCCCACTGCTCATGTGTCTGGGGCTACTCCCATTTGCCAGACACACTGCTCTCTTACACTGTCTGTCATGTTTGTCCATCTTCCCCTACAGATCAGTAGACTTGAAGGACAGGTGTCGAGGTACAAGTCAGCAGCGGACAACTCTGAGAAGGTTGAGGATGAGCTGAAGGCTGAGAAGAGGAAACTTCAGAGAGAGGTGGGCAGCTGAAGTCACCCTCTGAAAGCGGAACTCGCCAAAATGCAACCTAGGGTCTTTTTGTACCCGAATGTACTCGAGTCAAACTTCCGTTGAAAAGCATAATTTGGACAGAAGTGCCACTTTTAAGATTAAACGTATTGGGTTTTTTTCTGGGTCAAATGGCCTTATGAATGGGAGTGCTAGGGGCTATGGCATACTATGATTGCATTATCATTGAAGTATGGCCAGGATCTCTACACATGAACTCGAGCATTGAGAACTTAAGCAGTTGTTTTTTCCGCTTGCCGCCATCTTGCCCAAGTTTGACTCGGGCACATTCACAAAAAGACCCTAGGTTGCATTTTGGCGAGAGTTGCACTTTAAGGTCTGATTCGTAGTCTACGCAAGCCAACCCCGCTACGCAAAGAGGATTTGCCGTGTACTTGCATAGCAAAATGAGTTGTCCAATTTAGTGTCATTTCATACATTTCCGATGGGAGCACATTGTCCGCATGGCTTGCGTGGACTATGAGAAGGCACTGTGAATCATGCGTGAGTCTTGCATCGTCAACTCTGTCCGCGTTGCTTACTTAGGCGATGAACACACCCTAACGCAGTCAGGCAGGCCGGCAGGCCCAGTTAATCACACAATATAACCCCACACCCAGTCTGTCTACAGAATAGCACCAGTAAAGTGACATTCCCCAGAGTATGTAACCTGCAATCAGCACAAACTAAAAGCCTAGTCCTAAAGGCTCGGTCATACAAATGTCATTGTACAAATAGACTCCATTCCATTAACAAAGGGTGAAACCAGAGCTGTCACTATGACCTAAGTGCTTGCACTGGCTCCAGATAAAAAAATAGACATTTTGGTCCTAAAACCAGTTCCTTATGTCTGAAATATTTATTTGTGAAACAAAATAATCGTTTCCCATCATAAAATACCTAGTTAAAGTAGACATCCACTCTGTAATTTGCTTCATGTTGACAGTCTCTGATGTAATGGAGTTTGTGTTTGTTCTCTTTCCCCCTTGTCTCTTTGGGGTGCTAGTTGCGCACAGCGCTGGATAAGATAGAAGAGATGGAGATGACAAATAACCACCTGGTGAAACGGCTGGAGAAGATGAAGGCCAATCGCAATGCCCTGCTGTCTCAGCAGTGAGGGAGAGCTGCCACAGACACATGCGCACACACACACTACGCCAACCATCCATCAACCCCCACCGAACCCTAAAGAACAGTCAACGGTCTCTCCTGTCCACACCCCAAAACAGTTCATAAAACAGAGAGTCCCCTCCCACCTCCCCCACCCAACAACCCTCTACAGACTGTTAGACATGTAGGAAAACCAAAAACAGTCCCCGCAAAACCTGATAGCACTGTCAGGAGGGACACCAGCCTCCACTGTGGTTGTCTCCAAAACAGAGCTTCAGACCATTGTTTGAGAAGTGATTGATATTTTTTTTTGTTTTTTTTTTCTTCTAAACCTGAGGAATGTTCAGTTTATTCATTGTTTTTCTTTTTCCAAAGCTTTGTACATGATGATGTTATTCAAACTCTGGTTGGGTGCTGCATCTTTTTGGTCTTTTTTTTGTGTTGCATGAGTGAGTATAACAGCGCTTTGAAACTGTGGAACCATCTACACACACAGAAACACACACACACACACACACACACACTGCTCATAAACCTGTCCTATAGCCCCTTACACAGCAAAGTGCCTTTTTACCCTGCAAACCGAGGGCATGTGTCGTAACACTACACAGGGGAAAAATAAGAATTATGATTATTGTAACCGGTACAAAATGGTGTATTTACATGAGGGGTGTAGTTCTGGTTTTCCTGAGAAAACATTTGAAACTAATTGTCTGCTGCATTTTCAACAAGGATCTTTTATTTTTATTTCTTTTTCTTTTTTTTTTTCAAAAACAAAAAAAACTAAATATTTAAAATATTTCTTGGAAATAAATGTGTAAATGAGAAAGCTTGTACGTTGGATTTGAGTTTTCATTGATTGTATTGGAAACATTTGTATTTGTCATAACAGGTGAGGTGTCTGACACACTTGTCATGCTCCATCATACTGTATTGTCACAGAGGGTCTTCATGAACACCTCTGCACAGCAGAAGTCATCTCTTGCGAATGTGTTCACATGTTTTGGGGCAGCCGTGGCCTACTGATTAGGGATTCGGACTTGTAACCGGAGGGTTGCCGGTTCGAACCCCGACCAGTAGGAACAGCTGAAGTGCCATTGAGCAAGGCACCTAACCCCTCACTGCTCCCCGAGCGCCGCTGTAGCAGGCAGTTCACTGCGTCAGGATTAGTGTGTGCTTCACCTCACTGTGTTCACTGTGTGCTGAGTGTGTTTCACTAATTCACGGATTGGGATAAATGCAGATGTCATTCAAAGACTCCAAACTCTTTTGGTTTTCCCTGTGCTAAACAAAAGGAAAACATCTTTTCACAGGTGGTAGAGACTCCTTGCATAAGTCTGAATCTCTGATACACCTGTTATGTGTGAAACTCCTTTGTACAATTCTTCAGTCAGCAATCATTCATTATCCATAACAAATACCATGTCTGTTCTGTGTTGCTATTTACAAGTATGGATCTAAGGCATATTTAGAGAAAGTACTGTAATTTGGTAAAGAAAACAGTACAAAAGGTGTTTCCTGTACTGTAGGTCTAGGTGCTTACTGTAAGTCTTACATGTCAATGACAGATCTTGGGAGGAATGAATACAATTATTTTTTATTCAGTACATTTAGTCTTTTATTTTTTTCTGATACCAGAAAAATGATAAAGAAATGGAACAAACATAGCAAAAATGCTCATTTTGAGAACTATATTTTGCATTTTGTTGTCCAGTGTGTAGTGATTGATTGAAATTACACTGTGATTTGACAACAGCATGTGTTGTTAGAAGGCAAAATGTGCTTTTGCTGCATGTTATAAGTGTTTTGAGAGAGTAACAGCAAGCAAAATATGTCATTTTGGCCAGAGTGCTTTTGTTCAGACATGGGAGTTAACCGTCTTGAAAATGTGATGTCAGAGTTGACACAAGTATCAGCAAAAAATTAACATCATCCAGGTTTTACAAGACTATCAGTTAACTGCAAGAGCCATTATACCTAATGTAAAAGGCACATACTGCCCTGGATGACTGAAGCCATAGTCAGGGCTTAATGTTTTCAGGCACTGTGCCTAAATTCAGGCATGGGCTAGGCTGTTGAAGATTTGAAAATAGTCAGTATGCCTATAGGACTATGACATCTTCAGAAATGTTTGCTAACTTCAGGCTCAGAAATGTTCTTTGCTTTAAGACCTGCATAGTGCCTGAATTATATAGTTGGAAGGCCTGTAGGCTCTAATCTGGGTCTTTACTCGCTGACAAAGTTCAACAGCTTTCAATATCATTGGTACTATTAGTAGTTTTAATCCAATTTTCCCCTTCAGATGTTATGGTGGTTCTCTAATGAAATTGCTCTAACCCAGTGTCTTCCACATGTGAAATGTCCGTCCAAATGAAAGTATTAAATTATTCAAAGTGCATACATTTAACAGATTTCAAGAAATTATGGCAGTATGTAATATGTGACTGTCAACATCATCAGATTGGATATTACACGTTAGTCATAGTAAATGTATTCATGTTCCCAAAATTGAACTATAAACATAAAACATCAGATGTGAACAAATGGTTTAGGTTTTATTTAGAAAATAGAAATATGTATATATTGCTCTAACATTGTCAAAAGCACAATTCAAACAAAAATAACATTCCACAATGTCCAGGATTCAAGACAAGTCTTTTCTGTATTTAGAGTAGGCAACCAATTACCACCAATACAGATTGTAGTGCTCTATCTAATATAGATACATTACACCACAGACTACAGTATACGTGTGGGTAGGAGCTCAGCACCTCTCAAACACCTTGTAGAGGTCGGGCAGGTTGGCAATCTGCAGCACACTGCCATCTTCACTGTAGTGTGTAGGAGGACTGAAGAGCGTCCTGAAGCCTTTGAAAAGCAGGTGCTCCACCTGCCAGCGCCACGAGGGTGTGACGCCCTCAGACGCTCCCTCTTCTTCGTCCTGCCGGAGGAAATTCACATCAGTCATGCCACCGTTTCAACACCAGGTGTCAGTCACAAAGCTCCGTCAGCAGAGCCATACGGCTCTGTCCGTCAGGGTGAGTCACAATGTGACATCACAAAAACAATGCAGTGGTTGCTATGCTCGCCCCACCCTCAGATAAGCTGTTGTGTTTTGGATCCTGGATTTTTGGTGATTCAGATTCTTTTGGCATGAATGTGAAGGTCGCCAGACGGACCTGCAGGTGACATTCAAATGTGCCAGCAGGTTGGTCTGGATTCATGCAGGCTAGGTAAGCTTAGAAATCATTCACTGGCATGTGAAGCCAACCCCAGATCACTGCAGGCTGTCGCAACTCCAAGTGTTATGAGGCTTGAGAACATTTTTAGCTTCTCAAGGCATTTCTCCACTGCTTTTGCTTCTGTTACAACCTGAAGCTCCAACTCAAATCACACTCAAATACATCATTTCTTTAGTCAACGCTAGTGCAGAAACGAGTGCAACCTCTCTCTCTCTCTCTCTCTTGCTCTGTTGGAAACTCACCTGTGACTGCGTCTCAGTGTCCAGCGTGTACTCCTTCCTGATGGAGTAAAACTGACTGCACTCTCGGCTGAAGTCACGGAAACATTCCTTCTCACCGTCCCAGTTCACCTGTGCACACACAGCATTATACAGTGACCGCACTGGAACTCCATACCTTCACAACTGCGGTCATGTGTTTACAGATCATTACAAGCAGCTCATGTATGTAGATACAGTATAGTAATAATGTTCTATAAGACATAAATGCATCTGTGTGGAGGTGATTTTGTTGGTTTTATTTTACCTCTGTTGCTAAGCGCAGGATGAACATGGGGAGGCCCTCCATTGCAGGGACATAGTTATCCAGCAGCAAAGGCAGTCCAGTGAGGTTTCCCTCCTGTGCACGCACACACACACACACACACACACACACAGCTGTCATTTTAATCCGATCATTGTAGGATTATAAATTATATAAATTACTACAATGTAATTACGACAGGGAGTACTGTGAGGTGCAGCTGATGCCTCACCTGATCTATCTCCAGGGAGAAGTAGTCCTCCAGCATATCGGCCTTCTTCTGCAGGAAGTCTACGATGAACTCGGCCAGGCCCTCCTTGGGCCCATCTTCCTCTGACCAACCACTCTCCTCGGAGTTCAGGGCCAGCATGGCCAGCTCATAAAGAGGAGCAGGGCTCTAAAAAAACAGCAATGATGATGACGGCAAAGGTTTCAACAATTACATACTCACAAATATGTCTGAAAGGACTTCTGTCAAATGTTGTTTGTTCTCGGGATAAGCTTAAATCATTGTATTAATAGTATTCTCCTTCTCTATTTGAATATATTAGGTATTGAATTTAGCTTTATACCTGATATATCCTGTTGTAAAGCTAAAGAAGAGCAAATTAAGCAAGGAGACGCCCATTTTTCTGACCCTAACCAGTCTCGGAGAAAATGAATTGTAAGTCGTTTGAATTCGCAAAGTCACTCACGTCTTGAACCTAAGGTTTATTTTTGTAAATAGCATAGGTGCTAAGCAAATACTATACAAAGTTATAAATTGGTAAAGATCCATGTAGAAAGTCATGTTTCTCTTATGGCTCTGGTCCAAAGAGGCTACGACAGGAGAGCTACTCCAGTAGTGAAGTTAGTAAAAGACAGCTATTCTCCCACTCTTCCCTCTCAGTCTCATTATTCCTTAAAGGCACCCTTAAGAGTTTTTTTTTGTCTTAACATAACGTTTCCAAAATCATTTTGATGGCACATAACCTTATAACATGACGAACGGCACTTCTGCCATTGTCTGAGCGGCCCTCTAGCAACTTTCTGTTAGGGTAGGAACACAGCCCCACTTTTTTACTGAGTTTTACCAACAGGAAATCAACACTTACCGATAATCTCAAAACTCCAAAGTTGCCAAAGTCATAGATCAGAATCTGATAGAAAAGCTCTTGGCTGCAACGGAAACAAATCAAGACAGACCACATTAATAAAAGGTTAAACAAGCTGAAATGGTCACAGTTCAGCATGGGTCAGAAAGGTTTGATTTGGTGTTTGATTTCACCTCAGCTTGGTGGTATTGAGTAGGTAGAGTTTAGTGTGATGCTGGACCACACTCCACCGGGGGCTTGCACAGCCCACAAAGGTGAGATTTTGCAGCATCTCCTGAAGACCTGTAACAGTACACACAGACAGATCACATCACATCAAGCCTAAGGTAGGAACAAAACAGCTATCTATTATTAGAGAAATATGTTATGTGCTTTACAGCTCTGACACTTCTCCAAGAATGATCTGTGACCTCTTAAAGCTCCCCACTCCCCGTGTGTGTGGGTGTGTTTGTGTGTGGTGTGTGGGTGTGTGTGTGTGTGTGTGTGTGTGTGTGTTTGTACTGTATATGGTACCTTTGTGATTCTTCTCTGTAATCTCCTCTCGGAGCTCTCGCACACTTGCCAGCTTGATGACGCGTCTCTTGGGGGTGGCACCTGCAGTAAGCTCCTCCTGTCCTGGGTTCACTCGAGGCCTTTTCCTGAGGGGCACAGATACATATTAGACACATAAAAGAGCTCCATCCTACAAACACATAGGATTGTATCCTACAAATGCAGGAGTTTAATTTTAAGATTATTTTATTAGGTAATCACTCTCAGGTCAAGTCTTCAATGGGGTATACTACGAAGCACGTTAGACATAATAGACTATTTAGACATATCGAGGCTACACAAAGCCTTGACTCAGGGGTATAAGTTAAGTGATACTACGATAGCAGTTATGTGATATATTTGTCAAACTAGGCTTTCAGCTCAGATCTGATCTGTGCGCATCTTGGTGTTGGGATGATGTTGGCCAATCGTGAAATGTGGAGACACACAAGACCGCCTATATTAAAAAAGCAATTACTTTCACATTTATGAGCGATAGCGTAGTCTACAATACACTGCGGTCATTTTTAGTGTCTGCCTATAACATCAAAAAAAATCGATCGTCATCAGATGTTGTATGGCATGCACGTCCATAGTGAAGTGTGTAGAGGCGGAACTCCACCTGTAAGACATATGACAGAATCCTACACGTGAGTGAGATAACTTTGTTTTTCAAGATAACTGATTGGTCAGTGGGCGGTAGTTTTACACGATTTGAGCTATAACTTTGCACATAACCTGCTCCCGACCAGGTTTGGTTGGCAGCATAAGACACCATGGTGATACAGCGACGCTATAACAGAGCCACTTTCGTGTCACAGAATTCCCTGGCTTTGAGCGCAACATACCTCGCTAACCCACTACACGAGATTCGTAGTATAGCCCACGTCACTACTCAAACACTGCACTGACCTGGGTGCAGCATCAGCATCAGCATCAGCATCAGCATCAGCATCAGCGTTGCTGGTCTCCATGCTCTCTTTAGGGTCCAGCTCCTCCAGAGCATCCAGCATCTCCTCGTCCTGCAGCTCTGAAGAGGCACATGCAGCCGAGGGGACACCGCTCAGCCCAGCGGCGGAAGACAACAACATCGAAGATGAGGAAGAGGAGGAAGAGGCGACAGGAGGAAGCTTGGCGACAGGCTGCAAGAAGGCATCCAACTTCTGGGTCTTGGAGTCGGTGCGGACCAGCTGGTGGGCGTAAACCCGCTCACTGGCCTCGGAGGAGGAGCCGGGCGGCTTGAGGTCGCTGGTGGAGGCGGGCAGACCAGGAAGCAGTGTCTGTGGAGAGCGGAAGGACAGGAGCAGTCAAATACCACTGTCGGTCAAGCACCAAACATCCAACCACTTACCTCCTCGTTTTTAACAATAAAATACAATAACGTAGTTTCACAATAACGTTCTTCTACAAGAAAAGTGCATATTTCTCCACGATACGGTTCAGTCAGCTTGCTTAGTGTGGAGAAAGCCGAGTACCTGTGTAAAGTAGGTGCGAGAGGTATTGGAGCCCAGTAGTTTACTCTCAACGTGCTTCTGGATGCTCTCTATGATGCAGTCTTCATGCAGGAAGTGCACCTCGTGTTTGGTGGGGTGGACGTTCACGTCAATGTTGTGGGGCGCGATCTCTAAGCTAGGAGAGGGACAGGAATCAAACCCAAATGGTTTGTCTATATGACTACATGACACAAACAGATCACCAGCAGCACTCTTGCAAATCAAGTGTGTGTGTGTGTGTGTGTGTGTCTGTGTGTGTGTGTGTGTGTCTCTCTCTGTGTGTCTCTGTGTGTGTCTCTGTGTGTGTGTGTGTGTCTCTCTCTGTGTGTGTGTGTCTGTGTGTGTGTGTCTCTCTGTGTGTGTGTGTGTCTCTCTGTGTGTGTGTGTGTGTGTGTGTCTCTGTGTGTGTGTGTGTGTGTGTGTGTGTGTGTGTGTGTGTGTGTGTGTGTCTCTCTCTCTCTGTGTGTGTGTGTGTGTCTCTCTCTCTGTGTGTGTGTCTCTCTGTGTGTGTGTCTCTGTGTGTGTGTGTGTGTCTCTCTGTGTGTGTGTGTGTGTGTGTGTGTGTGTGTGTGTGTGTGTCTCTCTGTGTGTGTGTGTGTGTCTCTCTCTGTGTGTGTGTCTCTGTGTGTGTGTGTGTGTGTGTGTGTGTCCAGTAAATACCTGAGATAAAGAAAAGGGTGGGTGTTCTTAGGCAGGTAAGCAGTATAAACCGTCTCAATGGCCTTCTTCAGGGCACTGGACTCCACCAAGCGATCTTAAAACCCACAAAGAGTCAATCATTTAACACAGCTGTTCATAGTGAAACGGGTTAAGTCAGGAAGGCAGAAGTAGATTGTGAGGTGAATACATACGATTGATGAAGAGGATGAGAATGCACTTCTTCACTGAGTAGTTGGCATTGGAGATATAGCCATTCAACTTAAAAGCCAACTTCTGATCCTCACAACCAATCTCTATCAGCTCCCTGTGGATAAAATACAAACTTTAGCTTCTTTTTTTCCATCTGTAAAGAAATTTGTTTTCAACAGGGATGTGCTGCAGATATAACAACTAATACCCTTCTAGGGCTCTGTAAATGAACAGACACATCAATCCTTCAGTTCAGTTGACTGTATTTGTTTAATCTTGTCTAATTACGAGAGTAGAAATGGTATGTCCTGGTTGAAGTAAAACAGAAGAAAAAAAAACAGATAGAGTATCTATCTACCTACCTGCTCACATTCACGCCAAATATCACCCGAATATTGTCCAGTATGGTGGCATTGGGTAGAGTCTTGACATCAGCCACCATCTCACCTTGCTGTCAACCCAGTGTAAAGAGATCATATATATGGGTGAGGGAAATTATGACATGGGGTCTAGGCAAACTGAAATTATGACATAGGGCCTAGGCAAACTGAACATAATGGAAAATAGATACAGAAAAAAAAAAAACAGTGAAGCGGGGGGGATCATACCTTTTTAACAGTGAAACTCTTGCCAGAATTGTGGATGGCATACCTGTGAAATGATGCAAGTTGTGTTGACAGAGAACTGACAGACATACACAGAGGTCCTTTGACACATTTTTTTCATGCACACACTAACACACACACACACACACACACACACACACCACACACACCTGCTAACCACCTCCACAATCCTGGAGTACTCCTCACTAGGGTTCTTCAGAGCTTTCCTCCTGGTGGTAATGTTATAGAAGAGGTCCTCCACCTGTAGGAAGAGCATTCCTTAGGAAGTGCAGAAATCGCTTCTGTTTCCCCTTCTTTTCATTACCACTCAGGGTTAGCCACTAACTACAAACAAAGCAATGTTGGTTTTAGCAAGGGCTAAACCAACACAGAGCTGCTTTCCTCTCAGGGACAATCTCAGAATTGTTGTGACATTACTAAATCTAAAAGTGAAACAGGCATGTCTATCAAACGCTCATTTTAGTAGTAGCATTCCCGATCTGTCATCACTAGAGCATGCCCGACACACTGCCAGCCTGCACTGCTCCTGGCAGACACTTGTGGAGTGACTCTTCTGTGTCAGGAGCCCCAAGAGAGTAGAGTGACTCACAGAAATCTGAGTGCCCTGGTTGCCAGCGCAGGGTTTTGGTGGGGCTTTCGGCTTCCCATCACTATAGCTGGCTCTGTGAACCACAACATGAGATTAATTACCCTAGTGATGCATGTCAATCTTTAAACATCTAAACTTTTTACTTCTCTGGCCTCCATTCTTTTATTGTTATTGTCTATTTTATTTAGCATATATGCCGATATCTTTAATAAAGTACTTAGCTATACTGTGTTGTCTACCTACTCCCAACAGTATCCGTATGAGCAGGGACCTACCTGTAGGCACATTTTGCATCTGCTGTTTTGGTTGTTATTGTGACATGTGCCACATGGCTTATGCTGGCAAGTGCCTGCAAAACCAAAGATGCATTGAGACAAGCAAAAGGCAAAGTGAAATGAAAACTGTTGCACGTGTATGACATTGTTATTCACCCGCATATAAGCTCTATCACGTGTCTAATAGGAGATTCACAAACCTCTCCTCTGAAACCGTAGGTTGCTATAGTAGACAGGTCCTCGAATGTCTGTAGTTTACTCGTTGTGAAGCGCTCGCAAACAATTTCCATGTCCTCTTTCTGCAGATAATTACACAAATCAATAGTGAATTGGACGCACTCAAAAGGGGATTGATCCCACATTTCTGACAAATATCGAAAAACCAATCTTACTCGGATGCCCGTGCCGTTATCCTGTATCTGGATCAACTTCAGTCCTCCCTCTTTTACGGTCACCTGGATGTTTGTAGACTTTGCATCCAAACTTCATAAAAGACATTTTGGGAATAAGACCAATGTAATGAGAAACTGCACACACATTAATTGATTTAACGCTTTAGTGCGGACACCACCCTGACACAAAACGAACTCGGTAGGTGTGCTTGCTAATGTTATCGCCAACGTTAGCTTCCTACTAATAATGACACATTAGCAGTAGCTGCTACGCTAACGTTAATGTAACTGTCAGTATGCTAACGTTACTCTGACATTGCAACCAAGCGATGATTGAATGAAAACCTGAACAACTATCCCATACTACCTGTTGCTAAAATAATGAAAGCCAACTTACCAGTTCTCAATCATTTCTTTAATCGCGTTTGCAGGCCTTTGAATAACTTCCCCAGCTGCAATACGATTCACAACCACTTCGTCAAGCCTCCGGATAACCCCTGCCATTTCTGCGATGTTTATATAAATCGTGCAGTTAGGTAGCCAAGGACGCGTCAAAATATCCAAATGAACTGTTTAATTTTAAAAGACTTCTAAATAAATTGTGCATACATTTCCCACAGGAAACCATGCAGGAGATTCCCCGCGTTAACAGACCCCGCCCATCTGATTTGTCATTGGTCTACGATGTTGCAAATACTACGGGAAAGCAAAAGGACATATTAGACTACTAGACTCATAGGGGCGCGTCTAGATTTCTAGGCTAACACTACTCTGCAAGTTGTTATTGGAAATTACGATGAGAACGGAACAGGGGTGCCAAAATTCTTCCCTGTCAAGGCCCGAAAATTAGTCGGTGGAGGGCCGCGGGCTAAAACTAAATGTTCAAGTCGTGGACCATTAAATTGAAATGCATTGCATATCTGTGCAAAATTAACATTCTATAAAAGGTAGACTATTTTTTAAAAGATAAACACTACTTTACGGTGCTTGTCTTTGCACTGTGTTTACAGTACTTGAAATGATTTAACATTCAACATTGTGAAATGATTCAACATTTATGTAGTAGATAGGTGCTGGTCATATAATTAGAATATCATCAAAAAGTTGATTTATTTCAGTAATTCCATTTAAAAAGTGAAACTTGTATATACTTGTATTCATTCCACACAGACTGATATATTTTGTGTTTAGTTATTTTCATTTTGATGATTATAACTGAAAACTAATGAAAACCCCAAATTCAGTATCTCAGAAAATTAGAATAGTGAAAAGGTTCAATACTGAAGACACCTGGTGCCACGCTCTAATCAGATAATTAACTCAAAACACCTGCAAAGGCCTTTAAATGGTCTCTCAGTCTAGTTCTGTAGGCCAGTGTTTCTCAAACTTTTACAGACCAAGGACCACTTAACCATTAGAAAAAAAACTCACGGACCACCTAGCTAATAGACAAAATAGGCCTACTCACTGAACCACCTTGCTTATTGTCTTTGCACCTTGCTTATTGTGTCAGAGGATTCATATGATTTAAATTGGCGTAGCTTACATAGGCAGTGTTGCAGAACTGTTTGGATTTACATACAAGTTGGTTCAATATTGCAAACAACTCATCTATATTATTTTTACAACGCCTGCTCTTGGACCACTTGGGATAATCATGGACCACCAGTGGTCCCCGGACCACACTTTGAGAAACACTGCTGTAGGCTACACAATCATGGGGAAGACTGCAGACTTGTGGTAGGAAAAAAAGTGTACAAGCAATAGGGATAACTGCACCCCTGGAGAGGATTGTGAAAAAAAACCCATTCAAAATGTGGGGAGATTCACAAAGAGTGGCACAGCTGGAGTCAGTGCTTCAAACCACCAGCACATTAATGCAAGGCAAGTGGGTTTTAGCTGTCGTGATTCCTTGTGTCGAGCCACTCTTGAACAAGTGACAGCGTCAGAAGCGTCTCGCCTGGGCTAGACAAAAAGGACTGGACTGCTGCTGAGTGGTCCAAAGTTATGTTCTCTGATGAAAGTAAATTTTGCATTTCCTTTGGAAATCAAGGTCTCAGAGTCTGGAGGAAGAGAGGAGAGGTACTGAATCCACATTGCTTGAAGTCCAGTGTAAAGTTTCCAGTCAGTGATGGTTTGGGGTGCCGTGTCATCTGCTGGTGTTGGTCCACTGTGTTTTCTGAGGTCCAAGGTCAGCGCAGCCGTCTGCCAGGAAGTTTTTAGAGCACTTTATGCTTCCTGCTGCTGACCAACTTAATGGAGATACCGATTTAATTTTCCAACAGGACTTGGCACCTGCACACAGTGCCAAAGCTACTAGTACCTGGTTTAAGGACCATGTATCTCTGTTCTTAATTGGCCAGCAAACTCATCTGACCTTAACTCCATAGAAAATCTATGGGTAGGCCTATTGTGAAGAGGAAGATGCAATTGCCAGACCCAACAATGCAGAAGAGCTGAAGGGTCACCATCAGAGCAACCTGGGCTCTCATAACACCTGAGCAGTGCCACAGACTGATCGACTCCATGCCATGCCGCATTGCTGCAGTAATTCAGGCAAAGATTCTGAGGAGCCCCAACTAAGTATTGAGTGCTGTACATGCTCATATTTTTCATGTTCATAGTTTTCAGTTGGGCAACATTAAACTTTTTTTGTATTGGTATTAAGTAATATTCTAATTTTCTGAGATACTGAATTTGGGGTTTTCATTAGTTGGCAGTTATAATCATCAAAATTAAAAGAAATAAACATTTGAAATATATCAGTCTGTGTGTAATGAATTGAATATATACAAGTTCCACTTTTTGAATGGGATTACTGACAAATCAACATTTTGATTATATTCTAATTATATGACCTAATTATAGCACCTGTATATGGTGTATCTGACTCCAATACCACCTGAATCTAAAAATGAGTGCACATTTCCCACAAAAAAAACCATGCAGGAGATTGCCAGCATTGACAGACCTTGTCCAACTGATTTGACATTAGTGTAGGAGACTACAATGAAAACTAAACTTTTAAAATACCCATTTATCACAATTTAAACCAAAGATTGAATTAAAATGACAAAACTTAAGTCAATATCTTGTCCACAGTATAAAACTGGAATCTAAGAACCAACTAGCCTAACTGTGAGTAGATAACACACTTACACCACTGATTAAAGTATTTTTAAATAAAAGAAAATAAAAAAAGTTTTTTTTGGAGACAATGGTTTAATGCAATCTCTTTCATAAAAATATTGATGGCTTTCAGTTTCAATCAAACAACAGTACACTGATTATGTTTTCTTTTCTGGTAAAGCGATCTCAATGGGGTAAAATGTAGTAAGCAGAGCATCCGAGGGGTGGCGCTGTTTAGTCACCATCACCAGGCTAAACGCCTCCAGTCGGTCTGGCCTGAACTCTGTGCGGGAGTACTGGGGTCCATCTGTGGACCGCACCAGATTCAGGTACCTGTGGGCATTTGCGACACACTGTTATATTTTCACTGTTATATTTTCAACTTTATTCAGTGATCATGCACTGCAGTGTCATTACTATAAAACTTTCAGAATCCATCTCCAGTGAAGTAGGCCTACTGTTGCGACATGTTTCAGAATTAGGTAAGGTTTATAGTGAGTGGTTTAGCAGGCTTTCCTCCACAGGGATCCACATTCTAATCAAGCTCTGTCATTACTGCTGACAGTCCTGAAGCCAACACCTCATGAATGAAATTAGATACCGGAATCTCATTGACATTTTTGAGGTCTTTTTGAGGAATCTCTAAAATGGAGGCAATGGATGCCTACATTACCTTTCCTCTTGCAAGAGCTTTTTGCTCATCAGCTGGGAACTCAGACCTGGAGACACCTGATTCAGCTGGTTCTCCACAGTCTCCAAGAGATCCACATCCATCATATTGATAACCAGGGCCTTTCCATATCTACAGCCAAGTGGGAAAAACATAAAACATGCATTGGCTTAAATTGGGGGCAGCCGTGGCCTACTGGTTAGGGCTTGTTAGGGCTTGTAACCGAAATGTGGGCTTGAGCACCTAAAAGTGCCCTTGAGCAAGGCACCTAACCCCTCACTGCTCTCCGGCGCCAGTTCAGGTAGCTCACAGT
Organism: Alosa alosa; assembly: GCF_017589495.1. NCBI lineage: Eukaryota > Metazoa > Chordata > Actinopteri > Clupeiformes > Clupeidae > Alosa > Alosa alosa. The sequence continues at coordinate 18,811,479 of NC_063206.1, read as the reverse complement.
ATGGTTAGTGTCTTCACCTCACTGTGGTCTCATTGTGTGCTTCACCTCACTGTGTGTTCACTGTGTGCTCTATGTGCTTCACTAATTCACCAAATTTCCCTCACGGGATCAAAAGAGTATCTATACTTGTTTGTCATGTTATGTTTACATTTTATGTTTATACACTGAAAAAAATAAATCGCTGGATTTACTTGATTTTATTGTGTACATCGTTGTGTACATGAATGAAATATCTACAATTAGTCCAGCATTTCTCTTTCGGTTTACAAAATTGATTCATGCTGTGATAACCCAGTTTGACCAAGTAATTCCAATGAAATTGATTAGGCTTAGACCTACATATTCATGGAATATCAACGTGATTGTGTTATACAGGTGGCATGTGCTGAGAGTAGGCATTCAGATGTACTTAGTATTGCAACATCAATATTAAAGGAAGATAACTTTGATATTTAAGACTTCAAGATGAAGTCTTAGAATGAAACGTGAATATGTTGTGCCATAGCATTTCAAAGGCATTTATTGAGGTTGAAATAAGTGCCATAAAACCACTGATACTTTGTGAATGCTCAATACCAACACTTTCATGGTGGGAACAAAGCATAGCTAATCTCAAAGCATAACATAAGATACCACTCGGCTCCAAATTCTACTGGTCTCTAAGCATGAGCCTCTTTAAGAAAACCAAACTTTTGGCAACACTGTTAGCTGTGGATTATCTCAGTGTTCTTAAGCATGGAGCCACCTCTTCTCAATGAGGCGTGGTCTGGGAAAAACTCATGTTGAAAAAAAACGTTTTATTTGCCAACGGATGTCTATCAAATCGTCTGTGCATAGCTCACTTGCTTTCCCACCTGTTCTGTGATTGATTATCTCAGTGTTCTTGCAAAGTGAATCTCTAGCAAAGACTCATGGGAACACAATGAAATTGTGACACCAAAGCATCCCATGCATTAATTTGCCTTACTGGTTCAGAGCTTAAGTGCTTCACATTAATCTTACATGATTCTGTTGGATAAATTCATTGCTGTGGCAAAATATGTCAGTTCAAATTAAGAACATTGTGTTTGAAAAACAAAAATAAGTTTGTTTAATTTTTATGTTTTCAATTTTCATTGTTCAATTTCACGTTTTGTAGTTTAGTAACTGTTACAAACCCTCTTTTCCTTTTTCCTCCAGTATATATATATATATATATATATATATTACCTTAGGTGATTCAATTAATTTGAACACAATTAGATTGTGTTTCGTTCAAAACTAGACTGTTTCATGGTATTGTAATGTAATATGGTTTGATAAATTGGACAGCCCTGACTTTTCCTTTTTTACCGTGTTGTTCTTAGCAGACATTTTTGTCCAAAGTGACATAGAATGACATCAATAAACATTATACTAACATTAAAATTAACAGATTTAAATCATATAGCAGGCTAAATTTAACTATATAGAATTTACCGGAATATGATCAAAGACATAAAATCCAGTTCAGACCAGATTAGATACTGGTAATAGTTTAAAAGCTTTTAATCAATTTCCAAACTCACATGGTGCATTGTGTTCCCTAACATAAATTATCACAGGGACCAAAATTACAACCCTGCATGTGATACTGTTCTCTGTTCTCTAGCCAATCTTCTTTGGTTAACCAAATGTCTGCCCATAGCTCCCAAATTAGAACTTACATAACAGCGACTGGAGACATAGACAATAAAATCTCTTAACACTGATAACATGTACGACTGCAAATATGGATTTGCAAATTTTCTGGACATACACGCATATAAACCAAAGTCATCAGTCTTTACCCTGAAACATTCATGGTGTAAGAATGTTGCTGAGTAGGTTTTGTCAGCAGAAAACAAAAGGCAGATATGGATGGATAATTGTGTGCAACTTGTAAACATATCATCACATTAATATGCTAAATATTCTCAGTTGGTAGGATTCCAAAGCACAACAAAAAGTGGTAACTCCCTAGCATTGACTTAGCAGCTTGACTAAGACTGTGACAGTCACTTAACCCAGAACTCACCGGATAGCCCCCAGCAGAGCCAGTCTAAGAGTGTCTGGCTTCATGTTCTCAGGATGCATGGCATCCAGGTAATTAGTGTCTCTGTACCGCAGGAAGGTAGCTGCCTGACCTGATGGATCCACAATCAGCGGCCATCTACACACAAACACAAGGACGCACACACACGCAAAACACGTTTTAAAAAATGCATACAAGTAGTGTAAATATCAAAGCCAGAATACACTTCCACCTGCCACAAACAAAAGGAGCATTGATGAGCAGACAATAAACAAAATGTCACTGAAAGGAAAACTGGGAGGAGCGTAAACAACACTCTCAAACAGATGTATTAGTCTTCCGGCTGGGTACCTCTTTGACCATCTTTGATCTGGGTCAGATCAAACCTTCATGCGAGTTGTAGCAGACCAGTCAGGATGACGGAGGGCTTTCTAAAATGGCCGAATGTTTGTTTGAGCAGCTGTGTCAGACCACACGGGTGTGACGTGACTTTATCACACCCAGAGGGAGACGGGGAAACACACACCCAGCCCTTTTCTGCATTGCTGGAAAGGCTAGAGCAGCCTCCCCAGCAAATCCTCTCCCAATGTACCTTGACGGCTCAAACTGAGGTGACCTTTAAGTGACGTGCTTTACGCATGTGAGATGCAAGTATGTGCCTGTGCCATGTGCATGTCAGCGGTGGCTCACCGCCCATCCTGTTTGACCTTTCCCCCAACGTCTTTTATCAGGACATCATCTAAGTCTTTGAGCAGGCAACGAACCCCTCCACAGTCAATAACAGCATCTGAAGACATATATTAAAGGGATGAAATACACAAAATGCACACTTTATGTGGCTGAGATAATGGTATTAGTGTTATCTGTAGATTTGTGTAACATTCCTCAATCCTCCAGTCATCTAACAGTCTGTGTAGTGTTATGATATCATAATAAAGCATAAATAATGTGTTCAAATGGAAGAGCATAAGTACATGTATATCTAAGTGTTCTATGGTCTACACGGACCTCCTCCAGATTGCTCCCTCAGGGTGAGTTTGGCCTGGGACAACTGGTCTGCGGCCTGTTGTGCTGAAAGCTGGGCCTTTGCCAAGACCTCTTCTGCATCATGGACCACCTGAATACACACACACACACACACACACAAATATAATGTTCATTCCAAACTTTACTACACCTTTTGTTAAACACTGATAACTGGTCTCATAAAGTAGTCTGGAACTCAACACTTGAATAGAACACAGAATCTAAAGCAAATATTTGAATGTTCCCTATTTGCACACTGGAACTGCAACAAAAAGGTGGAAAGTGGGAAGCTGGAGCCCAGTGGCACCTGTTCTTGGTGTGAGCAATGTCACATGACTAAAGGTTACCTGCAGGGTGACTTTAGCCTGCTCCATCCCCTTCCTTTCACACTTGTCATGTTCCGTAATCCTTTTGTTCAACTCAGTATAGGCTTTCTTCAGCTAAATACACAGATGCAACACACGCACACACACACACACACACACACACACACACACACACACACACACACACACACACACACACACACACACACTTGTGAATGTCTCTTCTATACCCGCATACACAAAACACAGAAGTGAGTGCTTAGCAAGAGATAATATATCACATATTTAAGTCTTTTCTCTGCATGCAGCAGGTCTAATCCTAGTGATGTTCTATCATTTGACATTTCTTTTGGCCATTCCACTCCAGTGGAAATTGCCAGCTAGCCAATTTTAAGAAACTGCACAATCTGTGCAAAGGACACATTTTATTGGGCAGGAGCAGCTCAACTCAGTACTCTGGCTCTCCCCTTTGACATCAGAGCCATGATTTCTTTCTGAAAACTTAACTAAAGGTCTGCTACAGTACATGTTGATTTTATTTTGCAAGGGGCACCTAATACCTACTGTTTTTAATATATATGTAAAACATTTCAAATAAAATGCATTTTACCATATTGTATGTTTGTCCATTGCACTGCATTGCATTACATTGCACTACATTTTAAGCCAGTCTAGTGATAGCTCACATCTTCATTCTAAACACTGAAGTCTGTTTGAGTGGTATTTGAAACAGCTCACAGGAATGCCCCCTCCCTGCTCGTCTCCCCACCCCCGCCTGTACGCTCCTTACCTCTTTCTGGCTGCGTTCGTGCTCCTTCTGCAACCGCTCCACTTCCCCTCTCAGGCTGAGGGAAAACACAGGCCTTTGTTGGTTTGTGCCAAAGTTCCTAGCAGTGGACAATCAACATGTGGGAAAGTCAACTAGCCTTACTCCTACCTGCCCCTATGCTACTGTGGAGGATGTAAGAGCTCAACAGCCAGGAAGGAAGACAGAGGACAGAGAGAGAGAGAGAGAGAGAGAGACGGATAGAGAGTTAAACAGTTAAAGAGAAGGAAGCCACTCTGAGCCCTAACTCTTTTGCCTGATGTTTCCTCCTCTATCGTGACGATCTTGTGCTAAGCTGACGCAGGGGTGAGATCATCATTATATTTTTGCACTGTTTGAGTGCTTTGTTTGACTTGCCTGCCTACCGTATCCATGCTGTGATGTAAGATAGGGGAAACGTGGTGCAATCACCTTCGTCTGGCAGAGGGCCACCACTGGGGATTTCATGTGTCAAACTTTCATCAAAAGTTTCAATTTAGCATCTATGCAACACCTACCGTGAAAGGTGTGGCTATTGCCCCTACATGATCTCCATAAGAGTCATACAGTCGTCTGCTGATTTTTGCTCCAGGGCCACACAAACAAACTGAATTTGCCAATCAAAGTCTTGGGTCAAAAAGGCACAGATACAAAAGTTTTCCATGCTGATAGTCTGCCTTAATATTTGTTTTGATTTTGCAATATGATCTCTGGAGTCATTTTATTAACACAAAACATTTTTCATTACAAGGCACATTTTCCCCAATGAAGTGTGGGGAAAGTCAGACACATTAGTTCATGGTAAAAACAACCCCTTGGCGAATTACAGCATCACAAGGCAAAAGGTCTTTTGAGTTCTTTTCCATGAGCAAATTTAGCCATGACTGCCATCGCACACTGAATCAAATCAGGTGCCTGCTAGAAGCAGGCCTACCCCAGACTACTAACAATATTATTCTGTAATATTACAAATGAACACTGAAACATACATCCACACTATTCTTTCTTCTTATTCAAGATAAACACATTTTAAAAAAATATTTGTAAGCTAAGATAGTTTTAACCCTCAATGTGTAACGATACAAGGCTGCAGGTTAGTGATACCCATCACTCATTATTCAGAAACATATGGTGTGACAAAGCTGAATTTTGTCAACTATATGTAGCAAAATATTCTCTGACAATGACATTTCAAACAATATAATATCATGATGACTATAAATCCTAAAGAACCATGTTATTATGAAAGGGTCTGATAATAATATACCATGGTGTGTGGTTCATAGTTCAGAAACTACTGTATAGTGAAGTAGCAAGTAGAGAAGAGGCTAGGAGCCGCTCACCGCTCAGTCTCTTCCTCCTTCAGTTTCCGCTCCTCTCCCACTCTCCTCTCACGCTCGGCCTCCATCTTCTTCAGCATGGAATCGGTCACGTTTACGTCCCAGCTCTGCAGAGTCTGTATTATTGCCTCTCCCGAAGCCACCTGCACACAACACACACACACACGCTTGTGCACAATTTTTAAGCACACAGTGCGCTTAGACAAACATACCTGAGGAGCATGAGTGGGAACACATAAAAATGTAAAGTGCAGTACAGTTGTGCATTGTGCAGTCGTAGTTGCACCTGTTCTGGAGTGCTGCCATCGTCAGCATGAGTGCGTGGATCTGCTCCAAACTGTAAGAGGGTCTGCACTGCACGCAGGTGACCCCCAAAAGCTGCTCTATAAATGGGAGTCCTTCCAAAGGCTCCCTATAGACAAACCCCAAAGGTCACTGTGTGTATAAAAGAGCATTGTGCAGTCATATATGTATAGATAGATAGATAGATAGATAGATAGATAGATAGATACTTTATTGATCCCCAGGGGAAATTCAAGTATATGGAGTATACATTTGCTCCAAACCATTCCAAAACGAGCATACACATTTCTGTATGCACAAAAAATCCTCCATTCTACTACATCATGTTAGTCATAGGGCTGAGGGTGTGGATGTTTCAGTGGTCTGAGTAAGAAACGCTTAATCACTAATCATCATTCATCATCCCTTGTCAAGGATGGTACTATTTCTCCTTTTTTCTCTCCACTATTCCTTACTCCCTCTCACACACATGCACACACACTCAAAGGAAGCGGCATAGTCTATCCCTCAGGCAAAGGTTGGACCTGTCTTACCTGCGTGTTCACATCAGCCCCTCTCTCCAGCAGCATGGTGATAACCTCAGGGTTCCCCCCGCCTGCCGCCTCAGAGAGCGGCGTGTTGCCGTTAGCATCGGTGCAGTTGATCATCCGCAGCTGGCTGAGGGCCCGTAGGCGTTTCCCAGCTTCATCAAATCCCACGCCTTGCTTCGTGTCCCGCTCTGTAACCTAGGCAACAAGCAGAAGTTTACTTGTCGCAACAGACATCCACCGGGCATTTTTTAGGGGTTTGCTACAAAGAGACTATTGTGCCCTTCTTCACTCAATTACTGCCTGCCACTTCTGGAAGAGGCAACATGACTTTTTAAAGGAACAATCCGTGATACTGAGTAGAGGTGGCTTATTTTGCACTCAACAGCCAGTCAAATTGAACCGCTGCCTTCCGTGTTTCTGGAGGAATGAATATATGGCCAGATTAGTGTAGGCAAGTGCCTTTGAGCAAGGCACTTAACCCCTCACTGCTCCCAGAGCGCCGCCGTTGTAGCAGGCAGCTCAGTGCGCCGGGATTAGTGTGTGCTTCACCTCACTGTATGTGTTCACTGTGTGCTGTTTGTGTTTCACTAATTCACCGATTGGGTTAAATGCAGAGACCAAATTTCCCTCATGGGATCAAAAAAGTATATATACTTATACTTATTTACTGAATCAGGAGATGGTATGCAAACTGGAGTTGTTTGGAGCACACACATAGAATGGATAGAAAGAGGACTGCAAGGAGCAATTCGGTGAATTTAACAAAAAAGTGTACTGGGTTAGAGTCACAGCTGTAACAACATGTAACTCTCTTCCCCCTTACTTTCTTTACTTTACCATTTACTGTATTTCCATATTCTAGTATCTTCCTTTCTTTCTTGTGGCCTGGAAAAATCTAAACTCATTCACAAAGTGAATAGAGTCTGGTGACTCATTATTGGGATTAGTTTCCAACCCTTGCATCGTGATGGGCACTAATACTAACTGCATTTTTTGACGTTTGCAGGTGGTGGTGCTACTGTTTATTACAATACGTTTTGGTTTTGTCTTCCTCTCTCATCGCTTATTGGCATTTTCCTTGTCTGAGTTAAACGGTTATGAACTATGTTGTTCCAGACTAGATCTCCCTGAAAGAAGATCTGGGTGGGTGGGGCCAGGCTATCTTTCTTGTGGCTATCTGTCTGACCTCTCTGAGGACAGCCAGTATCTCCTCTTCCTCGCCATCGAAGGCTGCCTCTAGAAGCCGTTTGCGCAACCGCTGCTCCTCCTTCTTCTTTCTCCTTTCCTCCTCCTCCTTCATCCTCTCCCGCTCCGCCTCCTCCTGCTCCCGCCGCACCAGGGCAACAAAGGCCTACAGGAAACGCATCATCACTGACGCATTCCACGAACACCTTTCTCCTGAGACATGTACTGTATGCAGTGCAACAAGAGTGCAAAACACACATACTGAAATACACTCTCTGGAACGTAAAATAGCCTGAATACATGTGTGTGAGGCCTCAAGCATTTCCACATTTTAGGTAGTGACATATTGTTCAGCTTTTAAGCTTAACTACAGTAAATCCTTTAGGACTCCTGACCTCACAACCGGTTGCCCTTTAATTTGCATAAAAATCGCTTCACACACACGAAAAAGCATGCAGAAAGTCTATTTCACCTCGAGGCTTGAAAGGTCTCCTAGTACTGTGCGCCAAAGGCTTTTTTCACAGACTGGCCAGTATGTGTTTGGCATGCAATGAATGGCTCGAACCTCCTTCTCTAAGCGGTCCATGAGGTCCTCATATTCCTTCTTCTCTTTTCTTTTCTGCTCCCTCGTTCTTTTGGCCAGCAGTTGCCTCACGAAGCACTGGATGGTCAAGGCGGCCCGGTCCTCCAGGCTCGGCTCAGTGCCTGTGCAAAAACACACGATGCCCAGACACAGTGCATTTTGTACATACAAGAAACATACACGACCTCGTCAGTCAACAAAAACAATTTCAGACAGCAACATTGTTTTACAAAGATAAATCCCTTGTAATGGTAGAGGCAGACGCAGAGTGGTGTGACCAGGCAAACCTGTCAGTGCTTGACAAACTTCAGAATAGGGAGGTTTTTTTAATGGTATGCGTCAGCCACTAAAAGTCACAATTATACAGCAGATATAGCAGTGGGACGGTGGTAGTGTAGTGTTTAAGGAGCTGGGTTAGCGTGCAGTAACCTGAAAGTTGTTGGTTCAATTCCCGGCTTCCACCGTTGTGCTCTTGAGCAAGGCACTTAACCCCAAGTTGCTCCAGGGACAAAGCATGTGATCCCTTGTAAAATGGCTGACATATGTAAGTCACTTTGGTCAAAAAGTGTCTGCTAAATGTAATCATGTAATGTCAAAAGAAATGGGAATTGTTCTGACTAGCAAAGACTTTGAATCTTTATGAGTACAGTATCTTTCTTACGTGCACTTTTAACTTTATTTTCCAATAAGATCCAGAAATATTGAGCATAGAGCAGGAGAGTCACACATTTGACAAACAACTCATTGCTTTGGCATTTCGGAAGGTTAACATGCATGTGTTTCATGTTTTACTGTGTAGTGGAGGCCTTGACACTCCTTTTCTGTTCGGGGAACTGTCTGCTGTAACAATGCTCATGCCTATACTTGAGCTAAATGACATCATTTCCTGTGTTTCCTTTAGCTCCCTATTAACATCCTCCAACCATGAATTCCAAATGTAAGAACACGCCAGCAAATCTTTGTCAAACGGATGTCTAACCCTTAGTGATTCAGATATGATGTTTACATTCAGACATGGGTAGACTCAGTACAGTTGGGACATGTGTACAGTTGAAACTCCTTAAATATCTTGTGTGCGCAGCAAGCCCAAGTTGTGATTTTTCCTATGCACATGTGTATTAATGTCCTCTTTGATCATGGAAAATTTTAATGACACATATCTCCAATCCATTGTGTCATGTAAGGTCATTGCAAAATCTAGAGAAATGTGTGAGGTGGCCAGCGGGGTACAGTTGAGACACATTGTATTGATAGATAGATTGATAGATAGATACTTTATTAATCCTCAAGGGGAAATTCAAGATAGTGTTATTACTTGAACATTCCATTTGTACTGTTCGCCATATCTGTTCCTGTGTCACATATTTTGTTCATGTTTTATTACTTTTAACCAATGCTAATTTAAATTAAATGAATAAATTTGAATTAAAAACACTTTGCAATTGCTGTGTTTTTATTTATTCAATTTTGCAATGAAAGGTTAGTTAACTATACATAATTAAAAATGGGTGTCTCACTGTACCAGTCTCAACTGTACTCAATATGGGTACAGTTGAGACACAGTCGAGACAAAAATGCACCTTATGTTTATGAGCTAATTGTGGAAAATATAAACTACTTATGGGTATTATTGATATTTTAGTCTACAAGCTAAGGAAATTGCATGTGGATTGTCATGTGGAAAAACATTTATTTTCAGTAAGTAAGTTATGTTGTTCAGATACAGGCCTACAGCCCAACGTCTTGATATGCGCAGAACATGGGGAACCATTGTCTGAAAACAGCTCAAATTAAAATAGCTCAATGTGGTAGGCTACATTCCTCCACACACACCCCACATACCCATACGTTTTATACACTTCATAGCCTACAGCCCTAATTAGTGACATCAGAAAAAAGTGTAATAGCCTACTTGTTGTGTTATGACATTTAGATTATCTAGGCCTATAGGCCAACATTATATGCTTTTAAAACAGACTGACATAGAGAACATTTTCAGAAAAGAGAAGACAATAAATGCTGTATGGCCTTACCACCCCATCTGTAAGGTTACATATATGACAATGAGTGGGGAGAGGACAACAGTAGCCTAGGCTTATTCACTGGATTCACCAGTCTTACTGATCCTTCATTTCTTTGCTGGCTCTGTAGTAGACAGGTGATCTTTTTGAGATATGTGCTTCCTAGAGGCATTTTTTAGTAAAAGTTGGGAACAGGACTTTTTAACATAATTAAGGTGTGCTGAATCCAACTAGCCCTGTTCCCAAGCTGAATTTTGAGTTTATGACCATCTAATTAGCATAAACAAAATGGTTGCCAAAATGGCAATTTTGGGCAGTTTCTTTCAGTTCTTTTGGGCAGTTTCTTTTTTTCTTTGGGCAGATGTCATTATACCATGTAAATGAATTCATATTGTTCACAGAAATCTCCCTTGGCCAATAGATCAAGGATACAGGCTGTGAAAAAAGAAAAATATCTAGTATTATGCCTATGCTAACTAGATGTACCGCAGAGCGGTACAAAATATGACCGCCGCCCAGTCCAGCACATTTTTTCCACAAAAAGAAATCACGCTGAAAGGCCTATATGATTCTAACTGTCTCACTAAATTGCATTATCCACACTCAATTCTCACTGGTATCTGCTAGACAACAAGTACCAAAACATGATTAGTTCATAGATTTCACATGTAAATTTAATTTCTTCATCCTGTTCATAATTCTGAGAAATTCTTGATTGTTTGTGTTATGTTTATGTTATGTGTGTGGGTGTGTGTGTGTGTGTGAGTGTGTGTGTGTTTGTGTGTGTGTGTGTGTGTCTGCGTATGTGCCTGTGCATGCAAGCGTACATATGTCTACTGTGTGAGTATGTGTCATACGTATGATTACTGTGAATGTATGTGTGTGTGTGTGTATCTGTTTGTGAAATGGGTTAACATGACCCCTGGAGGCAAACATACGGAATAAAATCGTCATCCTAGGCCCTACAGTTCTCAAGATATTCACAGAAAACTGTGTCTGCCCTGCCTCCTTGGGGGGGGGGTCCAGTCCAGCTGGGGGCTACAGATCAAAAACTGAAAAATGACGGTTCCATGCTATCCATGTGGGGTTACATGCCCACCAAGTTTTGTGTACCCCGGTCTTTCAGTGTCTCGGGAATCCTTGTTGGTGTACGTCACTAAATGTACACATAAATTATTTTATTGTAAGGCCCCCCCATGAACGAAAGTACACAAAACTTGGCATGCATTCGGAGGGTGTCATAATGATCCTACACTTTTAATTTCGTGCAGTTTTCACCTTGTCAGCCAGAGATATTGTGATGAAAACACCTAATTTTTTGCTTTCTAATTTTTAACTAGGTGGCGCTATACATGAAATAAGTGGTAATGGGATGGGTTGACATGCCCCCTTAAGACCAACATACATAAAAAAGGTGGACCTCCTAGGCCCTACGGTTCTCGAGATATTCACAGAAAACTGTCTCCGGCCACCTACAGGCCAGTTGGTGTATGGACCCTTTCAAGACAGTTCCATTATCAGCATCATAGTTGGCCCCACAAGACTTCCTTTTTAACATTCCATATGTTATCTTAATGCAGAGGAAGTAGATTGGGGCCCAAATAGAACGTTCAAGCATTGTTTTTGTTTACCTTGTTGAAAGGGTCCATAGTAACATAAATTAATTTATTGTGTGGCCCCCTATGAACGGAATTCCACAAAACTTGGCATGCATACAGAGGGTGTCATAATGATCCTACACTTCCAATTTCGTGCAGTTTTGACTATGTTAGGTCACAGATACCTTCAATTACAACACCACATTTTTTTTTTTTTTTCATACATGAAATGAGTGGTTATGGAATGGGTTGACATGGCCCCTTGAGATCAACATACAAAAAAAATTGTCCTCCTAAACCCTACGGCTTTCGAGATATTCACAGAAAACTGTGTCTGCCCTACCCTCCTTTCGGGGGGTCCAGTCCAGCGGGGGGGCTACAGATCAAAACGAAAAACGATGGTTCCATGCTATCCATGTGGGGTTACATGCCCACCAAGTTTCATGTAACCCGGTCTTTCAGTGTCCCGGGAATCATTGACGGAAATTTGGGCATGCGAAAAAAAAAAAAAAATAAAATAAAATCTGACTAAACCTATATGACCGCCGCTTCGCTGCACGGCGGTCATAATTACCTGAAAAAACATAATTGTTAAAATTGTAAAACTAAGCAGGCACATGGTATTTGACGAATGAGACTTTTTTGAGGGTCAAGAAAGATGTGTAGTGATGAAATGTAAAGTTTAAAATTGTGGCCTACTGGTTAGGGTTTCAGGCTTGAAACCAAAAGGTTGCCGGTTTGATCCCCGACCAGTAGGAAAAATATGGGTGGTGGAAAGGTTGAGCACTACTCTCCCATGCCCACATCCACGGCTGAAGTGCCCTTAAGCAAGGCAGCTAACCCCTCACTGCTCCCCGAGCATCACTGTAGCAAGGCAGCTCACTGCTCCGGGTTAATGTGTGCTTTAATGTGTGACACGTGTGTTTACTAATTCATGGATGGGACAAATTCCTTGTATACGCAAGTATACTTGGCCATAAAACCTGATTTACATTACATTTTACATAATTGAAGCGAATTAGGTTGTAATGTATGTAGTCTCGGAGTAAGTTACATAGGCCTTAACCCATTTCGGTAACACTTTATGTTACCTAAATTACAGGAATTATCATGAATTATCATGAATTACATGAATTATCATGAATTCATGCATGAATTAATTCATGATTTATGTATTACTTCATTCATTGATATCTAATTAATCATCAGGAATTTGCTGAGTTCATAGTTTGTCATTTGTGACCTCATACATGAACACATTACTAAAGTATTAGGTATGGTGGGCATATGATGTATTAAGCATGATCATGACTATTTATTTTTCTGCCAAAAATGTGGTCATCACTGGTCAAATTCTGATTTGAACATAACTTTGGAGTTCTCTAAACACATGTCATTATTCACTACTTTAGTTGAGGGGCCACAGACATGATGAATGCATGAGCAATTAACCTAAAATTCATGTAATCATGATGATCATGCTTAAGAAATCATAATGATATACCCATCACACCTAATGCTTTAGTTGATGTGTTGTTCATACATGAGGTCATCATGAATGAGAGTATAGGAATTCATGTCAATTTCTGATGATTCATAGGATATAAGGAATGAAGTAATACATAAATCATGAATTAATTATTGCATGAATTCATGATAATTCATGTACCTTTATACCATAAAGTATTACCCATATTTCTTCATAACCTTTGTGTTGGTAAAATGATTGAATGTCCTGTGAATTAATAGCTAGATGAATAACTTTAGAACTAATGCAAGTTCAAGTTCAAGTTACTTTATTTGTACACAGAGGTAGATTTTGTTTGCAGTATAGAGTGCTTCAAGAGAATTTGCCAGAACAGGAGCACAGAGGATGCCATCTTTACGGCAATTCACTCTGCCCTGTCCCTCCTTAACAATAGTAACACCTATGTGAGAATGCTGTTCATTGACTTCAGTTCAGCATTCAACACTATTATCCACTCCAAACTGATCACCAAACTCAGTGAACTGGGCATCAATTCCTAACCTGACTCTCGCCAGATGAATTTCGTTCCGCCTAGCTCCACTCATCCATCTGGGACCAATCTATTGGAGTGTTGCTTCAGAAGGCTGGGCCTAATAAAAAAATGCTTGCATATGATTGAATAAGCCACTTGTCCGTCATCTATTGACGTGCTACTTCAACCACTCACATCGAAGCCAACCCGTGACGCTGATTACAGTCTCACAGTCGCTTCTACGCTATGTCACATCTATGAAACTCCCGCCCTGCGTCCTGATTGGCTCTACCATACAATCTCGTGCTGAAATCACTCTCAATGGAAGAGGTCCCAGATGGATGTGAGTGAAGCTAGGCGGAGCTAAGCGGAACGAAATTCATCTGGCGAGAGTCAGGTTAATCAATTCCTCTCTCGGAAACTAGATTCTGGACTTCCTAACCAACAGACTGCAGTCTGTTAGATTAGATAACCTCACCCACTCAACCCTCACCCTGAACACCGGCGTGTGCTGAGCCCTCCTTTACTCCCTCTTCACCTACAACTGCATACCTGTACATGGCTACAACACTACGGTGATTGCTCTCATCAGCAACAATGATGAGACAGCCTGCAGCCTACAGCACCTAACATTGCGGAGCACTGACAACAACCTGGCTTTCAACACCAAGAGGACCAAATGCCTCAATGTGGACTTCAGGAAGTCAAAAGCTAGCACACAAAGCCCCATCCTCATCAACAGGACTGAGGTGGCGCATGTCACCAGTTCATGATTCTGGGTGTCCACATCTCTGTGAACCTCTCTTGGACCCTCAACACCTCTACCTTGATCAAAAAGGCTCACCAGCATCTCTCACCTCAGATCCTGGTGAACTTCTAAACCTCTACCGCTGCACCATTGAGAGCATCCTCACCAACTGTGTCACAGTATGGTATGGCAACTGATCTGCCTCTGACCGGAAAGAGAAACTGCTCAACACATCACTGGTTCCTCACACCCCTCCATCAACACCGCCCCCCCCCCCTCCCCCGGTGCCTCCTTGCCTGTGCCTGTTGAGGTGTCCATGTCGATGGCAACCTTCACAGGGACAACAAGGAGGCAAACATTTTGGTCCTATCCCACCCATAGTATTCTATTTATTTTTATAAATGTACATACTGTACTTACACTTAAACATAGTGATATTCTACTGATCTTTATACTGTACACTGCACATACACTTATACATTTTTAGTACTCTGCACAATGACAATGAAGGTAAATCTAATCTAAGATAATCTAATCAAATGAAACATGTGACTGCTGGCCATCTTTCCCATTTGGAATCAAGGATATGATGCTAGCTTGTTAGTTAACGGTTGTTCGTGATTAGTTCAAAGGAACTCCAATGATTTTAAACTCCAAACATGTGTCCACCCACCACGAAGAAGATGTTTACCAATGAAGCCAGGCCAGACTCTTTGCCAAAGAGGACTGTAAACATAGTCAAGAGTATGGTTCACAAGGTGATAAGTATAGTATAAGTAGTCAAGAGTATGGTTCACAAGGTGATAAGTATAGTATAAGTATATCTTTTGATCCCGTGAGGGAAATTTGGTCTCTGCATTTATCCCAATCTGTGAATTAGTGAAACACACTCAGCACACAGTGAGGTGAAGCACAAACTAATCCTGCCGCAGTGAGCTGCCTGCTACAACAGCGGCGCTCGGGGAGCAGTGAGGGGTTAGGTGCCTTGCTCAAGGGCACTTCAGCCGCTCCTACTGGTCGGTGTTCGAACCAGCAATCCTCCGGTTACAAGTCCGAAGTGCTAACCAGTAGGCCACAGCTGCCCTGACAAGGCTACAACCATACAAAAAAAAAAAAAAAAAAAGGCTAATTAGCATAATAATAGAGGGTTTTTTTTTTGCATTTTTATATTTTTCATAGCCTTTACTTTTTATTTATTGCCCACGGGAGATTTCTGAGATGCACAGATGTGAACAATATTAATTTATTTACATGGTATAATGATGTCCGTCCAAAGAAAGTGCCCAAAAGCGCCATTTTGGCAGCCATTTTGTTAATGCTAATTAGATGATCAAAAACTCAAAAACTGCTTGGGAACAGGGCTAGTTGGATTCAGCACATGTTAATTATGATAAAAAGTCCTGTTACCAACTTTTACTAAGAAATGCCTCTAGAGCCATAAACAAGGACTTTTTCTTGAAATAGCACTTGTCTATAGCCCTACTTTTTGATTGTGCTGATGGATTTGACTTGACTTGCTTGCCCTTAGGGTGGATGGAGGTTGATGTTTTTTTCTGTTGGGGGGCACCAAATCCTAGGCCTACACACACACACACACACACAGAGAGAGAGAGAGAGAGAGAAGCATAAGCTAAAACACAATAAACACTAGGCCTTGGCCTACAATAAACAATTAGGCTAACACTACAAAATGAATGTAGGCAATGGCCTATTAAAAAACTCATTGATGTTATCAGGTATTGCAAACATTTTCTAAGCACGTCTAATCTGCTTTTGATGTTTCCCTGCGGACCTATATAACCTTAAATGACCCTACCTGGTTTACCGGAGGACTTGCTTGATGCTTTCACTGCAGCTTTCCCAGCAGGTTGTTTTGCATTGCGGGAGTTCATTTTCTCTTGTTGGACTATTTTAAAACCAGTGGCATCTATCCTAACGTGCCAAGACTCGCCGCCAACACACCGCAACACACAAACTAACTTTTGAAGTAACAATTTCGCCTACTTGTTTTTGTTTTTGTATTTCTTCATCTCACTTCCTCAACGAGTGCTGGTCACCATGGTAACGTCTAGAGAGGGTGAAATTCCAATTCTTCCTATGAAAACCTCAAGTCAATCCCATTCAATAATTGAACAACAAAATTCTTATTTTGCCCAGGTTTTTGGAGCTGTTATTATTATCATTATTATTATTAGGCTATTATTATGAGTAGCATATTTCTTACTATTGTTTATAGTAGGCTATAGGCCTTGTATCAAGTGTCACAACTGCAGTTCTGGAGGAATTGTTTGCAGTTTTATGCAGGAAATGCAATATTTTGGACATGAAAAATGGCATTGCATAGTAGCCTACATACTGTGCTTTACTGCAGATATGCAATATTTTGGCCAAATATTATTGTAGTCTACTGCAATGGAGCCTACTTCGAAAAAAAAAAAACAGTATAGGCTAAATGCAGTTTGTAAGAGTAGTGTGCGCCTGCTAAATTACAATTTGCTCTGTCCTACGCCGAGACGCCTCCAAAAAATTGGAAAATGCATAAATGACGGTGTCGACTAGGCTACAGTTCAAAGTAGGCTACAGTTCACATAGATATGCCTACCAGATGGTGGCAAACAGGATGCCTAGAGACCTACTCGCTTATTCTGATTTTGTAGTTTAGTAGGGCTTTGTAGGCTAGTCTGTGTATTAAATGCACCATGGCCTATCTATGCACCATGTGATTTCAACAAAGGGCATAGGCTACATTGTTTATTTGAGGTGAGTGCTTCTCTGTCAGATCCATGGAGGTAGGTCAGATCAATGAACAGACAAGAACTGGTTGTTTCCGTGATTGGATACAGTATTATTGGTTTGCAGGACGGGGCGGGGCAACGTAGAAGACAGCGCTGTAGCTTTTTTCATGTTAGGCTACTCCTCATTCACGGCCGGCGAAGTAACTTTAGCATACTTGACTAGAAACTGGTTTTGCTTGGCATTGACAAAACTTTGTTCGTGTATAATCCCAGCCTGGTATAGGGTAGGCCTACCATGTTGTCAGCACACAGAAACTAAGCATAGCCTAGCCTACAGTAGGCTACCTAGTGAGGTACGAGAGAAATACAGACATCTCAACTGCTGGTAAGTCTCTCAATGGCTCTAACTTTTTCCTTAACTTCTGATGATTTGTTAAATGACTTCAGTGCTTAGAATCTTTGTGAGCAGTGTTGTTGCCACAAGAAACGAAGAACGCATTATTTCAAACAGTGTTGAAAAATAGGCCTAGGCTACTTATCTGAATTTTCATACTTTTGCAAGTGTTGACGTCGCCACACCCTGTAGGCTAACATGGATTTGGGAATGGAAATGCTTGGCAAATTCCATCCGACAGAACCGTTTTGCCCCGAGACATGCAGCTATTTCTGCGAATGATACAGGGCGTAGGGAACCTGTCGCATGTCCTATGGGAAGAGCGAAGTAGTTTACGAAAGCAACAGACATTGATTTTTTCCTGCGTAGTTCAGCCACATTTAAGTTCAAAACTAGCCATTACTGTTTTTGTGTTCGAGATAATGCTTGCTCTTTCAGTTTAAATTAAACATTAGTTTAATGTAGGCCTACCAACAACTGTCATCTCAGTATAGTCCAGTCATTTTAGGCCTGTTGCACAAAAACCTTATTCTCTTGTTCTAATTTTGCCCAGGTGGGATCATGGCTCGCAGGTCCCAGTGCTCATCTGCTGGGGATAACCCCCTGGACCCAAACTATCTGCTCCCTCATTATCGTGAGGAATACCGTCTGGCTATTGATTCCCTTGTGGAACATGACCTGGAAGGCTACTATGAGTTCTTAAAGTCAGCGAATGTTGTGGATTTTCTCTCCGGGTCCGAAATTGAGCACATTCAAAATACTGTACAGTGCCCTCGTCACGTGGATAAACCTGGTGCTGTGTGTCAGGGTAACGAGGAGGCAGAAGGGTCCTCTGATACGTACTGGCCTACACATTCGGATTTGGATGCTCCCAGCCTGGACCTGGGCTGGCCCGAGCAGCTCCACTTTGTGGGGCCAACAGAGATCATCACATTTGTGAACCCACCAGACCCCGCCATGCCCAGCATCAAGACCCAGGCTCGCAGGCTCATCAAAGACGCCCAGCTTGTGGGTTCCTCCTTTTTATATTTACACCCTCTCATCAGTTTGTCTCTTGTTGGTCCTCATATTTCGTAAAGATTACCCATATCATCTTTCAAGAGTAATAGAGTTGTTATTATTGCTTGTTAGTGAGGTAGATGTTAGAAACTCAGAATCAACCATTTTAGGCTCTCAGTTTCAATAGTCTCCCTTTGATCTTAGTAGGCCTACTAACCCAGAAACCTGCTGTAATCTGGTCTGTTTGTGTTTACACATGAATTCAGCATTGCTTTTGTTTTGGAACATTACAGATTGTACAGCCTTACAGATGTATAGTCAAAGATCCTTGATTACTAGCTCCGCTTGAACCCTCTCTGGTATAGTGCTTATCAAAGATTCTAGAACAGAGCTCCGCTCTAGAATCTTTGGTGGTTATTTAGTGTTCCAGTTGTTTCACTGGTTCATAAGCACACTATGACATACAGTAGTAGTCTGTGTCATGAGTTCAATTTTCAGTGAACATAATTATACTGATCTTTTTTTTTTATGTAGCCTATAATTGCTGACAACATTAGAGTTAATTTCTCATGTGTGTGTGGTTTTATCCAGTAGGCTTTAACTGGCAGTAGGCTTTTGCCATTGATCTTTTTACAATGAATAATTTAATAATTGACTGATTTATCATCTTTTACGTTTATTAGATTTGAAGGTAGCTTACAGCTAAGAGAGAATTACTATTTGGCATGCAATTACATGGTTTTTTGATTCTTAACTCCCTCTAATTCTAATTATAATTCTGCATGTGGTAATGCAAAATCATTGTGAACTTATTTATTCAATATCATGATCTCTAATTCTGAATGATGGCTGTCTGTGTGTATGTGTGTGTGTGTGTGTGTGTGTGTGTGTGTGTGTGTGTGTGTGTGTGTGTGTGTGTATGGGGGGGGGTCTTTTTTGCAGGTTATTGCTGTGGCTATGGACATTTTCACAGATGTTGATATCTTTGCGGATCTCTTGGAGGCAACTAAGCGCAATGTGGCTGTTTACATTTTGCTTGATCAGCAAAATGCCCATTACTTTACAACCATGGTGGCCAACTGCAGGGTTAATCTGGATCAAATCAAAGTGAGTGATGAGACTAGACTAGACTAGACTACACTAGTGTTTCAACCGATTCAGGGGGTAAATCCTGTAGGAAGAACACCCAAACCATCCTCCTTCTCCTCAATTCCCTTAACATTGTTTTCTGGTTGTTTTTCACTGTCAATAACAAATGCAATGGCGAAATCTAAATGTCTACCTTCTAGCAACAGCGTTGTTGTTACGTTTGTTGTTAATTAAACATAATTTACAAAGACATCGTACCATACTGGAAGCTAATATTTTACTCACTAGCAACCTTCATCTGTCCTCTGTCTAACACAGTTGTATTTTCAGCTCGGCTGGCATTCAGGCTATGTCTAGGGTGCATTGCTGCCACCTACAGTGCAAAAAACAGTGCTGAAAAATGTCAGGAAGGAGTATTTCTCGTCAGACTTCTGTTTCTGAAAGATCACATGACTGTATTGGACGAGTATTAGTGGATGAGTAATGGCACTGACAAAGCTGTGACTTATATTGTTAGCATTTGGTTCTCCACAATGATAAATATGTATATATATATATTTATTTTTTTGCAGTGTATGCGTGTTAGAACTGTGGCTGGACAGAACTACTACTGCCGTACAGGGAAATCTTTCAAAGGACAGATGATGAACCGTTTCTTGTTAATTGACAGCAGGGCTGTTTTAGGTGGTAACTATAGGTAAGTGCTCTCTGTCACATTTTAAATGTGATTTGTTTTCTATTTGTTTAAAATAAATAAATAGGCAAGCTGCCAGGACAGGTCACTGTGGGAAAGTATGTCAGACATTATCTGATGGGATTATCTTTTGTCTGAGGATTTTGCTGCAAGCAATGTGACATTTAAACTGGTTTGGTAACACCAGTGCACAGAGTTTGTAAATGACTGGATATTTGCCATGGAAAGTTGTATTCTCTAATAAGTTAATTTTGTATTTGCATTTTCATCCTCTAAGAACAAATACTATTTTTTTTTCTCATTTGTCATTGGAATTAGGTTAGGATGAAATCATTTTTTTCAATTGCTTAAGCTAAGCACAATTTTGAAAACAGGGCCCGTTGTTTCAAAACACTACGTACAATCAGCACCACCATAGTACAACACCACATCCAAGTAGCAGTCCCTCAGATATTTTCCAAAAAGATATATATATATATATTTTTTTTAGGATATAGTGCAGTGGCGTAGCGTAGCTATGCTGGGCCCCGGTGCAAGCATTTTCATGTGAACCCCACCCCCCCCCCGACCCCCAACACCAACCCCACCCCCCGCGACACAAACACACACACACAAAATTGCACGTGTGTGGTGGTGATTCACCAAAATGATCAGAAAGAGCCATGGACAGTGGCTACCTGACTAATCAATCGCTACCACCTGTTAAACAGAATTCTCCCAACTTCCGAAACCAAAACGCGGATAACATATAGCCATAGAACAATTAAATAGCCATCAAGGAAACCCAGCAACTCATATGCGGTGGCGCCTATACACAATAACCACACAATTGCTTAATTTAGCCTAACAGTGTGGCGCAGCGATCAGATAGCCTTCCACAAAAAGGTCACAGAAAGTGCACCTCACATATGCCTACTCCATAAAAAAGCAGCCTGTAACTCACCCATTAGAAGTTCACTCTACGGGCCTTCTGTTCAGCAAAGTCATTGATGATATAGGCCTATCTTTGAACCCCAACTGCCTGGCTCTGCTGTTCTCTATGGAGAGTATAGCCAATCCACTCAATTGTTCTTGTCCCATGCTAGCCTACTCCTTAGGGAGGACTTAACGTCAGCATTGCTAGCATCAACGCCAGCAGCAACATTTGAGGTGTTTAAAAAAAAAAAACTATTCAGTTTCATTCATTTGGATTTAGTCTCCTCCTGTTATCGTTTTTCTTTTCTCTTCTGTGTGCCACTTTTATGCTTACTAATTGCTGATTGCATTGGTGATTATTATAACTAAGCTACAACACATCCAGAAGTAGCCTTACAACATAATGTAATCAGAAATGACAAGAAGTAAGATCATTGGGATAAACACATTTTCCCCATTCCCAGCAGGCCTTGTTCCTTTGTAAAAGTGGACAATAAATAAAGAAATTTAATAAGTTGCATGTATTTTTTTTATTTCTAACTCATATTGTAGCCTATGTTGTAACATCTGAACATAAACACAATGCAAAAAATAAGGTCACCATGACTAATAGTTATAGGGCATCTGAGTGGTATAAATAGCTGTCAATCCTATTCAAAAGAATATACTGTAGTGTGAGGAAAAAAATATTGATATCCGAGTACTGCTGACGTGATCGCAGCTAATTTACAATATTGCGCGATGACCCCGAGTACTGACGGGAGGGGGCCCATATCTTGAGTGGGGCCCCGTTTGCACCGCACCGGATGCACCGTCGGTAGCCACTCCCCTGATGTGTATGCTTAATTTTGTTTTCAGAAATATTGTTAAAGTAGGATTAGAGGATTTAGAGAACATTAATATACTGACCAAACACAACACACAAGACCAGACATCTACACTGATTTTTTTTTCCAACACTGTAAAATACACTCAAAATATCCATTTCCAAATGCTGCATTTTGCACTGGAAATCAGAGCAGAACATAATTTCTAAATAGAATATGCAGTGAAAGAGCAGTTAAAACATTTGTGGAGACAAAAAAATACAACAAATAAATAAGAAAAAACAATGTTGCTCAAATCCCCATCTGATACATAAATGTCCTTGTCTTTGTTCACATGCTCCTCCAGCTACAGGCTTGCCTTTCATAGTGCTTAGGGCTGATTGTTGACTTAGATAGATAGATAGATAGATAGATAGATAGATAGATAGATAGATAGATAGATAGATACTTTATTGATCCCCAGGGTAAATTCAAGGTCTCAGCAGCATACAGACAACACAAACACATTCCAGTTATTGACTTGACAGTTATGCAAAAGTACACATTCCAGTTACTGAAAGATGCCCCAGAATGCAGGTTTTCTGAAAGTAGTTGTACTATTATAATGATATTTTTGATTAATGGAACATTTCATTGATACATTTTCCTTTGTTTCAGCTTTATGTGGTCATTTGAGAAACTCCACCGTTGTTTAGCCCATCTATTCCTGGGCCAGCTTGTGGTCACATTTGATGAAGAATTCCGCATTTTATATGCACAGTCTGAGCCACTTGTAGTTGAGAGTGCTGTTGTCCCCATACAGAAATATAGTTCTATGCCAGAGCTGCAAAAAACACACAAGGTGTATCCCAGGAAACAGGGCATGTACAATGCAGAAATGGCTGGACACCCGTATGAAGGCTGCATGGATATGGATCCTAAAATGTTTCCTCTAAGGAGGGGGGAATCTGCCCAAATGTTGTTACAACCTCAGGCTAACATGCACCCCTCTCAGCAATACCGGATGGACAGGCCTGGTGCTTTTGACAGTAACATGTTTAGAAGGTCGAGCTATGGGGAAGGGACCCCTGGTGGCTACTATCAGCAGTACCTGATGCACAAGAACAAACAGAACATGGATGCTATGGAGACGCAGAGCACCCATTCACACAGGGACCAGTATCACTACGAGAGGACCGGCCGAGAGCCCGTTTATGACCCCTCTGACAAATTTAGGCCCCAGGGATATCAACACTCAGACCAGTATTCAGAGCCAGGAGGCCAACCCTCAATGGATCAAGTGGACAGCTATGACCACGTGCTTAAGTTTTTACAGTCTAATCCCACGGGGGAGGCGGAGCAAGGATTTGAGAACTTTGTGGTGCCAGAGGGTCCTTACAGTATGTCAGGCCGAAGGAGACAGTGTTTGGGTCAGCCATATGCCTGTCAGACCTCTCCTACACAACTTAGCCCTCATGAACAGAAAGGATTCGCCATAGAGCCTGCTCCTGAACGCAAACCCCGAGATGCCGCTGCGAAGAAGGGCATGCGAGACTGGAGAATCCATTCATATCTTAGTGCTTATGATGACACCGCTTCAGAGGACACACTGCCACCTCAATGGTCAGACATAGGAGACAATTCCCCTTTCTCTTCACAAGAACGGCTGTGTGATCTGGACCCATTAGCCCCTAGAGTAGGCAATAGAGAATTGCCTAAGATGCCGTCAGCTGTCCTTTCTTCACGCTGCAAGAAATCTTTTCAGCAGGAAAGTATGAAAAATCGTTTGGAATCATCATGCACCACAGAGAGTGAAAAGGTTGATGATGGGGAAGACAAGCTACTAGCGGAAATGGATGGAACAAAGGATGAACCATTCCGTAGGAGACCAAACCCAACTCTTCAAAGGACATCGAGACTGAGAAACTCTTTGCTCTTCAGTTCAAACGTGGATCAGCATAGGTCTCTTTTGGAAAAGGCAAAATCAACAGAGCAAAAAGAGGAAAGTGCTAAGGTTGTAGAGAAAGGTTTAGAGAAGAACCCTTTGAAAAAACAATCCACTATAGCTATGGGAGAGGAACCAAAGCCAGTTGAGCTCCCCTCTAGTGATCTGCAGCGAACATCATCATTCATTATGGATATGAATGACCCTGACACTAGGCTGCAGTTTTTCAAACAGTTAGCTGCCCAACGCAAAGCAAAGCAGAAACCATCTGACCAAGAGTCAGATAAAATATTGAGTATTGCCTCTGAGGGAGGCCACAGTGTTGCAGAGCAGAAGCAAAATGTAGAGGTTTCACACATGACAGATAAGCCTGCAAAAATGGAATCTCAATCCTCCAAAGAAACCAAAGACAAGGTTCCCATTATAACAGTACATGTGTCAGATTCAGATACAAAGTTAGTAGAAAGTTTGAGTCCCACCGAAGATGTCCCACCAGGCCAGACTCATGGCACACTGCCACAAATGGCCACAGATGCTGAGAAGATTGAACAGAAGAGGTTACAAGAGCCTGCTGCAGCTAAGTGTGTGCCATCTCATCAGCCTAGCTCGTCCAGTTCAGCACAGCAGTCAGAATCTCCAAATGCCATGAAAATACCTCCTGATTCAAACCTCAAGGTAATATGTTTTGCATTACATTACTATCAAACACCTTTTCAAAATTATTGTAATCCTTTGCATTGAATCACTATCAAACACCTTCACATGTACCACTGTGCATCTTTCAATAATGAAACAAACATGTTGATACAGTTTCCATTATTTCTAGTTCATAAATAATTCTTGCTTATCCTGTTCCCTATTATAAATCCTCTCTTCTTTTACAGAAAAAGTCACTTGATTCATCAAATGAATCTGGCAAAAGAGAGCTCTCTGTCATGCCTTTAGCCATTATAAGTGGCAAACCTGTTCTGCCTGTCATTTCTGGAGAGTCAGCGTCAGGGAAAACAACATCAGTTGAAACCACAGATTCCCCGAGAACGACCGCATCTGAAAAAGCTGCAGAGGTTGCGAGTGTGGGAACAATAGAATCTGGTGAAACAAAGGAAGGGCTTGTCCAGAAGCGACCGAAACCCAGTCTTCAAAGGGCTTCCAAGTTAAGGAACTCACTTCTCTTCAACTCACCCTTAGAGCAGCACCGGTCTCAGTGGGAGAATGATCCTAGCGGGCAAATTAAAACAGATGACAGATTATCAGACCTATCCCAGGATTCACAAGGAAAGAGTGACAGAACATCTGAAACCTTGTTTAAAAGACAGGCCTCGTTTACAATGGGAGACAAACCTAACCCAGTTGAATTTCAGTCTAAAGTATTGCAGAGAACCACAGCCATGTTGGACTTGTCTAACCCAGATAGCAGATTGCAATTCTTCAGAGAATTGGCTGCTAAACGCAAAGGTGGTCAGATGGCTGCAATGTCTGCTGAGAGCGCCACAGGACATAATTCTCAAAAGCCTGACGAGACTGAGGACACCTCTGCAACTAAAGGAAACGTCTCAGTACCAGAACAGACCACCACAGACCCACTCTCAAAGCCATTACTTGCTGAAACTGTGGCACCACAAGTGCTAGATGACGATACTAAAACACTTAAACCTCAAAGTGCTCCAGACAGCCATGAAATAAAGAATTTGACAGACAACTCTGGGCAATGTAACCCCTCCGGATCTGAGTTTGCCCAAACTGCCACAGACAGTGAGAAAATGGAACGGATGAAGTTGCATGTTAAAGCAGCTGCAAAACTCCCATGCACCCCCTCAACTAGTTCTGCTGATTCAAGTTCAGCCTTAGAAGATATTCCCAAAGACGTAACAATGTATTGTGAAGACCAGGCATCAAAAAAGCAAATCTCAGACTCAGATGTATCTACTAAGCAGGTTCCAGTAGACTCTAGTTCAGTTAGTTTTCCAATAAATGCTGGTAAGACTACACACAGCTCTACCTCACACCCAGTCAAATCCATTTCAAAAGTTGAGGACACTCAAGAAGAGATTTGTTTAAACCCAAATAACAAAACAGTAGACTCAGACACTTCCTCTGTCTGCTCAATAGAAATGGGTTCAGGGACAGAATGCTTTGCAACAGCTCCTAGCTCACCTTGTACTCCGACCCCAACTGAAATATTCCCAGTGAATCAAAAGGAGTCTAAATTAACTGTTGTATCTCCTACTGCAGAAAACATTTTGCCTCCATCTCCATCTTCTTCCATCAAAACTAGCTCACCTCAAAGAGTCTCTTATACAGACACCAGATCGGAATTAGAGAAATGCAGTTTGGCAAGTCATGATTTAAAAACAAAACAAAAAACAAAATTGTCATCATCTCCAGCCAAATCTAGGTCAGTAACTGAACATGATTCAACAGAGCACCACTTATCTCCAGTCTCCTCCCCTACACAGTCTCCAAAAGGGGATTCACATCTCCACACACCTGTGAAAGAAAGTTATGCTCCAGACAAAACTGAGGATAGGCCACCCTCCCAGACACCATTAACAACTCCAGACATTAGCACTGTTGATCCTCTTACAAAAACTGACTGCAGTCTGGCTTCAGTTTCTTCTCCAACCAAATCCTGTTCAACAGCTGTGGTTTCCCCAGCAGAGTCCAAATCGCCACAAGCTGGGGATAGCATACCTGGGACAACTCAAGCAAGCCCAACTTTGAGCACTTGTGGATCATCAAAAACAAAACAAAAACAAAACAAATCAAAACTAAAAAAACAAAATAGCCAATCCCAGATTTCGCCCCCACTAAAATCTACTCCACCAAAAATGGTTCCTGCATCAGAGCCAAAATCACACTCTGATATCAAAATAACGGAGAAAAGTTCTGCTTTAGTGTCTGTTAAAACTGAGGAAGGCCTTTCAGTCATTGATGCATCAGCAAGTCCAGCCACTAGTACTGTCGATAGTTGCACTACAACTGACTCTAGTTTATGTCCAGTTTCCACCACAACACACACTAATCCAATGACAAATGTTGTTCCAACACAAAACAGATCATCCCCTGAGACCAAAATATCAGAGACAAGCCCAGCTCTGTCAGAAGGAACTTCATCTTCACATGATTCGCCAACAAAAACAATTCCTGTAGTAGGAAGTCCTATTCCAAGTATAACCCACACTGAGGATTGCTCATCACCCAAGGTAATCTCTATCAGCCCAAAAGAAGCAGTACTCCTAACAGAGTCCAGTTCTCAGTTGCCTTCTGTGGACAGCCCATCCCTAAAGTCAGTACCAATGAGTCCAACAGTTAGCACAGTGGATAGTCCCACAAAATCTCATTCAAATTCACATCTTGTGTCTTCCCCTTTAAACAGTCCAATGGCTGAAGTTCCCTCAACAAACTTAACTTCACCCAGTGATGTCAAAACATTGGAGTCAAGTCCACTTTCAGATCCTGGCCAAACTGACAGTAACTTTTCGCTGATGGCAACCACAGACCCCCTTGCCAAACCTACAGCAACAGTATCTGATTTAACAGCAAGTCCAGGCCTAGAAACACCCAAATCTACTGATCCTCCTCATGCAGAGGAGAACACCTCATATCCAGTCGTGAGCATCTTAGGAGATAGTTCTAATTCAGAACTTACTATAGTAGAACCAGCATTGCCTACAGAAGAATCTTCCAACACAACCTCGAGCACTTATGATGCTGTTACTGAGAGGCTGCTTAAAATAGAAGAAAAAGTGGTGGTTGGCGATCATCCCTCAGCAGATGCGGTCAATCTGTCTGAGGTGTCCCCTACTGATGAGCTTGGCACCACCATATCTCAAGACACCAAAGATGCTGTCGCCTCACTAAGTGCAGAGGACTCAAAAGAACAAAAGTCTCCCTCTGCAGAACCAACCAAAGGTCATCCCAGTCGTTACCAGTCATCGACTGCCAATGTACTGTCTTGCAGTAACCTCAGAGATGACACAAAAGTTCTTCTGGAGCAGATATCCGCCAATAGCCAAAGCCGAGCAGCCAAGCAGAACCTTCCAGCCACAGATGACGCTAAAGAAGATGAAGTGAAGGCACCTAAAGATAAAAGCAACCAAAATGTAACCAGCAAATTGCAATCCTGGAACACTCACCTGAGCGAAAAGGAACGTGATAGGTTAATAACTGCTATGGAGAGCAAGAGAAAGGAAAGAAGAGTCTATAGTCGCTTTGAGGTGAGTAGTGTAAAATAATAACATCATCTTTTGTTACTAGTGAAATTACAATGTAATATCTCTAAAGCAATATACAACACTTATACAGTATATTGCAGTTTGATCATTATCTAAGCCCAATGTGTTAAGTTAACCAGTGGCATCTACCAAGTTGATGTTTTCATAAACATAAATCAACTTTTTTTTTCATAAACAAAAATCAATATTTTCAAAAAGTGTCAAAGATATAAGTGTTTGTAAATTGATAATTGTTTGCTCTGACACAGGCACTCTAGTTTTGAAGGAACATGAGGAAGAAGGGATGCATAGGACAATTCAGTCCTTGGACCCAGGTGCCATGGAGCCTGTTAGCTTGGACAGTGGATCAGTATGGTAATGCTCCTGTAGTGTCATGAGGATTGAACATATGTGGAAGGATTGGTGTATGTCATATACAGAGGACTTAGTGTCGTCTCGGGATGGGAATCATTTGGTTGCATCTCTCAAAGACCTTAGAACTATGTCAGAATTTGGCTGAATTGAGAACTGGTGTCTGGAGACCTGTTTTGTGTTGTAGAACTGAAACTGCAGTGTTAGATTTTTTAACGAATTCTGTAAAGGATGTTTGTACTGTTTTGCCTGACTCTGACAGGCAAATTAATAATAAAGGAAAGGTCCTGAGCACAGTAGCATCTGATGAATACCAGAAATACAAAAGCAATAACATGTAATTAGGGATTCAGGATATTGCTTTCTAAACCCTAATACCCCCAATTATCCTCTATCTTTGTTTGTAAAGAAAGGCAATGAATGTATCCCCTTTGGCTGGTCCTAATGTTGATCTATGAGGGAATTATGTCACTGATGCAAAAATCAGTACCTGTCTCCATTGTCAGCTGGTCTTAGTCTTAATGTGAGACTAAAGTTGTAAATTGAAGTGAATTTAAAGATCCTATAAGCAATTCTGGATGATCTCATTTTTGTTGATATTTGTTGATTTCTTTACAGTGTACCCACAGAATGAACAGTAGATCGTGAGGAGATACAAAAGTGTTATATTGGAATCGCTTACAGTGTCTTTAATGAACAAAACACACATGTGTATAGCAGAATTAAATAGAATTAAATTTGTAAAGTATAACGCTTCTCAAAAACCCATATAAACCTTTAGTACTATTTATACTGTTATTTTATTTAGGTGTTTTTTTTTTGTGACTAACAGGGGGGCTACACCGTGCGTATGAAGCGTTAGGTGAAGCGCATACTTTCAGAGTTTTTACGCGGCGTGAACAAAATGTTGCAGTTACGCGCTCGGTGTAGGCTCCTAGAAATAATCGCAGTTACGTGCACAGATCATGTCATGGGAGCTACTCTGTACATAAGCGTTACCACTGTCACTTTACTTTGTTATTACTGTCACTTTACTCTATATTTTTTCTATTTCTGTATCAATTCCAAGAAGAATTAAACACTTTACACCACATCCTTTGGTGTTGATGACTATTTACTATATTGATTTAAATAAATATTTATGTCATTCCATGTGTATATGTTAAGAGGTTGGGAAGGATACCATATTCCATAAAAAAAAAGCTAATGTGTCACATTCTGTGTAATTTTATGACAATGTTATTTCATGGCTGTTAGTCTGCACTCCGTTACATGTCCCTGCATTTTTGCATGTGAAGAAAATGTTAAGACGATGGTACAGCAATCTGTAAAAGGAGAGGGGGGAAAGAGGAGGAGGTCTTGTGCTTTAGGCATGCTACACACTGCTTGTGCTTTAGGCATGCTACACACTGCTTGTTTAACTGTCAAAGTCCTCTAAGCGAATTAGTAGTAAATTTCAGTTAGGTCAGTAATGCTATGACTATTTTCCAGTGGGGGTTCATAGATTTGTTCTCAGTTTTATTTAGTAGCTTAGTATTTCAAATTTTGCCAGTTGCACAGAGTATTTGTCCTCATTACTAGTTTTAACATTTTTTCTGGACGTCATTCAAAAGCTGACTGGTTGCGAAAGACAAAACAGCAGCTTACATCACAAACTTCACAAAGAGGCCTTTGTATGAGGCACCATGCGAGCTCTCTGACCAGTCTCATAATTACTGTTCACTACATCATGCTAATCTTCAAATAAAAGGATTTCCTATGGTATGTTCCCTCTAAAAAGGCTCAGTTGTGTCCAGAGCTACATTTAGTTTGAGAAACAGACAGGGTTAGCCTGCTGCTAGGACCACAAGTCAGATAAGAGGTTATATAGAACCAGGAGGGGAGAAGCAGTTGGACAATCAAACATGGGTGGTAGAGTGCAGAAGATCTACCACCTTGCTGCTTTCAGCTGGTATGCATTTGTCATACAGTCACTTTATGCCAAGGGAGATGAAGACCTTCCACCTGGGATATTTGTCTATGGTGGGCCCTGGAAATACCTGACATTTTTAAACCTGGTAGGAGAACTTCTGTGGCACTCTTAAGCCTGGTATGAGAACATCAGAAAAGAAAAGTTATGAAAGGATTTCTGAATCATGGTAACTGATACCAGAAGCAATTAACCTTTTAGAGGGATACATATTTGGAGAATACTTTGTGTGTGTTTGTGCATTCGTGTTTTTTTTGTTTGTTTTTCTGGTGGCTAAACATATTATTTAGGTGTGACAGGCATATTTATCCACATAATCATCATGTTACGTAAGACTTAGATGTGGGTGACACCACCCAGTACAATGAAAGTCATACTGAGTGAGAGGCACTGCTTGCATGTCAGATTCTCCAGATGGTGTTTTTTGGCCTGGCTGCACTGAATGACCTCCAGTCCTCGGGCAAAGGCTTGCGTATGGCCAGGGACCTGCTCTTCTCAGTCTATACATTCCCAGTGGGCATGGTGAGTACCAGCTTTGAATTGTGCCTCAAACCACAATACTAAACAGCTTTTTGAGAGTGGGCTCTATTAGTTTTGCTTCATCAGGGACTTAATACAGTTATTTTTGGGATGTATATGATCTCAGGATCAGGGCCCTATACAATAGTAATGATATGTGGGATGATCATCCTTATCACAGTCTGTCGTAGAGAGATGTCTGTATACGGCTCTGCAATTTGAGTGTTATCTCGCCCCCTACTGATGATATTTGAGAATTATTCGGCGCAAAGCTGGATGAAGTCTGTGTGCCAGTTCACCGGTTCAGTTCAGTGAGTGCCATTCATCAGATTGTATTATATTTCTGTGTTTATTCTAAATATTGTATATGCTCCCTGTTTGTTTAGTTTGTGGTGGTGTTGTTTTGGTCAATATTTGCCTACGACAGGCAGCTTGTTTATCCTGCATCTCTGGACAATTTCTTTCCTCCCTGGATAAACCATGCAATGGTCTGTACTCATGTTTAAGTCTTCCTATAACATTTCACTTGTATTCATCTTATCTCATTAATTTCATTTTGTACCTACCTGTGCAATGGTAGCATGCATTAAAATGAATACCATTTAATATGAATTAGCTTTTTACCCCATGTTATTTTGTCCTCCTTGAAACCATGAAAACATTATTAGGCACTGATCTATCTCAAAATCTGTTTGTTTATAATTGTACAGTACAATACAGTACGGTATCCAACCTACTTGTTTTTGGTAACATGTTTAACCTGTTATTTTACAGCATACCTTTGTGTTCCCGATCCTCTTTGGAGAGATTTTGCTTCAGCCTCATGCCTATCCAAAGACCAAAACAGGCATGACGGCATTAGGTGTTGTAGGGCTTGCCTACTTAAGTTGGTAGGTGGTGTCAAATAGTTACATGACAAAATAAAAGCACAACGCAGTAGAACTCAGAACTGCTGCCATGTTTTAAATTAAAATGGTATTTTGCACTAATGCTTAAAAAAAGAAAGTAAATATTCAGCAAGAAATCAAAATGAGTAAGATATAGGAAGGTTACATGTCTAGCGTCTGATGCACCCATCTAAAGTATAGACCCTTTCAAAAAGTTAAACAAAAACAATGCTTGAACGTTCTATTTGGGCCCCAATCTACTTCCTCTGCATTAAGATAACATATGGAATGTTAAAAAGGAAGTCTTGTGGGGCCAACTATGATGCTGATAATGGAACACTCTTGAAAGGGTCCATAACAACTAGATCAGTTTTCAGTATGAAACCGTAGGAAAACAGTCACAGGCCTACTCTTTTTTTTTCTTGAACTGTTGTGTACTTGTCACTGCCTAACTGCCTGTGCCTTTCTCTAGGGTGATTTGGGTGTACCTGAGTGTGGGTATCTGGGTGTACCCCCTTCTCTCTTTGCTCAGTCCTGCTGGACTGATAGGCTTCTTCTTTTTCAACATGACTGTGGTGACTCTGCTTTATTTGCTAGGACAAACACTAAACAGCAGCATCTGGGGTAGGTGAATGGTGATCATGTTACAGATCTAGGCAAATCTGGGCATGTCCACAATGATGTTCTTTATTGAAGTAACATGTTGGGATCTGGTTCTCTCCCCTCTTTTCTCTCTCTGTTGGAACTTTTTCAGGGAAAACACAGAAGGTCAAGAGGAGAGCATAGACACAGGATTTCTGGGATATTTATTGACACGTTGCCATGTGCTGACACCCCTCAACAGAAGCTCTTCATGTCAGTCTCTTAAATACATTATTTCAGATTCTGTTCCAAGACGAGATAAATGCATAAGGAGCCCAGATGGTATCAAAGGAATCAAGAGTACACTCAGTATAAAAAAGTATGTATAAATAAGAAAGTATTGAGTCCATATGTTAAAGGTGCAGTATGTAGAATTTAGTGGCATGTAATACAGAACTAATGGAATACTTTTCCCTTTCCAAGCATATAGCAAAAGCTATAGAGTGCTCATCAGGTGCATAAAATGTGCAAGACCATGTTTTGGTTTGATAGAGTGGTCGCACATGGCAGCAAAACAGGGTGGACTCTGCGGAAGTGGATCCTCTCACTAATAAATACAAAGGGCTCGTTCTAAGCTAACAAAAACCACAAACATTCGTAGTTACAGGTGATAACACTATTGTCACTATTGAAAATATAGCTATGAATATCATATTCCATTTCTGGTACTAGATCACCATAAATCTTACATACTGCACTTTCAAAATAATTGTTCTTAACCTGTCCTCTGTAAATAAGCAAGGGAAACGTTGCAATTTTACTAGATTATGTCTCACATTTGGCAGAATAAAAGATGTTCAATATCCATTGATAATCCACAACAATAATTAAAAAAGTAAAAACTTTCATAGAAAATTCTCACGCTCTCGTCACATTCTTTCTCATACAAATTGTCATGCTTCACAGAACCTCTGTGTTGGGCAAACATTTCCTCATGTGCTCTGTACACTCTCTGAGTTAAGGCCCAAAGAATGTTCAACTGGAAATTTCCCTTAGTGAAGGTGATCCTCACTCAGTATTGCAACACAGAACTACTAATGCTCAGATGACCAAACACGCAGTACATTTTTCCTGGAATTTTTATAGAATATCAGTTTTTTTTTTGGAATATCATTTTCACTTGTGTGTCAGACATAAAAAAAAACTCTCATATTTGTGCTGTAGTATACTGGCAGCGGTTTCATTCTCACTACCTGTTGATACTGGCAAGCAGGAAAACAAAACCCTTGATGGCTTTGTACCAAAAGGTGATGAATGTCGAGTTCAGAACTAATCCTCTTAAAGGTCATGGTTCCCTTTAGTCAAAACAGTCCCAAATACACTAACTTACTCCCATAGTGTCACAAAGACAATAAGAGTCTCAGTGGAGTGTCTGGTCTTTGACACGAGCACAGGCGTATCAGTGATCACTGCATCACGTGGTGCTTCCTCTAAGGTCTCTGTATTCCCTTAGGTGCTGCAAGGTGGTAGGGTCTGCGTCTACCAGTCCAATGGTCAGGATCCTGGCCAGAAGTAAAAGGTCCTGTTCAGTCAGATTCTAAAAGAAATTATTTTGAAGAAAGAATAAATAAAAGTACATTACTTCAGTAAATTTCTCAATTATCCATGTAAAAACTGAAAACATTAAATGTGTTTTCTAATTAAAAATTATTATTATTATTATGTGGTAGTAGTAGCATATAATAATAATGTATAATGTATATAATAATGTAAGTGGTAGTAGTAGTATAAACACAACAATACATGTTCAGCCACAAACAATTTGCAAGGAGTTAAGGGCATAAGGGTATAAGGCTGGGTGTTCCTCTGGTGTACATCATGTAAAAATGGTCATGCTCTGATGAAGGAAGTAATGTGGATACGCATAAGCATGTTTTAAAAGAATAGCCATGTGAGATTAAAGGCTTTTATAACCCTAATGAGTGCTTCAGATGTTCATTAAAACATTTGTATATATTGTAATTACAACTCTTTTACCTTTTTTTTATTGGCCACTTGTTTTTGTGGAGGAGGTTGACAGCCATTTCCTTGCTTACTATCCTTCTGCAATAAAAGAGCCACTTTTAGCATTCTAGACAGCATGGTGAGGCCAACTCAACTGTATTCATGTCAGTTGTCATATGGCACAACACATCACATCCGCACATGATTGAACATGTCAAGTTTCTGTGCATTGTACAAAAGACCACTGATTAGAGGCTTAAAGGAAAATTCCGGTATTTGGCACTTTGAGTCCCTTTTCTGGTTTGTTTTGGATGAACTAGAGTGGTGGACACTGAAATTTTGACGATTGGTCTCGACTTTTCTGACTCGTTTTGAATCGCCTTTGACTACTCAGAGTGGCTGCCAACAGGCATGCTCAAACATGTCCTAAAACAATCCTTAACGTTCGTTTTCAAAACTGTGCAACTCACCGAGTGGTTAGTGGTGTTCGTTGACGTTCCAAAACAAGTAGCGTAGTGCTTTTTCAAAGTTCTCAATGTCTCGTTTTAAATGTCAGGGCCCTCGGAAGTCTACCAATGAAGTGTGGAGATACATTGAGCCTCGTAAATGGTGTAAAACAGTGATTTATTTGCATGGCTAGCCCGATGCCGAAGCACCACCATTGAAAAAGCTGTTGGTAGCATCAGCTAACTAGCACCAGATTTTGGAGTGCAGGGGACAAGCCGAGATGGGCTATGAGACATACGTTCACACTCGGTATCATGTTTCAACACTGTTGACACTGTTGATCACAATATTTTACTACACAGACTAGAACACTGGGTTGGATTTACAGGCATAGTTATCAGCTGGCTAAAATCATATCTACAAGAAAGGAGCTTCTTTGTTGCCATCGGAAACTGTACCTCAACACCAACGTCCTTGACCTGTGGTGTTCCCCAGGGGTCGATCTTGGGGCCACTATTATTCAACCTCTATATGCTCCCACTTGGACAAATCATTCAAAATAATTTGATTTCATATCATAGCTATGCAGATGACACACAAATTTACTTAGCTCTATCACCAAACAACTATGGTCCTCTTGAATCTATGTGTCAGTGTATAGAACAAATCAACACCTGGATGTCTCAAAATTTTCTTCAGCTGAACAAAGAAAAAACTGAAGTAATTATATTTGGTAAAAATGAGGAAAGACTTAGGGTTGCCACTCTCCTTGACACAAAAGGGTTGAAGGCAAAGGATACTGTTAAAAACCTTGGTGTATTAATTGACAGTGATCTAAATTTCAACAGCCACATGAAAGCGATAACTAAATCAGCTTTTACCACCTCAAAAATATTGTCAAACTCAGAGGGCTGATGTCAAAACATGACTTAGAAAAACTCATTCATGCATTTATCTCCAGCAGGGTTGATTACTGCAATGGACTGTTCACAGGCCTTCCTAAAAAGACTATTAAACAGCTTCAGGTGATACAAAATGCAGCAGCTAGGACTCTAACAAAAACTAAAAGAACTGACCACATTACTCCAATTCTTAAGTCCTTGCACTGGCTTCCAGTAAGTCACAGAATTGACTTTAAAGCACTATTGCTTGTTTATAAATCAGTAAATGGAGCAGGACCTAAATACTTGTCAGACATGCTTCAGCAGTACACACCTTCTCGTCCTCTCAGGTCCCAGGTGAAAAACCTGCTAGTAAAACCTACAGTTAGAACTAAACATGGTGAAGCAGCTTTTAGCTGCTATGCTGCTCAGCTGTGGAACCAACTTTTCGGATGACATTAAAAAGGCCCCAACTGTAGCCAGTTTTAAATCTAGACTTAAGACCAAACTGTTCTCAGGCGGCTTTCTGCTAACTGTGCGAGTTACAAATTCTGAATCTGCCTCGATAATTATTCTACTTTGTCTTTTATTACTTTTTTACTACTTTTGCCTTTGTTTTTTTGCTTACTAATTATTCTTTATTTTTAAATGATTTTACCTTGTGTTTTATGTTTTCTTTTTATTATGATCTTTACCTTTTAACTATTCTTTGACTATATTGCCCTTCTATGCTTTTATTTGTTATTATCGTTTGGTTCTGTTTATGTAAAGCACATTGAATGACCTCTGTGTATGAAATGTGCTATATAAATAAACTTGACTTGACTTGACTTGACTTCAACACGTTTGAGCATGCCTGTTGGCAGCCACTCTGAGTAGTCAAAGGCGATTCAAAACGAGTCAGAAAAGTCGAGACAGGGCCAATCATCAAAATTTAGGTGTCCACCACTCTAGTTCATCCAAAACAAACCAGAAAAGGGACTCAAAGTGCTAAATACCGGAATTTTCCTTTAACAAGGAACTATGTCTGGTCTCTCACTGATACATAAGGGGCGGTGGTAGTGTAGTGGTTAAGGAGCTGGGCTAGCCTGAAAGTTGTCGGTTCAATTCCCGGCTTCCACCGTTGTGCCCTTGAGCAAGGCACTTAACCCCAAGTTGCTCCGGGGACAATGTGATCCCTTGTAATATAGCTGACATTAGTCACTTTGGTCAAGAAGTGTCTGCTAAATGTAATGTAATAAGACAGACTGTATCATTGGTGTATCTAAAGCTCTACCCCTGGTGCAAAAGAAATCAGAGAAAAATGCTTAATGTACAAGCCAACTACGAAACTCATGCAACTACACGTTTACCTAAAACCTATTTACTTGCTTATGATGACAAAGGCTAAGGTCTTCTTTATACAGTAATGAACAGTAACCACTCCAACAGGGATTGAGCAGTTTGTTTGCAATGTGCTTGCTGTAAGAGCAGCTTGCGTCAAGATACTTTCAAATACTTCAAATGTTATGCTGGGGTGGTGTACAGCAAGATGAAGACAACATTGTTTTCAAACAAGAAGGTCTACGATGTGAAAATAATAATTGACTCAAGTATTTGCACGACAGCCTGTTTTCACCCAACTAAAGATTATAGCGTAAAACAGTTCTGTCAATGACAGTGACACTACTAGACAACAGTGACAGAAGCAGATATAATCTCACCTCTTTCAGTCCTTTGGAAATGCATACTATGATGCAGATGATTCCAATGACAGTCTGTAAGAATGACAGAGTAAGTATGGACCTCAGACCTGGTTTGAGAACTTCACTTCATCATTAACAGCTACAAATGTACTTAACCTTCACATACGATCTCTTTCACACAGAACCTATACAAACTATACAATCATGGTCTACATACATTAGCACAATAATCCTGATTGACATACCCCCAATATGTACAGCATCAGTGTTTCTTTTTCAAGTCCACTTGAGTGCAGTCCTGTGTGAGACTGTGTGTCTTGTGAGGGCCAGGGACAACTCAGGCACGTTTACATACCTGAGAACCAGATGTACCAGTTTGACAGGATTGTGAGGTAAGCTACAGTAGGCTACTCTTACACATTATCTTACGCACAGACTTGCACGGAAATTTCCAGCCAGGCCTAAAATTCATTTTAAAATAAAGTGTGACGAAGGGCTGATCATACTGTCTGACGTGGGAGAGAGTCTGATCAAGAAACACCCTGTTGTAAGAAGGCCTGATAAACAATCTGTATGACATCATATAAAAAAATCACACAACAAATCACACACAACACACACACACACACACACACACACACAATTACACAGACACACACACATACAAGACCTGAAAACATGATTTACATTTACATGAAGGCGTAGGCTATGCATGATCTACATCTCAGATTATGAGGCATGCTCATTCTTATTCACACGTTTAGCTTTTAGGCCTACCTATGGGCTGGGTTTGGCAGAGTGTAAGAGAAAACATCTCTGGGTCTTGCTAGGCCAACTCTTTCATAGGCCTATGCCTACAAGAAATGTGTGATTTAGCTGAAAAAGGGTTACAGTTTTATTTTTTAATTTTCAAATGGAAATGGATTAGTGAACGCTGAGCAGAATATAGTCAGAGAATGTCTAAAAAGGGTTCTGATATAGTCCATTTTCTACACTTCATATCCCATCGACGCGCTCTTCCAAGTCTGGTACCACTTCCTGCTACAATTTATCGTCACATCCGCCAACTAAAAACAGTCTAGAACATTACGGTGCATTCGCGTGTTTTCCAGTGTGTAGTGATGTCACTACACGCCGCCCATGCCTTGTTGATTTGACTGTTCAATGATGACAGAGGGCTCTGTGTGTGGTGATTGTTCGAAAGATCACGAACATTTTAGGAGGCAGACATTTAAAAGCAAAGCTAATAATTATTAGGATCGTGCCCAGGTACGGTCTGGCCAGGGCTAGCCGTTAGCAACAGGTAAGCATAATTCATTTATGGCTCGGCATTTTAACCAGCTAACGTTACCGTTGTAGATTGGTTGGTTACGTGACCATGGTATTTGCAGTCTTTGCAGAATTGAAAAGAATAAAGACTTGCAGCGATCAGGCTGTGAATTGCTACTAGTAGGATGGTATCGTGTGGGCTTGTGGTAGAGGTGTGTTATGAATTCGCGTTCAGGACCGTTGCATACTGGCGCATGCTTCTGCCACCACCCAAGACCAATAAGGCGCACTTAGGTCTGACATTTCACAAGTTATGCAGTACAGTTAGGTCTGTCATACATGTCATTAGAACTGCACACGTGTACATTTGTGTAGTTGTGTTTTGCTATTAATTACGACTCAGAGTTATCTACAAAGGACAATTCCCTGTGAACTGAATACCCATGTTGTGTTTTTCACCATATTTCATCATTATTTTAGACTAGTTATATTTGCTTCTACAGTTACTTATTTTGAGCATTACAGGGACCTCGCTTAGACTAATAGTGTTATATAACAATGCAAATACAGTCACATTTAGCAGAAATCCAATTACATGGCGTAGGTGAAGTGAAGCCTTCTGGGAGTTGATTATGTGGTGCAACGCACCTTATATTTCATTTCCCTCAAGTTAAGTGTATTCGACGTCGTTCTAGAAGCTGTCAGGTCATCTTGATATCATCTTGCTGTTTTTTTATATATATATATATATGTGTGTGTGTGTGTGTGTGTGTGTGTGTGTGTTTGTTTACATTAGTTTACCATTTTATTTGACACAAACAAGGTGTTATTACAACAGACCTACTGATATGAGAACTTGAAAAAATCTTTTTGACAAATAAAAAGTTCCACTTTTGGCCTATTTCTCCTTGTAAGAGAGTTCACTCTTCCAGTGTGTGATCAGGCAGTTTTTACTTTTTACTATCTTTAGAGACGCTAATGGCAGTTAATTCCCAACTTCCAGGGCAGAACTGAAGGTGCTCCAACCCAGTGGACAGTGGCTACCTTCAGCTGGCATCGAATCCAGGTGGCGGTGGTGGGGGCTCAGGGCAATGCTGTGCTGGGGGAACGCCTCCTATGGCCAGCTGGGTCTGGGTGGCATTGAGGAGGAGATAGTGGTTGAGCCACGCGGCTGCGACTTCTTTGCGGGCAAGCGGTTGTGCGGCGTGGGCTGTGGTCGCCGACACACGTCCTTCCTGCTGGACGACGGCACGGTGTACACCTGTGGCTGCAATGACCTCGGTCAGCTGGGCCACGAGAAGCCCCGCAAGAAACCAGGTTGGAGTCTGCATTGGCAGAAGGGACTCGATGTTCATATGCCCATAGGAATAAATGCAGTGTAACCTCAAATGTCCCCTTTCCACAGTAAATGAGCTAAAGCAGTATGTGGAAAATGTCTTTAATCCAATATGAAATGATGCTGTTCACCATGGCTGTTCTCCTATTGCAGCCTGTGTCTGAAGAAGGAATATTTATATAATTTGTAGTAAGTGTGCTAACTACATAAGTTAACAAGGCTGA
The DNA here is from genome assembly GCF_017589495.1 of Alosa alosa. Taxonomy (NCBI): domain Eukaryota; kingdom Metazoa; phylum Chordata; class Actinopteri; order Clupeiformes; family Clupeidae; genus Alosa; species Alosa alosa. Next base: position 18,771,016 of record NC_063206.1, on the reverse strand, counting down.
AGAGAAACATATTAGCTATTGAGTTTTACTCATGTTGTGTTTTCCCATACATATTGTCAAGGACTGCTAATGGGCAGCAGCCTTCTCGGGTGCTGATGGGGATCTCATTCTTCCAGAACAGGTTGTGGCCCTAGATGCTCAGATCATTGTGGTCATATCATGCGGGGAGGCCCACACTCTCGCCCTCAACGACAAGGGACAGGTCTTTGCCTGGGGACTGGCATCTGACGGCCAACTGGGCTTTGTCAACTCTGAAGAATGTGTCCGTGTGCCAAGGTAGGGAGGTCATATTCCACATTGGTTGTCTGGAAGGAAACAAATTCTGCTGCGATTTATGTCAGATTTCTGGAAAGCTCCTGAAAAGCACCTCTTAGTATAGACAGTTTGCTTAGTTTGCCAAACAGGGGTTACATGATAAATCACTAAAAGCATGTGCATCATGTGTGTCATCAATGATATAATTTAGGCTAATAAAGTATATCTGTTAGCAGTATTATGATAACTGCTCTGATTCTTGGCTGATAGGCCATATTCATTAGGTACAACAAACAAACAAAAAAACAAAGCAAACAAAAGTGGATACAAGATACCATATTGCACTCTCTCGTTAGTGTTGGGTCATACCAACTAAGCTAACAGGGAAGGAGTCTTTATCTAGATGAACAGTTTTTTTTTTTTCAAAATACTATTTTAAAAGGAAGCTTGGCTTCCAGTAAAGTCTTGATTTGCTTGCCTTGATCATGACCCATGTCTCGGTCCATTTCCTGTAGTCACGTGGCTGTTGGCATGAATGGACCAATGGTTGGATTTGGTGGATGTTTGATATAATCTCTTTTCTATTTCCTTCAGAAACATCAAGAGTTTATCGGATGTCTGCATCACACAGGTGGCATGTGGATATCGTCATTCTCTCGCTCTTGCCAAAGGTAGGTATCCTTGAGTATACTTGACACCCTAAGTAAGTATAGTATAAATACTCTTTTGATCCTGTGAGGGAAATTTGGTCTCTGCATTTATCCCAATCCGTGAATTAGTGAAACACACAGCACACAGTGAACACACAGGTGAAGCACACACTAATGCCGGCGCAGTGAGCTGCCTGCAACAACAGCGGCGCTCGGGGAGCAGTGAGGGGTTAGGTGCCTTGCTCAGGTCCCCTTCAGCCGTGCCTACTGGTCGGGGTTCGAAGCAGCAACCCTCCGGTCTCCAATCCGAAGCGCTAACCAGTAGGCCACGGCTGCCCTAGCCAATTATCTCTTGTCCTTTTATTCACAGATTATAGATTTTTTCATTCATGTGATTTGTATGAATTAACATTCTAAGGACTGTATGTATATGTGTGTCTGTGGGAATGTTTGTCAATCTATTCAGAAGAGTATTTGTGAGGTCAGGCATTGATATTTGAGAAGAAGGCCTGGCTCGCAACCTCTGCTCTAGTTCACCCCAAAGGTGTTTTGATGGTGTAGAGACCAGTAATAATGACAGATGTCCCAATACTTTTGTCTATATATAGTGTAGATAGGTGTCTTAGGGCTTTTTAGAGTTCCGCGTGCTGATGGCATTGGGTAACTATAAATCAGGTGGTGCGGACCTTGGCAGACCTGTAGCGCTTGACAGGGGGCAACATTTGGAACAGGTGGTGACCGAGATGTGATGAGTCATTAATGATGCTCGTACTGTAGCTTTGCTGATGTAGCGGAAGGGGAGGTGGCGATATCACTATGACCACATGCACTGTATGTCTCAGTGTGTGATTATATCTCAAGAATGCCTGGAGGCATGTTCTTCAAATTTAGTATGAATGTTTACTTGAACTCCAAGATGAATTGGTTTTGGAGGTCAAAGCTCAAGGTGACTGAGACCATGAAAGTTCCATTCTCGTGAACGCTTTATCTTAAGAATGCTTTGAGGCATGTTCTTCAAATTTGGTATGAACATTCACTTGGACTAAAAACTGGTTCGATTTTACAGGTCAGATGTCACAAATTTGACTCAAATCAATTTTATTTACATAATCTCAATAGTATATCAAAAGCTTGGTCATCACCTTACAAACTGTAACAATTCCATCAGAACAAATGAAAGCAGTCATTTCCCATATCTTAAAAACTTTCACATATCACATTGACTGTCCTCTGTAGTACTCAGTTAAAATACTCTTTCTTAGAATACAGCATGATTCTGATCGCAAACTATTCTATGGAATCATACATGTCAAGGCTGACACCTCACAATACACCTAGAACATACTTCAAGCTTTTTATTTAAAAGCTTTTTTATTTATATTTCTAACCAACTCTATATATTACATGCCTCGCCACACAAATGTACTGTATGTCGACAAAAAAAATCCTGGCTACACAGACACAAACCACTGCAACACGGTAATTCTGGCTTAGTTTTGCGGGAAGACAGGAAGACATCTTTGTGTTTCTTCTGTCCATTGTTGTCTATGTTAGGAATAAGACTCCTCGACGACATTCTTCTCTTTCTTCAAGACCCCACAACATCAGTAGAAGAAACCATCAAACTCATTGACACATTCTCTAAAATTTCTGAATACTCAATCAATTGGAATAAATCTGCAGTTCTCCCATTACATCCCAACAGCTGGGATGTGACAGCCAACTCTTCACCTATCCCACTCTGCACTAACTATATCACTTACTTAGGGATAAAAGTCTCCCCAGGCTGTCAGACTTATTTAGCCTAAATTATTCCCTCTACTCACTTCAATAGATGATGACCTTCAACGCTGGAAGAACCTCCCATTATCCATCATGGGTAGAATCTCAGTAATCAAAATGACAATACTGCCCAAAATAAACTATCTATTCTCTATGATTCCAACCCAGCCCACCACCCTCTGGTTTAAGTCTCTCGATTCATTAATCACTAAATTCTACTGGAAAGATAAGACCCCAAGGATCAAACTCGCCACTCTCCAAAACCAAAAGCAATGGGAGGACTAGAGGCCCCACACTTCCAGCACTATGCCCTGGCCAACCAGCTCCACTTCATCCACAAATGGCTACACCCCACCCCTCAGACAACACCTGGTTAGACCTAGAACAAACAATCTGTAAAGAAATTAAAATCTCAGATCTCCCTTTCTGCAGTCAGTCGGTCAAAAACATCCATCCTTCAAAGCCCCAACAATTTCAGCTACTCTGACAGCCTGGTGGAGATTCTACCACATCACTGATTCACCTATAGCACCATCAATTCGCACCCGATTTGGAATAACCCAGATTTCACCCGTCAATAAAAAACACTTAACTTTCACACATGGATGGGAAAGGGCATCACTCACCTTCAACACATTCTTCAAGACAATAATCTGGCCTCATTTTCCTGTTTGGTCCAGAAGCACGGCATCGAGAGTAAACACTTCTTACAATACCTGCAAATTAAATCATCTATCCTAGGAAAAATTAACATCCAGACAGCTAACCTTGACATTCCCCCACCAATCTCAGAGCTGCTTAATATTCCCTCTCCCAAAAAATACTCTCCCAAATTTACAAAATTATATCTCGTTCAGAAAAAACAATTGGCCTGCCATATCACAAATGGGAATCAGACTTATCAATTACTCCCGGGGCCGACTTCTGGACCAAAATGTGCAAAAACATCTACCTCATGACAAAGAATAGTAATCTACAACTAATACAATACAAGGTTCTTCACAGATTCCACTTCACTGCACATAAATTGGCTAAAATGGGGTTTGGCTCGGATCTTTGCACTCACTGCACACAAAATAACCCAGATACATACATTCATGCGGTTTGGCATTGCACTCCAATCAACCACTTCTGGGTGAGTGTCACAAAATCTCTCTCTTCCATCTTTGGCTGTCACATCCCAGCATCCCCTTCCTTATGCATACTTGGTGATACATCCACAGTCAATTTAAGCAACTCCTGCAATAAAACACTGCTGGTAGCTTGACTATCGCCAAGAAAACAATCCTCATGAACTGGAAATCTAAGAAAAAAGCTCACATCACTCATTGGAAAAACTTGTTAACAGACTATATATCATTAGAAAACCTATCAACTACAAACTTAATCAATACTCAGGATACAACCTCTCCTTGGTACCCCTTTATCACCTACTTACAGTCCTGACCCTCTTTGCCTGAGTTCCATCTCCACACGATCATAACACACTTCATCAACAGATACACATATCATCGAACACTAGGCAGGGGAGGGTAGCTGGAACTATTATTGTTATTGTTATTATTATTATTATTATTATTATTATTATTATTATTATTAGTAATATAAATAGCATCCCTTCTTTCCCTCCCCCTTTTATTTACATTCTCTGATAACTTTACTAATTTCACTCTTTCTCTCTGCCTCTCCCATCGTTATTCTGCCGGGGCCCCATTGGATGGCTTGGGAGACTTCGGTCCTGGCTGGTCGCTGTGTGGTTTTGGCATTGGTTGGGTCCTGTGGGTTATCTATTGGCCCTGGGCCCCGGTGTGCACCCTCCTCATGCGGCTCATGCACACGCCTTGTCCTGGAAGCACACAGCGCTTTACTCTCTTAATCGCACTACATGTTAGGTGACATACATAAACAAAAACTACAAAACAGGCTAGGGTAAGAGTGGAGTGCAGGTAGATGCCTCATCAGGTGTCTATCTGCATGCCTCACTTATTTTAATGCACACATTGTTGAGGCATACATCTTACACAGGGTAAGTGTGGTGTGCATGGGGAAATCCTGACAGATATTCACCATGCATGCCCACTTCTTTTAATGCTACACTCTAGATAGACCCTCAACCTAGCCATTCACATACTGTACATATTTAGGTCAAGAGTGGCGTGTTGGGTGAAGGTCTGGGGGTGTGGTGTGGTTGGTCGTGGTAGTGGGGATGTGTGCACATGCTGGGGGCCTGGGGGCGATGGGTGGCACGCAGGTCCTCCCCTCTGTCAGCTCGTCGCAGTATAACTGCAGGGGCTGGGGTGGAACTGTGGCCATTAATGGGTGCCCAGGTTGGCAATCAGTCAGGCAATCAACCAGGCAATCAGTTATTCCTATTATTATACTTATCATTAATAGAATAATTACAACTCCTCTCCTCTGAAACCCTCCCTCTCTATGTTCCAGCTTCTCTCCTCCTGGCCCAACAGCAAGTCAGCCTTATACATATCTTGGCAACACACACACACACACACACATCCTCACATACTCACTACCCCTCACCCCCATCCCCACCCCCACCCCCATCCCAACACCACCTCATTCACACTCTTAGAGCTACCATCCGCACCCCCATCCCCCTTCTTTTCATTCTGGTCATCAATTTCATCCCTAATCATATCTGTAATCATCCTGGACTAAATCATCCTTAGCCTTTCTGTTATTAATGTTATGTTGTGTTATGTTTGTGGAAGCCAAGTCAATGTGATGTCTTGTTAAGTTACAGTATGTGTTTATGTAATGTACGTCTGTTTGTCGTATGTAGTATTCATGTGCATGTCGTAGTGTTGCATTTTCTGTAATGTCAATGATGTTTGCAAATAAAAAAAAAAAATTAAAAAAAAGGAATAAGACTCCTGTTCTAATGCTCAAGCCCTGTGCTTCTGTGCCCCTCTCCCCAGGAGGCCAGGTCTTCTCCTGGGGCCAGAACAAGTACGGGCAGCTGGGCCTGGGAATGGTGGGGGCGTCCGTCTCGTCCCCCCAGGTCATCCAGTCCCTGCTGGGGATCCCCTTCTCCCAGATTGCTGCAGGAGGGGCGCATAGTTTCGCCCTCACATTCTCCGGGGGCGTATTCGGATGGGGCCGCAACAAGTTCGGCCAACTCGGACTGAATGACAGTAATGGTGAGAGGGATAGGTCATGCAGACTCCACTGGCCAGATGGATACAAACTAACTCATAGTGGTGTTTTTATTTGGGTTTATGTCCACATGACAATGAAAAATGAAAATGAATATAAAAACCATGAGTAGAATTGAAGAGCTGGGTAGTTGAAGAACTTTACTGTATTTTCTGTTGTTGTTATTGGAATTGGTGTAGTTATTATGTGAATGATAATATGAATTAAATGTTTGAGTCACAAGCAGCGCATTGGTCTGGTAGAATGCCATTCTCATAGTTACTCTTTCCTCCTCTCCCTGTGTGGCCTCCTTTCAGACCGGTATTTTCCAGTTCTCTTAAAGACACTGCGGTCCCAGAGAGTTGTGTACATCTGCTGTGGAGAGGACCACACTGCCGCACTTACAAAGGTGACCCCTCCGCTGTCTCTCTCTCTCTGTCACACATACACACACAGACCATCATCTGCTCACACACAAACACACACCTTCCTTCCCTAAGTGGCTGTCCTGTGTTGATTCACTGGCTTTGTGTATGTGTTTTTGAAGGAGGGAGGAGTGTTCACGTTTGGAGCAGGAGGGTATGGGCAGCTAGGCCACAACAGCACTAACCACGAGATCAATCCCCGCAAGGTGTTCGAGCTCATGGGAAACATAGTCACTCAAATCGCCTGTGGCAGGTTAGCAAAGAATATACCATTTTCCGTTTCTTAATGTACCTGTTTTTTTCCCCCTTTTTTCCCACTTAAAGCTTAGGGTTTGAATATCAGTGTATTTCTTGTGCATTGCATGAATGTAGAAGAATGGCAACAGACAGTCATTTCTTACTTATTCATTTGGCTGATACTTTTATCCAAAGCGACTTACATGTGTTATATGTTACATGTTATTATGTAAAATTAACATAAACACATATGTTAATTACTACAAGGCTCAGTGCCCCCAGAGCAACTTGGGAAACACTGAAGCGGTGCTGCTTGGCCAGTTCATTAACACAGGCAGTACCAACAAGTGATGGGCAAATCAAGCTTTGGTGAACCATTGAAAGACAGCAATGTGGAGCTAGCGACACTAATAAAACATGTCGATTTTTCAACATAAAAGTCCTTACCCAAACCAGTATATGTAACCAAAAATACTGGTTTAATACTGGGCTAACAGGTGTAGATGTAATGGAGTTAAATCTTTAATTAGATTTGACTGAGGTGTGGTACTGTATGTACTGACGTGGTGTATCTGTGTGTATGTTTTATGTGAAGGCAGCACACACTCGCCTTCATCTCCACCTCAGGGAAGATCAACTCCTTCGGGCTGGGCGGCAATGGCCAGCTGGGCACACGCTCCACCTGCAACAGGAAGAGCCCCGCACTGGTCAAGGGCCCCTGGAGGGCCCTCAACAGCTCGGAGCCGGACGACATGCCCTCCGGTTAGGTTGGCTTTAGGTCCATAATGGGACACAGACAGACAGACAGACAGACACACACACACTCTCACACACACACACACACACACATAAAGTAAGTTGAAGTTAGACCTGAGTGGGTATTGTCTTGCTGACCAACAACACACACACATATCACATGCCAGTAATTCCAAACTGACATAGCTATCTGATAGTATGTTGAAATGTTATGGTCCTCTTGAACGTCACCAGTAGGACACGCCCAACCACACAGCCTTTGAATTGCTGTAGTCATGAAGACCTTTAAAATCCATAGAACACAATGCGCAGGAGATCCTGGTCCTCATGGTGTGCTCTCCCTTATTTCAGACTCCGAGCAGGGCTACTACGTGAGGCGAATCTTTGCCGGAGGGGACCAGAGTTTTGCCCACTTTAGTACAGACCAGGTGCGTCCCTGGTGGAGAGCGCATGACAATCAGGTGAAAGGATGAATTAACTCCACACCCAATGAGCTCCCCTCTCCAGCCCACAGCTGTCCAATGCAGAGGTGTAAAAGTCTGACTTTAGATAGTAAAAGTCCTACCAGGTATTGCTTCTACCTGTGAATGTTTTACAGGTGATATGAACTAATTAGCAAATCTACCTGCCTGAGTAGTTGTGCTAATTAGAATCAGCTAACTTAATGAATGGTTGGAAGAAATATGTGGTAGGACTTTTACTTTCTGAAGTTGGACTTTTACACCTCTGGTCTAGTGTGTGTGTGTGTGTGTGTGTGTGTGTGTGTGTGTGTGTGTGTGTGTGTGTGTGTGTGTGTGTGTGTGTGTGTGTGTGTGTGTGTGTGTGTGTGTGTGTGTTGATATAACAGACCTCCCTCTCCTCTCCTCTAGAATGAACTAGCCCCTGACGATTTTCGAGTGCCTGATCCTCGAGGTCACATCCACACGCTGAATGCTGACCTCATTCAGAAGTGGCTGAGTCATGCCCATGGACGACTGCCGCCCGAAATCTCAAAGTAAGTCAGCGTCTGTGGTAGGGGTTTCATCAAATAGTTGACTATTAAAATCACTAGTCAGTGCTGTAGGCAGCAGTCAACTAGTCATGGACAAAATGGCTAAAGGCTAAGCAAGCTAGACATTTTATATATGGAAGTACATGAAGACCTGTTCTACAGTGACTAATGTACTGTGAGTTGTGTACAGCTCTGTTAAAGTACTGTAAGAACATTTCTACTACGGATAACCATCTTAAAATGCTGCCAACAGCTAGCACTAGCGGTAATATTAGCACCAGCACCGTCCGGTATGTGAAGAATAGTCAACTAGTCGACAACTATTATGAAAAACTATAATAGTCAACAAGTAAAAATCAGTAGTCATGAAACCCCTAGTATGTAACTGGCTGGTGAGCCATGGTGATACAGAACTGTACACTCGGGTAAAACTTTAAGATTGCAAGAGCCATAGAGTTCCAGTGTGGAATTTGCCATGAAATTGTTAAGACAGAGTGATGTCTTGTGTCGTCTAAGTCATTCCCAAAGTTGCTTCATGAAACCTCTTCTGAAAGCTCTGTGGTATCTGTCAGAAATCTACACTACAAACAAAGTAAATAAAGCCAAGAGTTTGAAGTGCCTTTGCCTTATGAGAATGGAGATCATTCTCACTAATTGTCTTTTTGGTGTTCCTCATAGTGAGATTGATGTTGTGTTCTCCTCAGCGAGTTGCCTCAATGGGAGCTTCTTGTCAACAAGGTGATGTATAATTCTGCCATTTATTCATTGTAAATCACGTCTTGTACTGAAGGGATCCAGGAACTAAAGGCTGAAAAAGCATGGTCTCATGGGACAGCCTTGCACCTGGCTGGTCTGTTGGTGGGGATGCTAGTCATGCTAGTTTTGTACTATTTGATCAGTGTGGCGTAACCGTAAGCAATTTGCATATTGCTGGAACTAAGGAGATCATTCCAAAGCTTCAGAATTGCAACTTTCTCTAGTAGCCATCATATTACTTCGACGACTGTGAGTTTTTCATTTTCCTGACCAGTCTGTTAACTAGAGTGGTGTGTTGATTTGTGTTCAGTCACCCAGACCACTACAACACCAGCAGCAAGTGCTCAGGGGTGGATATGAACACTGCTCGCATACTTTTGCACAGAGTGATCCAACCAGACTATCCACAGATCTCACAGTTGGTGAGTTGTTGTGTTAGTAGTTCATAGTTAATTAGTCAATAAAGTATCTATCTATCTATCTATCTATCTATCTATCTATCTATCGAGAAAGGAACCTTTTGTCTGTATAAATCACACCTGCAGTTTCTCAAATATATATCATACAATGACAATATGTGACTTCCTCATACACAACAACAGACTTGACCTTGACCTTGTAGTAAATAAATGAACAGAAATCCTTTCAAGTCTGCACAAGAGCTCAAACAGTGATTCAGGAGATTAGTTTAGGACTCTCTGTGTTAGCAACACATTAACATCAACGGGCACCTCTTGGTCCTACGGGATGTAATTGCAATCCTTCTAAGATGAACCGGTTCTTCTTCCCATAGCCAACATAGCTTCAGTACACTTAATGTTTGCAAAGACTTGCTAATGCTCTCATTTTTGCATCAGGCTATTGTGAGTGTTGGACTGTTGCTTTTGCACTGAGTTGTCTGATAATCAGTGGGTGCGGGATGTCTGTCCCCAACTCCAGGTGTGTGTGAGTCTGGAGAAGAGCCTACTCCCCAGACTCACGTCCTCTCCCCCAGACATCGAGGCCCTGCGTCTGTACCTCACGCTGCCCGAGTGCCCACTGCTCCACAACCCCAGCAACTACACCTCACTCACCATTCCCCTGGCTAGTGGCACTGTCGGCCTGAAGGAGGCCGCCCACACGGTTCTCTGTGAGTGTCCCTTCCCTTGCCCCTGAAGTCAAGAGCAATATTAAAGCTATAATATAATAGTCTGCCCATCCATCTGTGTGAGGATCAGTGGTCATTAGGAACATTAATGACCCCCTGCCTTTTCTTCTACTGCCAACGGAGTCTAGGCATGCTTGTCTGATGCCAGCCGCTGGCATTCTTTCTTCCCTCCTGCAGGTAACTGGTGGTCGCGGCTGGAGCCCCCCATGTTCCAACGCAGGGTGGAGCTCTATAAGGAGGTGGTGCTGTACCTGCTGCGCATGCAGAAGGTGGGGGTGCCACCGTCCGAGCTGAAGATGCTCACCTGCTTCCTGCACCATTCGCTCAAGCTCCTAGGCCTTCTGCACGCTGTGAGTACCTCAGCTCAGAGCTGCAGTCAGACATGCCATTCACAGCTTCTCATTGATCTGCTTGCAACTAACAGGCTCATGAAAACTGTTTGCAGGTAACAAACTCGTAACTGTAAAAAAAATGTTCGCGTTGTTTACACTCAACGCATTGGTCATTGCGCACGCCAGTTGTGACTTCACAGGAATGCCAAAGCCCTTTATACTTGTGCATGGCGGTCGCAACACTAGTTGCAGACTTCTCCTGAACACAGGTGTTGCTTCTGTGAAAAGGCTATCGCTACCAACTTCACACCGTAGAAGAAGAAAAGTAAATAATACCAGATCTGTCAGTAGCATTGGCGTCAATGGCAGTAGCGACTGAGATAATAAAACTAAAGTAGCCTAGACCTATCTTTGATGATACTTCAGACTTCGGTTAGAGGGCACAACCGTCTCGCATAGTTTCCAATGTGTGTGCAGCTATCTGGCTAGCGCGGAGAGATGAGTTTGGGCCATTTCCTAAAGGGGAAAGAGATTTTCAGGTCTTTGGTTGAAAATACATCTCTTCATTACTTTTTGCTGGATTATTGCAATGTCTCTGGTTCCTAGTTATTTTCTCTTAATTCCCAGTGTTGCAACTCCTGCTGTTAACTTTGTTAGCCTAACTTCTCCAGCTGACTATAAAACTTCAAACTGACTGTTCAAACTTATCAGCTCCAATTCTACCACAACCCACTAAGGCAATATGATCCCCATTTTTAAATTAAATTTTTTCACAAGACTGTATCTTTATTATTTTACTAGGCCTACCTACTTTCATTCTTTCATTCATGTTATGTGAGATAATAGCCTTTTAAGTTTATTTAAGATGTGGGCTATATGACATGCTGACATGTCAGCCTGCTATGGTCTGATGTTGTCCTCTGATGATTTATGAATGAACTTAGAAAATGTGGTTGATGCCTGTAAAACAGTGGTTCTCAAAATGTGGGGCGAGCCCCAATAGTGGGGAATAGAGACATGATGGGTGGGGCGCGAGGAACAGGAGGAAATTAGTATGAATTAAAATAACATCTGATCCAGCGGACCAAGACAAGTCAATGTAACATGGAACGAAAATGCAAAAGAAAAACAAAAACAATTTAACGTTACCATTTTGCCGGGGTGATGGGGTCAGGTGGAGCTTGAAAATTCCCCACCTTCAAAGTGGGGAATGACAGAAAAAGTTTGAGAACTACTGCTGTAGAGGCATACCTGCTCCCTGATCCTGCCTTCTAGCTCATCTGTCCTGCTTTCAATCTAGACACTACCGCATTCGCGACCTTTGCGAAATTCGCTGTGCGCCAGAGGGATCAACGTCATTTTGACATCAAACTGGCGCGCTCAAGACAGGGAACACCGACTGAAAATAGGCCTTAAGGCATCATGTCCTGCAGACATGTTTTCAAAAATGTTGCTTGTGGTACAGCTCTCAAGTCATGATTTGTCACAGGTCAACGAGGCAGCTGGACAAATCATCCAGTACGACAAGTTCTACATCCACGAACTGGACGAGCTCATCGACATCCGAAACGACTACATCAACTGGATCCAGCAACAGGTCTACTCCTCTGTGAGTTTTCAATATGACAGCTATTAAGTCATCAATTTTATAGGCCTGCACTAACCATTTACCATGTTGGACAGCTGTTATTTAGATGAAATTAGATACAGGTGGTGATTGTTAATGCAGAACACAGAAGTTACATATCAGTCTTTACAAGCCTATGTGGAAAAAGATACCATAGATTTCAGATTCCTTCTTTAGATTTTTGTTTTATCCAAACCAAATAATCTCAAAGTGATGGAAAATGTCACCCACAAAATGACAATTTGACAAAAATCTTGCAACGCAAACTTGTTTGCCTAAGGCAAATCACACTGTGGTAAAATTAAATTAAATATGTATGAGTTGTACATTTGAAGGAGACAAATAGCATGATCTGCTCACTGCAAACATGCTCCTGCTTCTCTGTGTGCCTACAGCATGGAGACAGCTTCCCCGTGACAATGTGCAAATACCCATTTGTGTTTGACGCTCAGGCAAAGACCACACTCTTGCAGACAGACGCTGTCATCCAAATGCAGGTGGGCCTTCTCCGTCTGAGCGCTGTCAGCTCCATACCTGCAGCAGTCTGAATATATATAATCATGGACACACACACACACACACACACACACACACACACACACACACACACACACACACACGTACATGCCTCAAAGCACTAATTATCATATGCATAGAAAGAAAAGAGAACACCTCATGAAATCATGGGTTTGGCTGTCTTTGTGTGGGTGTTCTTTTTTGTGTGCTTGCGCGTGTGTGTGCATGTGTGTCATTTGCTTATCTATTATGTGTGTGTGTGAATGCCTGTGTGAATGTATGTGTGTGTGTGTGTGTGTGTGTGTGTAGATAGCCGTAGACCAGGCTCAGCGGCAGAACTTCAGCTCACTCTTCCTCCCCGTGGTGGAGTCGGTGAACCCCTGTCTCATCCTCATCGTGCGGCGCGAGAACATCGTGGGCGACACCATGGAGGTTTTGCGCAAGTCCAAAAACGTGGACTACAAAAAGCCCCTCAAGGTGACTCCTCTGGTCTCATGCACTTTAGAACAAAGAACGCAAATTTTAACCTCAAATTCATATTTTATTGAGAGACAATATTTGTGTCATCCGTGTAAGACAAGGCTATCTTCAATGTGTGTTTGTTTGTGTTTTTGTGTGTTTGCATGTGTTTTTGTGTGTGTGCGTGCATGTGTGTTTGTGTGTGTATGTGTATGTGTGCATCTGCATTTGTGCGTGTGCGTGTGCGTGTGTGTGTGTGTGTGTGTGTTGTGTTTGTGCGTGCGGTGCAGGTTATCTTTGTAGGGGAGGAGGCGGTGGATGCTGGAGGTGTGAGGAAGGAGTTCTTCCTCCTCATCATGAGAGAGCTGCTTGACCCCAGGTACGGAATGTTCCGTTACCACGAGGAATCCCGTCTCATCTGGTTTGCCAACAAGGTGAGCTACAGAAATCTTACTCTTAAGGATGCAAGCGTGTGTGTATGCATTGAATGCATGCTATGCAATGCGTTCACACTGTGTGAATGTGTCTTGTGCAAGAGTCAGAATACCATATTTTAGTGTGAGTGAAGCCTTTGAAAAAAAAATGGTGAGCTGGCTGCTAAACATGTTTCCAAATTGTGTTTCCCTTAAACATTGCGTAGATTTTTTGAGCTTTCGAACAGGTTGTGTAGTCCCCACATTTTATAGCCCTGTAAAGTTCCCTCAGGGAATCTTGAGATCTTGAATGGCTCATAAATTACTTTCCTTAATGACACCTGTATGAATCATAGCCTGTCCACATCATAATGACATCATAATAACACTGTCAAAATACCATGGACTTGGCCAGGGTTGTTGGTTTCAATAGCGGCTGTGTTTCAGACGTTTGAGGACATCGACCTGTTCCACCTGATTGGGGCTATCTGTGGCCTGGCCATTTATAACCTGACCATCGTGGAGCTGAACTTCCCCCTGGTGCTCTACAAGAAGCTCCTTCAGAGGGCCCCCACCCTGGACGACCTGAAGGAGATGATGCCCGACGTGGGCAGGTGTGTTCTTCATCCACTCAACTTCTCCTTTAGCCTGGCTGACACCAGACCGTCTCTCAAAAGACAATTAGCCCATTTCACAGTGTCCAGGTGTCCGACCTCGTTGATGTTAATGATTGGTCTAGAAATTGCTCTAGAAATCTTTGGTTCACTTCCGATTTTCAAGAGGTGAACCAGCAGTGGCACTTGCCTGTTACCAAAAACCTGTTACCAAATGCTTTCCAAAGAACAACAAACAAACGAAGGTTTTACGTGCAGTTGTTTACTCCGTCCCTGTTTTTGAAAACACAGCCATTTGCCGTTCCAACCGCCCTCCTCTGTCATAAACCCACCCCATACCAGATAAATCTTCTGATTGGTTCCTGGGTGTTTGGGGGATTTGGAAGTCGACTCCATTGGGAGAATTGCCAGACGGGCTTGCGGAACAAATTCAAATGTGCTACCAGGTTGACCTGGGTTCACCCAGACTCCCTATCCTCAGTCCTCCTCTCTCTTTCCTCAGCACTGCCATTCTTTGATTACATTTTGTGATTTGATTTGTAATCACCTCATTGAAGCTCTGGTGCCCTGTTCTGTGTTGTTGAGCAACGAGAGCTCTTTCTGAAGCCATAATTAAACTCAGCCCTAGTTGGCCCCATGAACCGTGTAGTTAAAGGAGAAATCCTGCAATTTTTCATTTTTCAGAGATCTCTGTTTCTTGAGGTCACTGAGTACTGTCAGTATGGAAAAAACCTCAAACATTTGGTAAAGCAGTCAGGCAGCTACAGCGCCACACTCTAGGGTCATAAACATGGGGGCTCATGAACATGTCCCCAGAGTGTAGCACTGTAACTGCCTAGAAGCTCTAACTGTTTGAGCTAGGCAACTTAAGCTAGGTAAAACCGATTGTTGTTTTTAGGGGGTTGTACCAACAGTACTCAAGACCACAAGAAACAGAGATCTAAATGAAAAATTGCTGGATTTCTCCTTTAAGACTATTTAGTGAAACAAGGCATGTGCACTTCGCCCTGTTTCTTTGGCCTGAGAGAAGTAGGAAGTGACCATCTTGTGCCTCTCCCTCAGGAGTCTGCAGCAGCTGCTGGATTACACCGAGGACGACATCGAAGACACCTTCTGTCTCAACTTCACAGTAAGAACAATGCTGCATCTCTGAATTTCACCTTTGAGGAGCCTGGCGTTTTAGCATTAGAATGTGGAACTGCTACTACCGCTGCCCAGCGAGTGACTGCTGTTTTCAGGAGATATGCTTTCATTTTAGGTCACAGAGGACAACTATGGAGCGACAGAGGTGTTGGAGTTAATCCCTAATGGGGCTGACATAAATGTGAAGAAGTCCAACAGGTACAAAACGAGGTCATAGCCATCTCCTAGAGTCTTCCTTATTTACAGGCTCAAATCCGTGAATAGGATATTCTGATGAAGGAGGCCTTTCTCTGTATGTGTGGCATACCCCCTCCGCCACCATCACATTTATTTGATGATGAATAATTCATTTTGACTTTGTCAGGCAGGAGTTTGTGAACGCATATGTGGATTACATCTTCAACAAGTCTGTGGCGCCACTGTTTGAAGCCTTTGCTGCTGGATTCCACAAAGTATGTGGTGGCAAAGTGCTGCTTCTCTTCCAGCCCAGCGAGCTTCAGGCCATGGTCATCGGGAACACTAACTACGACTGGAAAGAGCTAGAGAAGGTGATCCGACACACTCCTTTTTTTAAAGTATAAAGTATATTGGGGTTTTTTGCCATTACTCAGATAAGATGGTGGCACCTCTAGTCTGGCACATTCAGGATGAACACCATCAGCTTGGCTTTCAGGGAGTCTCGTGGTCACTGAGTCTTGCTCAGTCACGCCTGGCACTGCATATAAGGTTACAGTTGGCTGGATAGCCTTTCAGTGTTTGCTCTCACCCCCTTGTGGCGGATGTGTATTACTGAGTACTAGGGTCAGACTGACATTCAATTCAGGTCGTGTAAGATCCCCTGATTTCCTGTTGCTCAAATAATGTTATATAAAGCATTATCGGTATAAATATGTAAGTACATATAGGATTATTTTTGTTAATACATATATGTGAGAGGGCATAAATGCCAAATACAACAGCTTGGCATTCTTCTTAATTTTTCAACACGCTTCCTATCTCTCTTTCTTTGTCTTTGTAGAATACAGAGTATAAAGGGGAGTACTGGGCCGATCATCCCACCATCAAGGCTTTCTGGGAAGTTTTTCACGAACTGCCTTTGGAGAAGAAGAAGCAATTTCTCTGTAAGTGTCACTTCCTTTGAATTATGAGTTTATTTTGTATTGCTTTTGTCATGCTTACCTTTTCTCGTACAGATAGGGCACATGAGAATTTCCAGTCTTTTATTTAAGTATATTCACCATCGGCTGTGTGTTTGTGTGTGTTTGTGTTTGTGTGTCTGTGTGTGTGTGTCTGTATGTGTGTTTGTGTTTGTTTGTGTGTGTGTGTGTGTGTGTGCGCGGTGTGCTTGCGTGCGTGCAGTGTTCCTCACAGGAAGTGACCGCATCCCCATCCTGGGCATGAGGAGCCTGAAGCTGGTGATCCAGCCCACGGGCGGGGGCGAGCAGTACCTGCCGGTGGCACACACCTGCTTCAACCTGCTGGACCTGCCCAAGTACAACAGCGCCGCCATGCTGCGCAGCAAACTGCTGGAGGCCATCGAGCACAACCAGGGCTTCAACCTGGCCTGAGTGACCCGCATGGGAGCCCCTCGTCCCCAGCCACCGAACACGGGGTCAGGCCCGGTATAGAGCCTGAGCTTTTTTTACCTCATGCAGTGTAGAGCCTAATTGGAGGGATGGAATGGTGGGTGTAATAGATGGAAGACCACTGGACGTAATCTGCAGAACAAACAAACACTCTTGTTTTTTATTTTTTTCTTTTATTGGGGAGTGATCAAACCGTAGTCTGTCACTGGACAAGACTACAGCACTGTTCTGTGGATACATGACTGGGAACATATAGTCTTGCCTCTGTAAATGGAATTATGGAACCGCATCAAAGTTCTGTTAGGGTCTTCAGTATTATAGGTTGTTCTTAATCCTTTTGATTGACTTTAAGTTAATATTTGGGAGTTGGCACAGTTGAATAGAGTGAATGCATACTGATCTTTTCACATCTTTTCACACTGATGGTACTTTTTGTTAGTTGTTGTGCATTAAGGAACCCAAAGCACCCACAAACGTAGCTAAGCATCCATTTCTGTGGCCCGTTTTTAAGCCGTTCATCTTGGTGTCATTTCATCATTTCAACACCAGTCGTCTCATTTGGGACATTCTTGATGAAGCCCTGCTTGTTCCACATAGTGTTAGGTCACATCAGACGTGTCGACCAATCAGAACGAGAAGACATCTCCAGAGTGTCGTGGTGGTGGATGGACACTAAACCAATTCACACAATTAGACACGTCATGTCTGCTGGCCATATCATTCTCTGCATTCATGGAGCACATGCTGGCTTCGCGAGAGAGAATCACAGCACTGACGAATGAGTGAAAGTGACTCCCACTGCAGTGGCCACATATCGGCGAAAAGATGTGTGTTCTCCCTAAAGCTGAGTTGTTGCATTTGGCTGTAAGCCTTAAGCTAGCTACAAATAAATACCTTTGCAGCCGTGTGGATTGTGTTGATTTTGCAGGTTATTGGCATGGTATACAATGCAAAATACTGAAATTGATAGTTTAGATAAATCTTGGATGTAACTGTTTGCAATTTTTACATAGTTGGTAGGTGAGTGATTCAGGTGTAGAATGTGCAAAGGTGTAAATTCAAATTAAAGGAGATAAACTCTAAAATATTTTTACAATTAGCCTCTCCATACACTGCCTGATGACAACTTTTAGACTTCCCAATGAACTTTGCACTCAGTTATACAGAGTTATCCAAATATTAATATTAAATTCATTTTATTTACCAGTTGATATACAGAGAAATAGAGGAAGTGTTTCAATGAGCAGGAGCTGAATGACATAAATTGCCATAAAGACATTCCTTTTTGTAGCATTAGAAGTACTTTAATGAAGTAATCAGAACATACACATTCTTTTACAGTGGACACCATCAGAGTGTCCCTCGGGCTGGTTGTGGTCCAGGCAGTAGTGGTCTGCGCTCGGAGAGGCCCTCTAATGAGGCAGGTCATGGTGGATCAGCTGATAGTGGGAGCCACAGGAAGGGCAACGCTGAGGTCTCCCTTCGTGAACCCAGAACCACACTATTTGCGTGTTGTCCTCCTCACCTGAAATCAAAAGGGGTTGGTCGTCAATGAACTGTATAACTTGCATTTTGGTGGGCATCTGTGAATTCTGATTTTGCTCATCATATCACCTATTTAATCACGATCGCTGGTAGTTAAATACAACAGTGGATTGTCCTGTCAAATGAAGTTGATAGGTATTTATATTACTCAAGTGTTAAAATGTGTCTGACGCCTCTTCTACTGGGACGTCTGGCTGTGTACTTAAGTGGTACATTTTACCATTCACAAATTATTCTGTGTAATTACAGAGTTCACTGTAAAGTGGAGTGGCATTTCACTTACAAAGACAGCCGACAATACGCTTATTTTGCGTGCTGGGAACAATATGTGGGTCCGCTCTTGTTCCAGCATAATGTTTTGGTTTGAAGATGCTGTAAGGATCCTGAGGAGACAAAGCAAAGACCCAAGTCATTTGGGAATCTTAAAACAATATCGGCTGAAACACACTAAAGATAAAATCACGACAAATTTGTCGGGCTCACCTTTCCCTTCTTCAGCGACTGCAGAATGCGCCTCTCCAAACCGGCCGCCTGCTCCTCATCTGTCGGTATTCCTGAGAGACGAGTATAAACATGCCACCACCTTAGATGTACGAATACAATACCACGTTTTTTCACTATATTGTCATCATATTTCTCAGGACTAGCAGGTGCATTCCTATCTGCAGAATAATTATAGGGTTGATGCAAAATACGAATGTAATCTCGAGTAGTCAAAGAGCCTCACAGTTGGGATTGTTGTTAAGGCAAACAAGGTGTTGTTTACACTGTGGACCTATACATGTGGACCTGTACATTTCGCGCAACCATGATAAAATGCGCACAAAAATGGAGAGGTAAATTCTGGTTTGAGGATAGCTGTTCGATAATTTCCGTTGCGGCTGTTGACTATGCTAAACTGCACGTCCGCAAACCTGTTACTCCACGGCCAGTTATGTCCTCCATGCTCAAAGGAAATTGGCACAACTTCTTGGAGCACTTGCCAAAAGAGGTGGGCCTGCCAAAGGGCCTTCCACGAGGATATAGCGTACTCGAAATGACCTTGATTTTTCCTGGATTATTCAAAATCAAAATACTTTACCCTACCTGCTGAAATAATTATTATATTAACTAAAAAACTATCAATGCTCATAAATATCATCCACAGTTCAGGCTACTCGTCCTGCGTCGTGCGTAATGTTCCCTAAATATAAATATTACGCACATAGCGCAGCATTCGGTTACAATAACTTTCTCAACTATACGTCTCTCATGTCATAGAGTAGGTAAAGGTAAACATGCTATGGATTCATTTGGTTATCAATATCTGAGAACTTAAAATTCCTTGAAATCTAGACTGATTGAAACATGTCCAGACGGAAAGAATTAACATAAAGTTCTTTAGTTAAATAACTTACCTTTTCCTGCGGCCAATGCCCTTTGTGGCAATCTCATCGGAACATTAATTCTGGCTAATTGGATAGTTTTGCAAGTTCGGAGGAGAATTCTACTAGCCATGTTTGCGACAACTGTACTTTCACTTCCCACTGTATGACCTGAGACAGTCCGTTGTACTGAAATGACCTGACGTCTAGCCTGCACTGCCTATGACTGACGTACACTTGACCATTCATGGCACAGTGGTGGTGCGTATAGACCAATAGGCTGGAAGAAACAAAGCTTAGGCTTTCAAGCAGGTGTTCATTTCATTATTAGCCTACAAACATGTGAATCTATAGGCCTATTTAGCTACACTTACCAAAAAACTTTTTACAGTCTATATTTAATCAGAAGGCCTATGTGTGAATGTGCCATACATTACCAACTATTTACTCAATAGGCTAACAATAGCAAACTTTGCGCTTTAATACGGAGTCCTACATGGCCATGGTAAGAATGTGTTTTTATTGAGCTGGGATTTTTTGAGCTCTTATTGAGTTCCCTCGCAATACTTTGCCATCTCACAAGTTTTTGCGTTAGGCTACCTCGCAATGCAAAATTATCGCGTGGGAACGTACAACGCATTGTAAGGAAAGTGTTGGGAGGGAATGCAAGACTATTGCAAGGTCTTTATACATTTAATATCTATACTTCTATACATTTATTGCTATACACTTCCACCTCTAACAAATAATTCCCACTATGGCCCTGTCGGAGAATCTCACCGTAGATTTTTCTCAACATACCATTAATACGGCTGTTATGCATCTGTGGAATCAAATGTTTATTTTACACTGTTTCAACAGTAGTCACATAAAAATAGCATCAATGCATCACAAATGCAGAAAACAGAATGAGAGAGTTGGGTGAGTCACTGGAGGGAATAGGCTATACAGCCATTTGCTGATTATTTGGGATACATTTCTGTAAATGTTGTGTTACCATGTACAATCACAAAATGTGTTGTTAGCGAATACTCCTTATTAATAAGTCTATTCATGCCAGCAAAAGCCTCTTATCTTCCTCTCATTTCCTCCCAGTGTCCATGTACACATTGATCATTCCTCTCCTTGTCACGACACCTGTGCCCTTCTGTCCTGACTCACAGACACTCAGAAAAACAATTACAAATCTGGATGAAAGAAAAATGAAGGTTGCTTTGCAGTGTTCCCTTTCCAAAAGTACACATCCTATCATCATTAAATATGTCTTTTCAAAGAACTAAAAGGTCCATGGAATGTCCTTCGCAGAGGGTGATGAGGAAAGAGCTCACACTAATTGCCAAGGCTCAAGTTCAATAGGGAATATCTACACTAATTGATAAGGCTCAAGTTCAATAGGGAATATCTGCACACTGCAGACCGTAAGTCAACTGCAATGTTACAACTAGCAAATACTCAAGTAATTGTCTACATCTACTAAAAACTTAACCCACATACTATAGTAGAATAAACATAATACATGAGGTGCTACAGTTATATTTCATAATTCCTGAATTTCTGTAAGATATCAGAAGGAGCGTCAGCTGACCAGCGGAATCTCTGATGCCAGTAGTCACCTGGGTGAAGAGAAAAATATAGACAACAATAAACAGCTTTAAATAAGATGCACTTTACAGCAGAGCAAGTGAAGAAACAACACGTGTGAATAAACAACACTCATATAATACTACACAATTAAAAGGCCGTAACACATGCATTAACATGTCATAGGAAAACAAGAAGTCAGACACAGATGAGCTACTTGTATACTGTATCAGAAAATGAAGAGTCTCTCACTGGAGGACAGAGGAGCCTCCGAGGACAGCTCCTCAGTCTGCTCCAGTTTAGAGATGGAGGCCTTCTCCTCAGGTACTGGTGGTGCTGATGATTCCTTGGAGTCCTCCAACATAGGCTCTTTCTTAGCCCTCACGGCCCAGTGCATTGACTGAAAACAATATACAGCATACCTCATCAAACAATGGACCACTAGAATTATTTTTACCACCAACTGTCACCTGTTTATTCAGTACCAGAACCGATGAAATAATGTATACTGTAAGTTACTAAAGATAATAAGTTGCTAAATCTACATGCTTTACATCAACTGTTATTTTTGCCTCTACATTCTGCATTACATCTGACTACATATCTTTATGGTAACACACTGACAGGAGTATGTTTAATGTATCTACATACAGTTTTCACAGACTGGCTGAGGGCTCGCCAGTCTCGGAAAGGCACTGTTAACTGGCTCCTCATCCAAAGGTCATAATTCTTCCTGCTCTCCTCATTGGTCAAAACCTCTTTAGCTTCCTGTAACCTTTGAAATTCCTCCACTGGAAAAGAAAGAAATGTTGAAAACCAAATATTATATGAATATATTAATGCATATTTTTGAAACAGAAAAGGACCATAGTTAAATTAATGTGTCTTTAAATGTTATTTTGGATGTAGTTTGACTATGCGCTACATTTATTCACCTTACGTTTTTAATCCAAAGCGACTTGTATGAGGAACAACAATTCCTTGCAAAGTTTTAATGTCTCAAATTGTGGTCCAGCTACTCCATACAGAACCAAGGGTTGCATGGATTTCCGTAAGGGTAGTTATAGCTTTACTAGAGCTTTGAACAACATGAGGGTGTTGAAGAAAACAGGATAATAGTCTTGCTATTCAGCAAGCAGCACAAACTTCATTAAAACCATGCATACAAAAAAGAGTAAAGGGTCATACCTGCTTTGGGGTTTTCTGGATGCTTGTCAGGATGACAAGCCAATGCTCTTATTTTGTATTCATTCACTATCTGTTCTGTCTTAAGGATGAAGACAAAAACAAGAGAGCCTGATTATTTTTCACAAGACAAGAAACACTAACATCTGTTCATGGTCAATTGAGGTCAAGAAATATGTTTGGCAGTTACAATTCTCTGTACCCTCTTCTTTGAAAGAAAATGACTAAGACATCATCAGATTGTGCATTGTGGGCTATGACCATGAAGACAATTAGCCTGCAGCGGACCCGCTATTCGTATTCAACAGGTCCGCCTACCTTTGGGTCTCTTGTTGAGCTATGAGTCATCCAGTTTGATATTAATAAACGATGATGGAGTAAGAATACACAAAACACAGCGCCTGTATAATCCATATTCAAACAAACTGTCGTTAAAAACTACACTCGTTTGTCCAGATGTGCTTTCCATTTTCACATGAAAGTCTATAAACTATTCTAAGTGGTTTGTAATTTTTAAAACAGTGGGCTACTCGAATGCACTGCAGAAACATAGCATGACTGAAGAATTGCAAATGTTGGCTATCACAAAAGTAAGCTACACCACCATAACAAACAACCAATCTTACCGATGACAGCTCATCGCACCCAAGTAGGCCGTAATAATCTTCCAAATCTTCCGATCTGCAATTCAAAATCGACTCCATATGAGCCAAAGAACCCTTGCCGTTGCCAACAGTGCCGTCACCTCTCACAGCCTGCTAGATGTGACAATTTTGTATCTGCCACTGTTACAATATATTCACATGCTCTCAGTGCGCATGCGCATTCTTTTCATCGTCTGTCAACTCTGCTCGGCTCAACTCTGACACACAGGGAATGCCAAAGGCAAAGGCAGAGTTTGAAAATCAGTAATTACGAACACATTATGGCAAAATTACAAGACCATGTTTCAAATTTGAAGAAATAAAATGTACAGGCTTCAAACAATTGTGGAGTCGAATAGAAGAGAGACAACAAGACTCTTTATCACACTCCCCCAAATTATTGATTTACCATATTACTGTTAAATTACATATAACTTGTCATTGTTTCATTGTTTTCATTATGGTTTGGTCATCCACTATCCCATAATGCCTCACTGCTCATTCAAGCACCATCGGAAGTGTACTCTATTCCTTTTCCACCCATTACAGCGCGAGTAGCATGGTGGTGGACTGAGGCAGGGGTCTGAAATTTACAATACAGCGGTTTAGATAAAGTTGTCCAAGATGTCTTTCCCCGCAAAGGAAGAGGAGGAGGAGGTACAGCGAATATCTTTTTTATTTAGTAGAATTCGCCGCCATGTGACTTCTCTTGTCCGTGATGGCGTAGCTAGCTAGTTAGCTAACTGAAGGCTAGCCGGCAGATGCTTCTAGTAACGTACACAGCATCACTCGCATTTGCTAGCTAGCTCGTCATGCTGAAAGAAAACCCCGTTGCATTCAAACTAGGTTGGATTGCAGTGATATGCTGTAATTTAGTAAGTGGTTAAGTAAAACAAATCACATAGTCAATAGTTGAAACGATTGTCATTCTGCCACAGTAAGTTGACGCTAATGTCAGGTCAATTTTTATTGACTTGTGATGGACAGCTTGTAAATCTCTTCAGATGCCATTGACTTTACAGATATAGCTTAAGCACATGAAATATGTAAGCAATGGCATATTGAGTTTGTGTATTTGGGGAAGCCTAGCCCCAATGCTTCTCCCTTGTTCGTTTTAGTGTTTCGTCTAGGCCTGACGTTAATTTAATTTCTTGATTCTTAATATCTCAGTTCTGCGTGTCTAATGTAATTTCTCAATCTTTACAGTATGACCCATATTCATATACCAATGACTATGATCTTCACACTGGTAAGTAGCCTATGTGGATTAGTCATACAATTGTTGTGCTGTGCCATGATGTGAATTCCATGTTATCCTGCTTCTCTTGACATACTTTTAAGCTGGCCAGGCCCGCTCAATCTCTCCCCCACTTTGCCTTTGCCCCCACTTTCTCCCTCAGGTGACCCAAAAGCTGACCTGGCATTTGAGCGTCAGTATGAGCAGCAGACCTACCACGTCATCCCTGAGGTGATCAAGAACTTCCTGCAGTATTTTCACAAGACCACCTCAGATCTCATCGACCAGAAGGTGTACGAGCTGCAGGCCAATCGGGTGTCCAGTGAGAGCATCGAGCAGAAAATCTATGAGATCCAGGATGTTTACGAAAACAGGTGTGTTTTGTAGAGTTGTTCACACTTCCAGAAACATCTGTCATTGAGTTTCAATTGATTGGTTATTTAAAGGTTAAGGTCGTTGTTTGTTATCGATCAATTGATCGCCATTGTATGTGTGGCTTTTAGCAAAAATCACCGTTGAGGATGATGTCAGCTGTATAAAGAAGGAGTAGTGTATTGGAGCTGTAGTATGGGGATAGTGGGGTGCTGTTGTTATTCAATTCTTAATGCTTTTGAATCTCTCTTGTCCAGCTGGAACAAGCTCACTGATAGATTTTTTAAGACCTCTCCCTGGCCTGAGGCGGAGGCCATCGCATCACTGGTGGGCAATGGTAAGTGTGTTTGGCCCCTCTCCTATTGAGATTTTATAGGGTTCCGTTTGTTTGGACTTTGAACATACATGATCGATTTCTATTAATGTGTGAGATCATTTGGTTGTCTCTCTTTCATCCTCTTGCAGATGCAGTGTTCTTGATTCTTTATAAAGAGTTGTACTACAGGCACATCTACGCTAAAGTCAGCGTAAGTTTGAGTTGATTTTTTTGTCTTGTCTATGGATTATAAATCTGCGGTTATAAATAGTGTTAAACTAGTGAATGTTCCCTATATTACAAATTGGTATTTCACTAAATTTGGCATAGCATAGAAATTCTATTTTTAGAGGTTGATGAGGTGAAATTGTTGTGTTGATGTAGTAGTAGTTTGAGTGGTGTAATCTAATATATTCCGTCATATTTTCATAGGGAGGACCAACTCTGGAACAGAGATTTGAATCGTATTATAACTATTGCAATCTTTTCAACTACATTCTCAGTAAGTATATTTCTTTGCAAGCATCTTAACTTGCTTTGATACACACAGTTTAATCTCTTTGAACAACATGCAGAGTACACTGAGTGCACTACATAACTCAAAGTAAACAGTCTTGAGAAGCTGAATCTGTGTTGTACTTAGTATTACTTTTGTCCAGTTTGCAAATTATACGGGTACAATCAATTGAAGTATTCAGTGTGTTACCATGGTATAACCATGAATGTTGAAAAATGTTTTAAAGAAAATATGAGGTCACTCTCAAGAGTGAAACAGTTTCAACTTTTTGGATCCCCAAACTGAAGAGCACCAGAGGAACACCCTAACAGCACTCCTTGCAAATTGTTTGTGGCTGGATATATAATATTTTCTAAGTCCCCAGTTGATGAATTTCTCCTCATGATGCTGGTCTGACCCTCCGTGTTGTGCTTTCTCTGTAGATGCCGATGGGCCCGCACCTCTGGAGCTTCCCAACCAGTGGCTTTGGGACATCATTGATGAGTTCATCTACCAGGTAAAACCAAAGTCAATGCTAGAGTGTGCAATATGATTTCACCAACACCATTTCATGAACGGTGCTACACTGTATTGTCGCATCAATAGCATTTTGATGTTATGAGGTTTAATCCTGAGCCCTTTTGCTCCTTCCCGTAGTTCCAGTCCTTCAGCCAGTACCGGTGTAAGACTGCCAAGAAGTCTGAGGAGGAGATTGAGTTCCTTCGCAACAACCCCAAGATCTGGAATGTGCACAGCGTGCTGAACGTGCTCCACTCTCTGGTAGACAAAAGCAACATCAACGGACAGCTGGAGGTCTACACGAGCGGAGGTAAGACGAGATGAGGGGCTACTTCATTTTTCATTTGTGCAGGATATAATGTTAATCTTTATACAGTTACTTTTGTGCGGTTTGACTTGGGCTCTCAGTATCCTGATACATTTGGATGGATATTGGGTCCTACTTGCTTACAATACACAGATGGGTTTCCAAAAAATCAAATATTGTGAAAATGTTCATTTTTACCCCCTAATTTAGTTCAAAAAGTGACGCATGTATTCATAACATATAAAGTAAGCTATTTCGAGCCTTTTTTAATTTAATTTTTATGACTAATGATGACTGCTTACAGCTCATGAAAAACCAAAATCGGTTATCTCAAAATATTAGAATAAAAAGTTCATAAAACAGAAATGTCAACCTGAGAAGATCTCTAATCATGTTAATTAACTCAAAACACCTGTAAAGGTTTCCTGAGCCTTAAATCTCCCAGTCTGGTTCATTACACACAACCACAATCATGGGGAGGACTGCAGACTTGACAATTGTCCAGAAGACAGTTATGGACACACTCCACAAGGAGGGTAAGACAAGACAATTGCTGAAAGGGCAGGCTGATCACAAAGGGCTGTATCAAAGCAAATCTGTGGAAAGTTCACTGGAAGGAAAAAGTGTGGTAGGAAAAGGTGCACAAGCAAAAGGGATGACGGCAGCCTTGAGGATTGTGAAGCGAAGACGATTTAACAACTTCACAAGGAGTGGACAGAGGTTGGGGTCAGTGCATCAAGAGCTTCTGTGCACAGACGTGTCCAGAAAAAGTGTTGCATTGCAAGCCTCTCCTGAACCAGAGACAGTGTAAGAAGCGTCTTACCTGGGCTAAGGATCGAAAGAACTGGACCGTTGCTCAGTGGTCGAAGGTCCTCTTCTCAGATGAGAGCAAATTTTGCATTTCATTTGGAAATCAAGGTCCCAGAGTCTGGAGGAAGAGTGAACGGGCACAACAGCCAAGTTGCTTGAAGTCCAGTGTGAAGTTTCCACCGTCAGTGAGGCTTTGGGGTGCAATGTCATCTGCTTTTGTTAGTCCACCGTCTTTTATCAAGTCCAGAGTCAATGCAGCTGTCTACAAGGAGATTTTACAGCACTTCATGCTTCCATCTGCTGGCAAGCTTTATGGAGATGCTGATTTCCTATTCCAGCAGGACTTGGCACCTGCCTGCAGTGCCAAAAGTACCACAGAGTGGTTTGCTGACCATGGTATTGCTGTGCTTGATTGGCCAGCCAGCTCGCCTTGACCCCCACAGAAAATCTATGGGGTATTGTCAAAAGGAAAATGAAATACACCAGACCCAACAACACAGATGAGCTGAAGGCCGTTATCAAAGTAACCTGGCCTTCAGTAACGCCCCAGCAGTGCCATGGACTCATTGCCTCCATGCCACGCCACCTTAATGCAGTAATTTGTACACAAGGAGCCCCAACCACGTGCCTACTGGTTAGCGCTTCGGACTTGTAACCGGAGGGTTGCCGGTTCGAACCCCGACCAGTAGGCACGGCTGATGTGCCCTTGAGCAAGACACCTAACCCCTCACTGCTCCCCGAGCACTGCTGTTTTTGCAGGCAGCTCACTGCGCCGGGATTAGTGTGTGCTTCACCTCATTGTGTGTTCACTGTGTGCTGAGTGTGTTTCACTAATTCATGGATTGGGATAAATGCAGAGACCAACTTTCCCTCACAGGATCAAAAGAGTATATATACTTATACTTATATATAACCAAGTATTGAGTGCATACATTTACTTTACTTCTTATAACTTATCAACTTACTATTTTTTCTGAAGTTCGACATTTCTATTTTATGAACTTTTTTTATTCATGAGCTGTAAGCCCGAAATAAAATTTCTCAATATTCACATTTTTTGACCCACAAAAAATGTGAATATTGAGACCCACCTGTAGTTCATTCATCATGGTTTATGAAAGTGAGTTACTTGAGTGAAAGTGATGAAAGTGAGTTACTTAAAAGTGAGTCTCCTACAAACTCAAAGAAAACACCATTCAATTCAAAAATCAGTGAAATGTTTTCCTAATGCCAAGTGATCTGATCTAATCTGGTCTGCTGTGTCCTGGGTACAGGCGACCCAGAGAGTGTGGCTGGGGAGTATGGACGCCACTCGCTCTACAAGATGCTGGGCTACTTCAGTCTGGTGGGGCTGTTGCGCCTGCACTCACTGCTGGGCGACTACTACCAGGCTATCAAGGTCCTGGAGAACATCGAGCTCAACAAGAAGGTAGGCCTCGTACTGCACGCCTGCCCTGCGATGCTGTTGAGTGTGTGATTGTGTCTGCAGGGCTGTGCATAGCCCTGTCTAGTGTGTATGGTGACCATGACCAGGAACAGCTCTCTTTTTTTGTTGTTTTCAAGACTAAATTGATCTAATGTCCATTTAATGTTTCTGTATTAATGTATGTTGTATGTCATGTCTGTGTCTTCTGAATGGACCTTGACTCTGCCAATAAAGTTGATGATGTATGTAATAGTGTTCAAAACACTGATACATTAAAGTAATAGTGAGATTATTATTACATGGTATGAATCTGAGTCTGAGCGATGTAATGTTTAGGTGTTTCTGCAAAGTCTTAAGTCCCATTTAATTCCCACAGTCTCTCAAACATGCGTTCTTTTCTGTTCTGACCAAACTGACCCCCTCTTCTCTGTACTCCATCAGAGCATGTATTCTCGCGTTCCCGAGTGTCAGATCACCACCTACTACTACGTGGGCTTTGCTTACCTGATGATGCGCCGCTACCAGGACGCCATCCGTGTCTTCGCTAACATCCTGCTCTACATCCAGCGCACGCGGAACATGTTCCAAAGGTCCACCTATAAATACGAGATGGTCAGTCCCTTCTCTTGAGTCTGCTCTCTGCACAAATACGAGATGGTCAGTCCCTTCTCTTGAGTCTTTTGTTGTCTCTAAGAACTTGTCCAAAGCTTGTTTCTTGTGTAAGGTCTTTCGTTGTACAGCAGTTTATTTTGCTGAAGATACATGTCAAGACAGCCAATCATCTTGTAATGTCTAGTATTAGAAGGCTAGGGAATAGGGTTGGCTTCGCTCAGATGGATTGGTTTAGGCTGAGTGATATTGGTTTGTGATGCCTGCACTCATGGGCTGTCTTGCCGCCTTCTCCCTCCCATCACCAGATTAACAAGCAGAATGAGCAGATGCACGGCTTGCTGGCCATCGCCCTGACCATGTACCCCATGAGGATCGACGAGAGCATCCACACTCAGCTGCGGGAGAAGTACGGCGACAAGATGCTCCGCATGCAGAAAGGGTGAGTAGAGTCCTTACTTACACACACCCACACACACACAAGGACGCACGCACGCACACACACACACTCACTCTCTCACCAGCTACAGTGTCATACTTAACGCTGTTGTCCTAAATGCTGTTCTTGCAAAGGGAATGAGAAGGGGGCACACATTTTAACATGCCTTTAGACAAACCTGCTGTTTAATTAATAATTGATTTATCAGATCAGAATAATCAGTATTTTTGCCTCCGTACAAAATGTCCGGTGTGATCTGGTTTGAATGTTACGCCTCATGTATGTAACAGGGTTCCCATGGGTCATGGAATTTCTGGAATATCATTGAATTTCGGAAAGTCTATTCCAGACATGGAAAGTCAGGGAATTTATCATTTTTGGGGCAAAGTCATGGAATATCAGGGCATTTTATTGAAGCATTTTAAAATTTACTTGCCAAAATACATTAATATAAATATATTTCCACACAGAATTGGTGTTTGTCTGGTTATTAGCTTTACTGCTTGCTTGAGTAGTTGTGGTTAATCCAACTTTGTTTATTCAGTGCCCATTTATTTATCTCCCGCTCTAAAAAAGTAAACGTTTCTTGAACGGCTGCTCTGAAATCATTGGTTGGTATATTGTAGTATTCATTATATAGTAAGTCATGGAAATTCCGTTTTTTGTCAGGGAAAAGTCATGGAATTTTACATTTGACTTAGAGTGGGAACCCTGATGTAATGTTTGTCTGGTTTCCTCTGTGGTGTCCTCCAGAGACCTGACCGTCTTTGAGGAGCTCTTCAGCTTCGCCTGCCCCAAGTTCCTGTCTCCGGTGGTGCCCAACTATGACAACGTCCACCCCAACTACCACAAAGAGCCCTTCCAGCAGCAGCTCAAGGTCTTTGCCGAGGAGGTGCAGCAGCAGGCCCAGCTCTCCACCATCCGCAGGTACCGCACTTCCCTGTGTGTGTGTGTGTGTGTGTGTGTGTGTGTATATATAGACCATAGGTACCACACTTCCCTGTGTGTGTGTGTGTGTGTGTGTGTATAGACCATAGGTACCGCACTTCCTGTGTGTGTGTGTGTGTGTGTGTGTGTGTGTGTGTGTATAGATCATAGGTACCGCACTTCCCTGTGTGTGTGTGTGTGTGTGTGTGTGTAAAGCTGTTTGTGCCTTTTGTTGTTTTGGTTTGTTTTTATTTATTTGACTAAACTTCACACTGGTGTGTCTGTGTCTGTGTGTGTGTGTCTGTCTGTGCATTTAAACCCGGTCTCCTCCCTCCCTCTCTAGCTTCCTGAAGCTCTACACCACCATGCCAGTGGCCAAGCTGGCCGGCTTCCTGGACATGTCCGAGCAGGAGTTCCGCATCCAGTTGCTGGTCTTCAAGCACAAGATGAAGAACCTGGTGTGGACCAGCGGCATCTCCGCCCTGGACGGAGAGTTCCAGTCCGCCTCTGAGGTGGACTTCTACATTGACGGGGTGAGTCTCAGCTATCGTATGACCACAGAGACCACAGTACATGGTCAGCTCACAAAGGGGATACCTTGAGATTTGTTCAAGTTTGTGCTGTAGGTTCTCATGAATGGTTTAGTGTTGTGTTTGGTGTGTTGCCATGGGTCAGTTTATTATATGATCACAAAGGTTTCTTGGTGTGTTTTCGAGCTTTCCATGTCACAACTGATATCACATACTGTTTTCTTTCTCAACTCGGATCAGCCAAAAGTGCACAGGACTATGGCAAAATTAAATTGCATTAATTGCAGTTGATTTGTTCAATGCATATTCAGCTGTTTAAATTTCATAATCTTCGTGCAGGATATGATTCACATCGCAGATACCAAGGTGGCCCGTCGCTATGGAGATTTCTTCATCCGACAGATCCACAAGTTTGAAGAGGTAAGTGACAGATCTCTGGTCTTTGTCATCATTGTGATGTGTTTTCGCTAGTATGATTGCATATTTTTATGAAATATGAAATTTATAAAATATACACATACAGGACTCAGTGCCGTAAAATGTGTGTGCTACACACACACACACACACACACACACACACACACACAGTCTCTAACAGTCACAGTCTCAGGACTCAGTGCCGTAAAATGTGTGTGCACACACACACACACACACACACACACACACACAGTCTCTAACACACACAGTCACAGTCTCAGGACATTGTGCCGTAAAATGTGCGTGCTATACACACACACACAGTCTCTACACACACACACACACACACACAGCCTCTCACAGACACACACTCGGTACACATCATATTGAATTTTGTTCTTGTTCCTCCTTCCAGCTGAACCGGACCCTAAAGAAGATGCCTATGAGCGGCAGCTCTACAAGTGCCACTGCCGCCACCCGTTCATGAGTTTGTCCAGCCAATCAGAAGCTGGAATTTTACTAGTTACACATGTCTGACCAACCAATCAGAGCCCATCTTTCTGAACCCCAAAGTCAGACTTTATCAATTTTCCGAGTTCAGATTATGTAACACTTTTTGAATTTACACAGAAAATGGAAATAAATCTGAAGTGGATGAAATGTTTTTGATGTGTTTCTTGATCTTAAATGCTTATACCAAAGTTCTTTTAGGCAAGTCCCTCCACTCGGCGGCCAAATTGCAACGCTTTTTGGGCACTCATCGGGCATCCTATTCGGCGGAAATGCGCATGCGCAAGGCTTCATGACACCAACCTTGCTCCAGCGGCGAGTTCACAACACATGATTGGCACGATGTCTTCACAACACACCATATGATTGGCTCAATGTATTCATATCACACCACTTGTTTGGCTCAATGTATTCATATGTCAACGTTTTGCCGAGGAAGGGGTGGGATATGTATAGACAATGGCCATATTGGCGTTACAAACTAACCCCATGCATTCCTATGGAGGATTTTTTGAGTGCTGTGTCTCATTAGAAAGTCTGCTTATACTTTCTTGTACTACTTTTTGTTGGGGATCACAAGGGGGCGCTATTGTTCCATCATTACAAACTGATCATGTGATCTATGCATCAGATTGCAATGAGACCCAGCCACTGTCCCATAAAATTTAATAGCATGGAGCCTATTAAATATAAATAAATTACTGGACAGGGAGACCGCAAAATGGCAAAGTGTAGACGACTACAATTATGTGTCTTAAAAGAATTATTACTGTCATAAATGCAGTCTGAATGTGATTCTGTTTCAAAGCAGTTGTAAGCGAGACATTACATACTGATGACTTACAACTGACCTGAGGCTAAACAAAGTAGGACCTGACCAATCGGAAACGGGCAGTACAAGCTAGGCCCACCTGTAGGCGAAAAAGTGAAACAGCCATTGGCTTCCAACGTGAAAGTAATTCAAAACGATCTGGATTGTGGTTTACCGTCAGTCAGTGTGATCTGAAAATGATATTGATATATGTGGCTTTTCCAGTAACCTCTTGTGTGAAACCTGAACATTTGTCTCGATCCTTCCTGCACTGTGCGCCCCATGCAAGCTCTTTGTTGTGTCGTCGCATGGAGTTGTAGTCTGTCGCATGGAGCTGAACCTGATATGAGGGCTGGCTACAGACGAGGATATTTCTGCCACAGACAATGCTGTCTGATAGCCTGGGCGTGTTCCCTAAGCAAGGTTTAATATCCTGTCGCTTGGAAGCAATAGTAAGAGGAATGCTGTGGTCAGGGTGACGTTTTAGTTGGCCCCCATCCCAGCGATCTCTGGGCCTGAAGCGTGAAATAACCGTTGCATAATTAGGTTTATTTATCACAGATCGTCCAACAACATTTATCCCCCAAGCTGGTGACAACAGACATTCAATGACAAAAACATAGGACTTACAAAAAACGAGAATATAAAAATAAGACTTAACACAACAGACCTGGCAATTCAACCCAGCTGAGATTCAGAGAGAACCATTACAAGAAAAAAGAAGAAAAATGCACTGACTGATGACATCCAGTTTCACTCAACTCATTTTGGTAAGTCAGCTTTTTTTTCTTCAAAAATATCATTTTTTGTTTTCTTTTTCTCTCTTTTCACTATATTAAAATTGAAAAAAAAAAAAAAAAAAAACACAATGTTCTCTTTTTCTCATCTGACGTGGCAGTGTAAAGTCAGTCGAGTGGGGATTTGATCTGTCCACAGTGCTGGGACTGAAGCTTTTTAATGTAATCTTTTTTAACATAATCTTTTTTTAATTTTTATATGAACACATCTATATAGCTGCTGACTCCAAACCAGGTGTGTCTGATCAAGGCCAGATCCATGTTGGAGCAAGTCACCCACTGTGGAGGCAAAAGGTGGGTCCAAGGAGGTACAGTCCCAACACACAATCCCACCACCCCCTCTGGTCCCCTTTCTGTTGATTAAGACTGCCGTGCTTCTGAGCGGCTCAACTGTGTTTCACTAGAACACACTGTCTTTCTGCGTTGCCACTCTGACTCCAAGGAGCACATTGTCCAAGAGAGTTCAGATTCTTTCGCTCTGACGCAACAAGAGGTCCAGATTGATGTGGTGTGTCAAACAGTGGGTGGTCTGTCTGTACGCAAGTCCTCAGTAGGTCCATGCCTTGGTGAAGATGTGAAGATTTTTCACATGATCCTTTTTGTGCTTATGAAGTGTCTTGCCTCCTGAATGCTCCCTGACAAGAGGGAGGCATGAGAGAGAGTCCTTTTTTATGTGGAGGCTGGTTTGATTTTTTTTTTTTTTTAAATTCTTTTGTTGTTCAGGAAGATCCTTTTTATCCATTTCCCTGAAGGGAACCTCCAACGTTGAGCTTCCTGCTTTAACTCATTCTCCACTTGGATCATCGAGTTTTCCTGTTGTCTCTTTTTTTCCCCCCCAGTTCACATACAAAATACTGCAGTTCACATACTTTTTTAACTTCTATCAATGGCCGTTCGCTGGTCTGAGAGAGCTCTATTTTTAAAATGATAGTTCTTCCCTTCCTGTGCGTGTGTGGATGTATGCAATCCGAGATGCTGAGCCAAAATGAAAGAGAAAACCCCTATTCTCTCTCCGAGAACACTTTGTTTCTCATGCCTCATCAAGAACAGGAGGTCATTCCTATTGAGCCATGGTTACTGACACTCTCATCTCTGTTGACCTGCATGAGAGGAAAGATGTCCATAAGATGTCAGTGCTCTTTAATTCTCCCACTGATTCTCCCTTTAAAATTTGGCTTTGTCTTTTTTTCCCGCCCCAGACAACACATCTCCACACGCTAATGCCCTCCACAGACTACAGTCACCCACTGCTGTTGTCCCCAGTCCAACCCAGCCCTGGACCCAGATGCCTTCAGGGCAGGACATGGGCAGGTTGAGCAGGCGGGGTGTGGCAGCTGGAGGGTGGAGGGCAGCACAGGCGGGCTCTGCTCTGCTCAGCTCAGACCAGCGAGGCCTCGGCTAGTCATAACTCCGTCACCTCCAGTGGGCTCTCGGCTAGCCCGTGGCCGTCCTTGTGCCGGTGCAGCGGCGTGGACTTGGCCGACTCAGTGCTTGTAGCGTTAGCGGCATTTTACAGCAGCGCCCGTCGCCCGCCCGCCCGTTCAGCGTCTCCAGCGAGCGCCCCAGTGCCCGCTGGTCGTCCTCGGGCAGGCTGTTGAGGTCGGAGGTCAGGAGCGTGCCCGTGCTGCCGTGCACCACGTGCACGCCCTCGGGCCCGCGCAGCTCCACCGGGTGCTTGTGCTTGAAGCGAAGCGTGCCGCCGCGTACGCCACCGCCCAGCCGCTCGTCATCGTCCTCATCCAGGTCACTCTGGATCAGCTGAGAGAGGAGATGGACGAGAGAGAGAATAAGAGAAAGAGATCATGAAGAGAGAGAGGGAGTGAGAAAGAGAGGACAATGAACAACAAATCAAGAGAAAGACTATTAAAAAAAAAATATCCATCCACATATGTACAGTTTTTGAGTTAAATTATGCAGTGGAATTTTGGGTGAGAAGAACCCTGAAGGTAAAAGAGAGATGCACAGTAAGCAGGAGGAGCCTTCAGAAGGAGAATAAAGGTTAAGGCGAGGTCTGAGAAGTCTTCAGCTGAGTGGACTGACTGAGACCACACACACACCACACCACACACACACACACCACACACACACACACACACACCCCACCCCACACACACACACACCCAACACTGGGAAACTTTTGAAGAGGTAAAATAGTGGCGTTAGAGGGACAGGAGAGGCAGCCAACCCCAGAGACTGAGCAGTGGAGACACACAACACAGGTGTCTTTGCTCATGGATGAGACCATAGTGAGAAACCTGGAGACAGGTGTGAGCAGCAGGAAGGCAGAGAGCACAGCACAGCTCAGAGTCTCATCTCCCACCTCGGTGACGGACGACTGGTCGCCTTGGCTGGTCGACTTGGTTACCAGCCGTGCGGCAAACAGCTTTTTGAGCCTCAGGTAGTCGTCCAGAACCACATTGAGGAGGGAACCCTGATAGGACAGCAGCGGTTATCCGTTAGGACAGAGATGGTCTTCACAGAGAGCTCAGACAAACCCCATTCACTCCACTGGGCACACTAGCAGTTTACAAACACCATAATAAAATACGCATTTCTTTTTCCCCAGGTTCATGTTAAGTTGACATGTTGGTTCCATGTAAAGGTGCCATTTACAACATACTAAACATGTTTTAAAGATGATAGCTGAATCACTGACTTAGCTAAATCATTAACTTAACTAGTTAACTAGTTTCACATAGATGTCTATAGATCTCTCACATAGATGGCCGAAATTCTCCTTTAAATACGAAAAGATTTTTTTCTCCACCAAACCACCTCGTCTAACCCTCTTTATATCGACATTTACCGGAGCTCTCGTGAGTCCCCATGGCGACGAGCCTCCTGCCGGGAGGGTGGGGCTTAGCGCATGCGCCCAGTGATGTCTCACCTGTCAGTCGCAGGCCATGTCAGGAGGAGCAACACCTGGGCGCTAATGCTAACACCATGCTCACCTATACTCCTGATTTGCGACACCAGGCAGCAGACAGCTTAGGTTTGGGGTTAAGAGTCTCTCTCAGCAGGGAACTAAGCCATTTGAGTCCCCCCGAGGTCCCCCATGGCTATGATAGCCAAGACATGCACACCTGGCGTTCAAGTCTACAAGTGTGAATGTGGTAAACACGCCACACCTGTGTGTGTGTGTGTGTGTGTGTGTGTGTTTTAACATGCATGCAGAGTGCAAAGTGAGTGAGCTGCCTGGGACTGGGCCATTCTACACTCTGACTTATCCAAATATCTGTTCCACTTTCATTACATCTCATTCAGTTAACCAACACATCTGGTTATTTGCGTTGAACACAATAAACATGTCATGTACAATAAGACAGTATTAGCAGTGCACTCTACCAGTCTCTTTGTTAACCATATATGTATGTCAGGAAATATGGTTGTAATTTGTGTTGTACAGTGTGGAATGTACTAATCTAATGGCAGTGTGTGTAGGAGTCCTGTTTGTGTCTCTGTGTGCATGTATGTGTGTGTGTGTGTGTGTGTGTGTGTGTGTGTGTACAGATGCATCTCAAACAATTTGAATATCATGGAAAAGTTAATTTTTTTCTGTAATTTATTTCAAAAAGTAAAACTTTCATATAATGTAGATTCATTACACATAAAGTGAAATATTTCTAGCCTTTTTTTTGTTATACTCTTGATAGTTCTAATCTTGATGATTACGGTTTATAGCTCATGGAAATAAAAAATCCAGAATCTCAAGATATTATAATAAAGAATTTATAATACAGAAATGTCGACCTGAGATGAGTTCTAAAAGCAAAACACACTGAGCCTTTAATCTCTCAGTCTGGGCAGGGCAATGGACTTTTCCAAGATATTCTAATTTTTTTTTTAGATCCACCTGTATGTATGTGTGTGTGTGTGTGTGTGTGTGTGTGTGTGTGTATGTATAGTCTCACCTTAATAGGTCCTTCTCTCATAATCTGACCCAGTTTGGCGATGTTGTCGTACTCCTGAATGGCCGCCCGCAGGTAGCGATCATCTTCTGGCTTTGAGGCCTGTGGCTCACGCCCAAATGTGCCCTAGAGCCACACAGCCACGTGGTCATTGTCGTATATACAACATAAACATGAACATATATTTATGGGTGTATCTTGTCACGTATGGTCGTCAGTGTTCTGTGTCATCTCTGTGTGTGTGTGTGTATCTGTGTGCTCCCTTACATGAGTGCGCGCAGGGCTGTTCCAAAGGTCGGTGATGTCGCTCAGGTCCTCGGGCAGGTCGTCCTCATGTTCTGCCTGTGCTGCCAGCTCCAGGTTCCTGCAGAACGGATCCAGCCACACTGGGTTTGCCCTGTAACACACACACACACACACACATAAGCACACACAGCAACAACACTTGGGCCAGTTTCCTGTTGATGAAGCCTAATCTTAAGAACAGAAATATGGGAAAGCATATGGACACAAACACACAAACAATTACTGTAGAATATTTTATGATATGCTTTCATATCCAAAAGAGGGGATGTCTGCACACTGGGGTCTAGCTCCAAACTTTTTACATTAAAAACAAACAACAGTTCGGACGTGCACACAATCACTTGCTTTCATACCCACACACAAACAGACTACATTGGGAAACGGCTGCTGGCAAGGGCAGGAATTGGATGAGGGATGACTGGACGATCAGGTAAATCGGTTGAGCATGAGATGAGCTACATTTTCCATGAGGGTCCAGACTCACCATCTCTGTGTTTATTTCCAAAGTTAACCATGTGACTGCACATTATCCATAACATATAAACACTCTACTTTGCCATCTTTATGCCTTGACCTAGGCAGGGAAAGCAAATGTATTTTGTACATTTTCAGCATAGATATATCTGAACGTTTCCAGGAAATTGTTGAAATAAAAGAACAAAGAGTTGGTAACCAACTTCCAGTTTCTCCACATTCATAATACTGACTGGTTTGTGACGAAGTGGATAGCCTATAATGTGTTGCTACGTTCTAGAATGAGGCTTAGTCTAAGAAGCAAAATCTGACCTCATTTGGGGTAACTAGAGAACTCTGTGTTGTTGTCTGGAATAATGATAGTGGGGCAGCTCTAAACATGACACGGCTGTCTGGGACCGGACGGCTGTCTGGCAAATGAAGGCTCTCTAGACCTCTGGATTAGTCTGTGCAAGGACAGCATATGATTTCAAAGCAGGCCTGAATTTCCAGCAGGGACATTCCCTGATATAGGATATGGAGACTGAAAGATGGAACTGAGCTGAGGCGGTGTGCATAAGAATGTATGAGGAGACTAGTGTGTGTGTGTGTGAGTGTGTGAGAGAGAGAGAGGTGGGTATCACATGTGTGTCCTGTGTGTGAGAAGTGTCCTACCCCTCAAAGGAGTACTTGTTGGTGTTGGGCATTTCCAGGATGTCCACGAGCCCCGGGTTCCCTAGAGAGCAGGAGGAAAAAACATGTCCTTTAGAAGTCAGAGCACGTCCACACGGACACAGTCTCTCTCTCTCTCTCCTCTCTCTCTCTCTTCTCTCATCTCTCTCTCACGCATACATGCACACACATGCATAAACATGTACTGTCTTATGTCACAAAACACACACACAAGTATGTACGAAAACACATCATTTTACACAGGCACGCACTAAGACATGCACAGTTACACACACACACACACATCCTTGTTTGTCTTCGCTCCTGGACTGCTGAGATAGCAAGGCAGGAGACTCCCCCACAGCAGTGCTCACCTGTGGAGCCGGCCACTATGGCTTTCAGCTTCCGCTTGTGCCTGCAAACAAAGTCAACACGTCAACATTAACCAAACTGTGTGTGTGTGTTTTGTTAAACCTATAGTTCAGCACACATATTTGCTCAACAGCTTACACCATACTGAGAGGAAGTTACAAGACCTACATTAGAGGAACTGGATGTGTGTGCGTGTGAAACGTGTGTGTGTGCGTGTGTATGTTTGTGAAACGTGCAAGTGGAAAGAGTATTTTTGCTTCTGCACTTCTCAGCTAGATCTATCTGGAGATGTGACGTAGATGATAGTGCTGCAAAAATGCCTTCCTGAGTCCCGGCCAAGCGATAGTGATCTAAGATGGGGATTAACGGACTGGGCAATCTGTTCTGCTGGATGTGCCTCGGTCTGTCTCCATTATGCAACCATGCGGAGGCTTACAGATGGATGTGTTTAGGGTCAGGTACTCTCAGTGGTTGAGTTATACAACGGAAGACAAAATGTTGACAGGATGATGTTGACAGGGAACCTTTTCCCATGGCATGAAGAAAGAAAGTTCTGCACTAAGTTAATCAGACAGTTTAAATAGGTAGAACTGAATGTCCTTACACTGTACGGTAGTACCAGTTCATGAAGATGAACAGCATAGCAGCGATGAAGAGCAGCACTGCAAGAACAATAATGGCCATCTGGAAACATGAAAAAGAGGGATCTTTCTTACTGCTTTATTAAAGGCAAAGTCAAAGTCAACTTCATGGTCAATACTATTATATGTACAAGACATATAGAGGAATTGAAATTGCGTTTCTCTCAGGCCCACGGTAGGGTAAAGCAACATCAATAACACAATAATACAGCAGCAATGTAAGAGATCAAAATTACAGCATATGAAAGTACAAAACACTACAAGTATTGGTAACACTTTATAACTACACACAATTCATCATTTATTAAGCCTTTGTCACTTATTAGTTAATGATTTGTTCATCATTAGTAATTTCTTGTTCATACATAATTTATCATTAGTAAAGCATTTGTTCACACAGTTATAAATGGTTTGTTCATTTGTTCAAAAAAATATGTTTGTAAATACATGATTTATCTTAAAAAAATGAAACATCCACTTATAAATGAAATAATTTTCCCATTATAAACCAGTTGCAAACTATTACAAAATGCTTTGTTCATCATTTTTAAAGCATTGCTCCTATGTTAATTCTCATAAATAAAGTATTTGTACACACAGTTATAAATGGTTTGTTCATAATAAGCCTATCTATGTTTATAAATTATTGTCAATACTTAATAAATTATGCAATAATATTTTGTTGATGAAGTAATATTTCCATTATTTAACACATACACATGCACTACTGATTAGTTAGGGTGAGGATACATATTTTATAAACCACTTCCTAATACTATAAATCATGATTAACTCAGGAGTTACAAGTGGTTAGTTAAAGATATTTTGTGAGCTTATCTAAAGTGAGGACTTTATCTGCCTTGCAACGCATTTTCAAATGAGTTGTAAAGATTACATTCACACTCATTCATTTAGCAGACAAGCGACGTACACATGTCAATTAAATTGAAGGCCATTGACACAACAGTTAAAGCCAGGAATCGAACCCCCAACTTTTCAGGCTACTGCATGCTAGTCCAGCTCTTTATCCACTACACTACCTTGGCCCAGATGGAAACACCTACGACTATGCAAGAGTTTCTGTTTTCTTCTACTTCACACTGTTAAGCATTTATTAAACATCTGTAAACTATTATTAAAAACTGTATTCTTCGTTTGTAAAGCATTATTCCTACATTGATTCTCATCTGTAAATCATGTTTACCCACAGTTAAAAATGGTTTGTTCATAGTAAACACGCATATCTATGTTATATTTTTGAATTGACTGTTGTAATACTACTGGGCAGAGGTAGTGTAGTGGATAAGGAGCCAGGTTAGCACGCAGTAACCCATAAAGTTGGGGGTTCAAACCCCGGCGTCCACCAATGTGGCCTTGCCCTTTAATTTCATTGACATGTGTCGCTTTGGGTGAAAGTGCCTGCTAAATGAATAAATGCAAATGTAAACTTTATAACTCATTTGTAAATGTGTTACAAGGCATAAAATGTCCTCACTTTAGATGAGCGCACAAAATATCATTAACTAAGCACTTGTAACTCCTGAGTTAATCATGAATTATAATATTAAGAAGTGGTTTGTAAAATATGTATCCTTACCCTAACTAATCATTAGTACATGTGTAACAACTGTTAAATACTGGAGATATTACTTGATCAAAAACGTATTATTACATCATTTATTAAGTATTAACAATAATGTATAAACATATTTCAGATATAGGCTTATTTATTATGAACAAACAATTTATAACTGTGTGAACAAATGCTTTACTGATGATAAATTATGTATGAACAATAAATTACTAACAATGAACAAACCATTAACTTATGAGTAACAAAGGCTTAATCAATGATGAATTGTGTGTAGCTATTATAAAGTGTTACCACAGTATTTACAATGTTTAAATATATTTACAATGTAGTGCGAATGGAGCGGAAACATTCCCTGCAGAGAAAAGACAGCAGTAGATGTATTAATTTTTTCAAAGTGGCTGGTGTTATTTGTGTGAATGTGTGTATGTGGGGCACACACATACACACACACACACCTGCAGAGTTGTGAGGTCATCTGGGGCCCTGCCGGTCTCGGCCGGTTGGACGTCCAGGACGTTGTAGTTCCTGAACAGGTTTCTCAACTGCTCCATATTCTCATCAATCATCTGGATCACTCTGGGTCAGAATTCAGATTTTTAAACAGCCGCACATTACAATGACACAAGTCTGTGTGGATGTCAGGACATCACAAAGAAACAAAACACACTGCATGAGTAGACTGGGAATGGATGAGATGAAATCGAACCTCTCCACATCCAGAATGCGGTTGGTCTGCTTGTTGACCACGTGGATCAGCATGTCTGTCTGAGCGAAGTTCACACGCCCCTTCTTATCCACATGGAACTGAAACATGGAATAATGTGTAAGTGTAAATACACACACACACAAACACTCTCACACACTCACACACCTGCCTTTAATCTCTTTTTCACTAGTCTTTTTCACTCACATAAAATATGAATGACAAACATCTTCAAACTCATACATATCTCTACCATTTCTCTCTCTTTCTACCTTTCACACTCACATGGAGGGACTGTTATGGATAGCCACAGACATGCACACAGACATACACACAGACCTGGCCACTAACGTAACGAACATGCACACACACACACACACACACACCTGCACATCATCTGTGCTGACGATGGCTCCTGTGATGTTGGACAGAAGATTAACAAACTCCTCTTGGAACAGACGCACACGCTCTGGGGTCTCGTTGATGACGATTTTCACACGCTGGTCATCCCTCAGGATGTAGATGCCCACGTTGGTGATGTCGCTGTGCCCCGCCAGGTCTCGGGCCAACACTTCCACCACAAAGTAACCAGGAGCATAAGCCATGAACAGGTCAAATGTACGGATTATCCCATCCGTTTCACCTGAGAGAGAGAGAGAAAGAGAGAGAGAGCGAGAGGGAGAAGGATAGAGAGAGAGGTTCATATGATGTTTTAGTTCTACTAAACTCTTTATATCAAAAACAGTTCGCCATTAATTGCTTTGAGTAGACCTAAACTGAGGGGAATGGAACAGAACTGAATCAAACGGAGCTGGATTGAGGGAAATAGGCCAGGGCATATGTGGGAAGAGGAAGTAAGAGAAAACAGTACTGAACATTTCATCAAACAGCACGCCAGTGAAATTCTTGTGAAATTTCATTTAGTGTTATCCTTAAGTGACACAGTTTGCAGCTGAACTGGACTTCCTTTGTGATAAAAGGCCAGTTTAACTTCAAATTTTTTAACTTTAAATTTGAGAGAAGCCTAAGGCTGTAAGTGGCATCATTCTACCACCAGGCATCTGAGGCATCTATTGAGAGCATCTAAATAGATACACAGATAGACATACAGACAGAGAGACAGGCAGATAGGCTTATACGCCCAAATGAATGGATCACAGATATTTAAAGCTGCAGACCGATGATGAAGATGTTGCCCATCTCCTCAGAACTGTTGGACTGTAACTTGATGTAGGTGATGGACAGGATATGGTAGAGCACTATGCTGTTGTTCCCAATGTCATTATCCAGCGCCTGCACACGGATCAGGTCTGAGCCCACCTTAGCATCAGCTGCCACTCCTGAGAGAGAATGGGGGCAGTTTATATGAGATCATTTGCATTAGAAAAATAAAAATGACATATTGGAATGACATCTTCCAAAACTTTTTTTTATTTACACTCCACAAATGCAAGAGGACCTCCAAGTGGACCTCCACACATTTCCATTGGTCATACCTGCTGTGTATTCTATCTTAGTGAAGCGTGGTGCCTGGTCGTTGATGTCCTCTAGGTAGATGCGGACCTCTTGGAGAGTGGGGTCCTGGCCCGGGTCTAGAACCCGAGTACGATGTGACCTTTGACCTCTAGGGGGTGTCCAGTTGCGGTTACTGGAGGCCTTGACGATGATGGAATAAACCGGAATATCCTCGCGGTCAAGATCCTTTCTGACACGCAGCACACCTGCTGGGCTCAGTCCAAAGTTGCCCTCAGTGTCTCCCCCTACAGGCCATAAGTTGGATTAACATTAGTACTATTGTGGTGGTGTAAAGGTACATACTACATACTATTATGTAACTGGGGGTGTTTTTGATCCTCAATTTGTCATCATGGAAAAATGAAGATCCTACAAAGATATGGGTTTAGAGAGTAGACTGCTCAATAATGGCACAATAATCATATGGATGCTAAGACCTCAATGTTTATAGGCTCTTTGCTTATACAGCTTTTATAAAGATCTTATAAAGCGGTATCACTTAATAATAACCATCGCTTATGGATGGTAAATAATGGTTGGCAATTTGGTAATGTTTCATAATTCATTTGTAAACCATCTGTAAACATTATTTGAATTGCTATTATAAAGTTGGTTGGAATTTTGCTTAGAATTTATACTTACACAGGAAGCATGTCCCCCAAGTCCGAGATGTGCAGCTAAGTAGCCCAAACAGTACATAGATTCTTTTTGGATAAGTTAATACTGTAACTGTGGGCTATTGTTTAATTTTTGATTTGTATAAAAATTGTATTACTGCTCTGTTTGTTCACTTATCTATCATCTTTTTCATGTCCAATTCTGTTTATATGTGATAAAGTGCTGCAAAAGACTGAAAAGTTTGTTGAAATGTCTGCAGTTGATTATGAAACACAACGCATTTACTAAGCATTAACTAACAACTGTAAACATCACTTGCAATTTTATGATGGCCATCCAAACAATGTTTATAAATCATTTGCGAAGTGTTTATTAACCATTTATAAAGCATTGTAACATTGGTTACAACTTTACAGTAACCATCGAGATAAAGTTATAGATGGTTTACGAACTACCTTTTTCGACGTATTATAATCATCTAAATAATATTTATAGATGGTGTTCAAAGAAATTATTAACTATT
The DNA here is from genome assembly GCF_017589495.1 of Alosa alosa. Taxonomy (NCBI): domain Eukaryota; kingdom Metazoa; phylum Chordata; class Actinopteri; order Clupeiformes; family Clupeidae; genus Alosa; species Alosa alosa. Next base: position 18,726,027 of record NC_063206.1, on the reverse strand, counting down.
ACCAACGTTTTCACTAAACATAACATTGGTAATCTTTAAACTTACTTTAAATATTAACTGTTAAAGAACTATCGACTAACTGTTTTTTTTACAATTCCATAACTACTTACCGGTACTAATGTTTAATGAATTATCTATTTACTGTTTATAAGCAATGGTTATTATTATAAAGTGCTACCCTATTTTTGCCATTTTCCTCAGTGCTGAACTGTAGCATCCGCCACATAAATGGCCATATTATAATATAAGACAAGTCTTAATTATTTTTGTAAAATATAACAGATTTGTTAACTGTTTCTTCATGTGGAATAGGCCTAACTCTCTCACTGTAAAAGTTGCCTTTTCTTTATAATGTACTGTTTAAAAAACCTGGCCAGGTAGTATTAAGCTCTATAAGGTCCGTTTCTCTCTAACCATCTTTATAGTTCGCTAACTATCCTGATGACTATGGGCGTAAGTCAGTAATCCAGGGCGAGTATAGTCAAAACAGACGATAGGGTCTAGAACTGTCACTCACCCTTCCACGCTCACTCTCACCCACTTTTCCTGTTCTGGCCCTATGGCTGCGCTCTCGGAGAATCACATGTTTGCTTTTTAAATGGGACGCGGGAAGAAAGCCGGGAGGAAAGAATGAATGAAGGAACAGGGGTAGAAGGCGATCTGCGCTTCTGATAACCTCCTTTTGATTAATTCATACACTGGATTTATCCTCTTAGTCAGGGGGCCTATATGGTTTCTGTGGGTTTGAAATGTTAATTTTTGGAGAGTGGTTGGACTGTCTTTAGAGGTCACTAAACATGGAGAAAAATTATGTCTCCATTTTTTTTACCTGTTTCAACCCTATTTTTTTGAAATTGTATATTTCACCGTAAATAACACCATAAATTTCGCCTAAATCACTGGCTATGTTGAATAAAGTTCACAAAACAGTTATTTTCAACAGTATGATTGTATGTCAGTATTATGATTGTATGTCAAACAATTAGAGATAAGATCAATGACCAATCAGTTTCACCAAATACACATACTCCATTGCTGAAAGATAGCAAAAACATAACAGAATCACAGATGAGACCTCGAACAACATTTAATTCATTTACATATACACAACATATTAGATCTCACCTTTACAATTTCCTCATCAAAATCTACAACTAGTCTACTAGGCCCTATTCCTACACACCTTCTTAAGACTGCTCTCCCCTTCTTGGATAATGTTTTGCTCTTGATTGTAAATAATTCAATGCTATCAGGGCATGTACCGCAGTCGTTTAAGACATCTGTTATTAAGCTCTCCCTCAAAACATCAATACTGGTCCTTCTGGACCTCAGCGCTGCCTTTGACACCATAGGCTTGAAAATTTGATAGGCATCAGACTCAGCACTTGCTTGGTTTAGATCATACCTTCCTAACCGTCAACAATTTGTACAGGTCCATAATAAACCATCTACCCAGATTATGGTAAAATATGGAGTGCCTCAAGGCTCAGTACTGGGGCCCCTGTTGTTTAGCAGATGATACACAACTATACCTCTCCATAAAACCTGATGAATTAACCCTGTTAGCCAAACTTGACACATGTATAAGAGATATAAAGACATGGATGACGAATAATTTCCTGCTTTTGAACTCAGATAAAACAGAAGTCAAGGTTTTAGGTTCTAAAAATATGAGGAATATCCTATCCACATCACAGGCTACATATAGTGATCTTCCACTGACCTCATCCACAAGTGTTAAAAACCTAGGAGTTTTAATTGACCAGGACCTAGCACTAAATAATCACATAAAACAGATCACCAAAACGTCATTTTACCATTTAAGGAACATTTCAAAGATAAGGAAGTCCTTATCCTTACCAGATACCGAGAAATGAATCCATGCTTTTGTCACCTCAAGGATAAACTATTGCAATGCTATAACACTGGCTGTAATAATACCTGTCTAAAGAGCTTACAGCTTATACAAAATGCAGCTGCTCACACACACACAAAAATATGAACATATTTCCCCCATCCTAGCATCTCTACACTGGCTACCTGTTAAAGGTCATTGACTTCAAAATATTACTTATATCTCTTGGTTGGTTGCCTGCATTGAAAGAGGACACCTCATGAAGACGCTCTTTTGTCTGCTTCTGACAGAAGAAGCACTTATCTATGCTGGCAGCAGCTGCTGCTGAACAAGTGTACAAAGTCCCTCTAGATGGACTTGATGCAGTTGGAGGTGTTGCTGCAGGTTCAGAAGATGGTCTACCACGTCTTTTCTGAAGACACTGAGTCCTGCCTGCTTCACATGATTTCTAGTAGTGAATCTTAGCATGCTGCAGATGCTCACTGTTCCAGGTGGATTTGTAGCAGTTCCTGTGCCAAACTGCTTTGTTCTGTTGTAAAATAACTGCAATGTAACATTGTAATCGTTGGCTGATTTGTGATCACCAATCTCCATACTCTCACATGGGCAAAAACAAGAAATTTGGAATATGTCTGATGGGTCATTCACCAGTCCACACATATCTGCCACTGGATACATAGCCCAAAATCTGTTTCTTTTAGAATATGTGTGCCATCACCTGACTAACAGAAAGACACACCTCAGAATATAACCTAACTAGACTCTGCCACCATGAACTATGAAAATGTGCTTGCTCAAATGTAGAAGCCTAGAAGGTCACTATATCACCAACCATGAAGAACAGAGCACTATGTGCTTCAGGTTATTCGATATTCTAAATTCTATAACTGCCAGCTAAACAGCCAACTGTCACTGCTAGTGTCTCTTTCTCTTTCTTTCTCTTACACACACACACACACACACACACACACACACACACACACACACACACACACACACACACACACACACACACACTCACCTGTCAGTTTGTCTATCTGATCCTTTTACCCTTTCTTTTCTTCACACTTGCATAGGCTACTGTAGGCCTTACAGACTTCAGCTGATACTAGCTATGTAAAAGTCTATTAAACTTGATTTAACAGAGATCTCTGCACTTTGTGCTCTGAATCGGTGTAGACAAGAACTGGCAGAGCAGGCTAGGCCTGGAAGGAATAATTGACTGGTTTTTCCGCATATCCTGGAGATGATTTCGAGGTGAGATCTATCCTTTTTCCTTTTTTTGTGCTTGCAGAGTTTTAAAGACTGTCTTGACACACCCTCGGATTTTTGGATTATTATTGCCGTGGGTTATTTTCATTTTTGGACTGATTGACATTGAAAATACAGAGTTTTTTCCGTTACCTTTTTCGCTCTGTTTAATGGACTGAAACAGCGCTGGTTGCGCGGTTTTTCTTCCTTTTTGGTGTGCCGCGTCGGCGGTGTTTGGACAATTATAGACTCTGGCCTATGGGCTTATCTCTCTCTCTTTCACGTTCTCACCCTCACCAAAGCACTTCAATAAATCTAAGCATGGTAGAGATTATCTGTGAATGTGCGTTTTAATGAACCGATGACGTTAATTTGGTGACAACTCGAGCTGAGCTTGTTACAGAACTTTGAACTTCTTTTAACCTCCTCTTCTTTTGATAATGTGCTACATCACCAAGTCAAATTCCTGTGTACTCTGGTGAATAAAGCGATCCTGAATCCTGAGTTACAGTAATCTCATTCACCAACTATACTCAATTCTAGGTCTAGAAAACAGTCAAGTGGCCCAACTAAAAGCTTTCCTAAGAAAACATGAAGAGTCTTCCTAGGAAATTTCTTAGACTGAGTAGACTATGCCAGAGTGTCCTGACCAGCGATGAAGTAGTAGACGACACCGTTGGAGCCCTCGTCAGCATCCACTGCGCCGGTCACGTTCCCCACCACTGTGCCTGATGAGGAGTGCTCTGGGACAGAGAGGACCTGGTAGGGCAGACTGCCCCTCTGTGACACACACACACACACACACACACATACACACACATTAAGTGGAGTGCAAACGTAGCAACATTTATTTCATATAATAATCCTCATTATTAGTATCTATGCCAGATGTCTAATGTAGAATATATCTACAGTGTTACAATATATGGCGAGAGAAATATGTGATGAAATTCACCCTACTCTCAACTTCTGCACTGTCAATGATTCAGTGTAAGCACATTTTCATATATAAACAGTTTCATATCGCAATAATACCACAGTAATACCTCATTCTCAGACACTGGAAACAGCAGAAAGTTGTAGTTTCAACCATTTCCCAGAACACCCACATATACCAGTACTGTATCATGCATACACACACACACACACACACACACATCCACATGGAGGATTGAAATGAGAGTGCTGGGATCATATATGTGTGTCCCTCCCTGGTCATACCGGCGGCTTGAGGAAGACGGGCTCGTTGTCATCTATGTCGGTCAGGGCCACCTGGAGTGGCTGAGTGGTCTCATATGGCACAGGCTGGCCCTGGTCATAAGCCACTATGATCAGCTGCAGGGCACAAGACGAGCAGTCAGAAACTTAGAGAAAGATGGCAGCAATATCATCTTTGGAGTGTATATTTCAATACAAATACTTATCTGAATTTACTCAGTAAATAAAAGCAAAAGCTGATTGAGTTGAACTCAAACGAGGTAGCACAACTGACCGATATTGACATAACATTAACACATAACCAAGTCCACTACACAGAGTGCAGAGACCTAAGAGTAGTGTGGCAGTACACAAAGGTAACTTCATATACGCAGTTAGAAATTATTGTGTTTTGGTCATCATATTTTCTTGTGTGTATGCATGTGTGTATATACTGTATATATTCTTCACGTCCACATATGTTCTTGTGTGTGTGTGTGTGAGAGAGAGAGAGAGAGAGAGAGAGAGTAAGAGGGAAGACTGACACTGTGCAGGGCTTGTTTCTCTCGGTCCAATTTGACGGCCGTGGTGATAACTCCCGTGATCGGGTCGATGTGGAAGTTCTCCCAGTCCCGGTTGCCTGCGCCTGTCTGCAGGAAAGAGTACCGCACCTCCCCATTCACCCCCTCATCTTCGTCAGTGGCAAACACTTCATACACCACCAGACCTGGGGGCTGCTCCTGTAACACACACACACACACACACACAAACACATCTTTAATCATCCGGCTTCTTTAGCACCTAGCAACACACACACATAGACACCGACACGCACGGTCGCACGCACACACATACACACACACATACCTCCTGGATGTGCATGATGGTGCCGTTAGCGGGTCGGACAAAGACGGGCCTGTTGTTGTTGACGTCGATGACAGTGATGTGGAGGATGGCCGTGCCCCAGAGCGGAGGTCTGCCGTGGTCAGTGGCCACCACCGTCAGGTTAAAACGCTCAAAGGACTGGAGCAGACGCAGCGAGCGCACCACGCCGCTGTCAGGGTGCAGAGAGAACGCGTCTGAAAGGCACAGAGAGAGAGAGAAAGTCACAAAAATACAAGAGGGAAGAAGAAGAGGAAGAGAAGACAAAAAACATTAAAGAGAAAGAAAGGGAACGCATACGAAAACCAAGACAGAGAGCGAAAGAGAAACAGGGTGTAAGAACAGGGGTTAAGAGTGACACAGGGCGTAAGAACAGGGGTTAAGAACAGGGGTTAAGAGTGACACAGGGCGTAAGAACAGGGGTTAAGAACAGGGGTTAAGAGTGACACAGGGCGTAAGAACAGGGGTTAAGAGTGACACAGGGCGTAAGAACAGGGGTTAAGAGTGACGCAGGGTGTAAGAATAAGTACGAGAAGGTGAGAGGTATGGGTGGGAAGCTCGTAACACACTTCCACAGCATTCTTATCACACATTCGCTGCACTGGCATGATCTTTTTCTCCACCTTACATAACTGTACTACACACAACATGAGGAGTCAGGCTGTTGCAGGAAATTTTTTCTTCTGCTGAGGAATGTAGCATTTCTCTCTAGCAAAACTACTTAGGGGTGTTTACTGTGTGCATGCCACCAATGTGTACATGTTTGTGTCCCTCAGTGTAAATTGGGTGTCTATGTATCAATCTGTAATTAGTACATCACATCATGTGTGTGTGTTTGTGCATATGAGTGCATACAAGTGTCTCTGTGTGTGTGTGTGTGTTTGTACTTATTTACATATGTATGAGTGTCTGTGCACATGTGTATATGTGTGTATATATGTGTGTGTGTGTATTTGCATATGTGCGAGTGTGTGTGCAAATGTGTGTGTGTGTGTGTGTGTGTGTGTGTCTGTGTGTGTGTCCTGCTGACCTGCTCCAGGCCCTTGCATACTGTATGTGAGGATGGCGTTCTCTCCCTCATCCAGGTCGGTAGCAGAGAGAGTGATGACAGAGGTTCCACTGGGCTCGTTCTCAAACACACTGGTGCTGAAGACCCGCTCAGAGAACCGTGGATGGAAGTCATTCACATCCAGAACAGTCACCAGAACCTGACAGTGGTACAAAGCATAAGAACACATTACATTAAGCATAACAACAATTAACTAACTTCATTTACTTTTATGGAAGTTCAGTGACATATGGATACTTACTTCATAGAGAGTGATATAACCTCATGGTAACACTTTACACATTCAAACAGTTATAAAGTATCCATAAAGCATAAAGTATTCATAAAGCATCATAATGATTGACATAAGTGTATATGACATGCATTCACTTCTATGTATAAATAGTTGTGTCAATCACTAGCACTACTCATACCTTACAACCCTTTATGGATATATTTATAATGCTCTATTAACACTGACTTTGAGTAAAATATTACCAAAATAACACTGACTTTGAGTAAAATATTACCAAAATAACAGTGACTTTGAGTAATGTATTACCAAAAGACAAGACAGCACAATTTAGCTCACCATATGCGCTCAGTCTGACACACCTGAACTGAGTTTTCCCTGCGTTGGTTCGGAATCCCTCCTGGATTGTCACGGGCAACAGCTGTTAGGGTGTAGTGGTCTTTAGTCTCTCTGTCCAGCGGAGAGAGAATGTAGATAGCGCCCTGATAGAAGCAGGAGGAGGAGAAAGAAGAGTAGCCAGATAATTAGGACAGAGTTGTGGACAACATTAATATTTGTTTAGATCTGTGCATTTGTTTAGTGTCTATTTTACTCTTACTTGATTAAGCATCCCCTAGTTACCGTATTCATAATAACGAAAAGTATACAATAAAGTGTTATGCTTCACACTAACATATGTTTCATAGTGTTTATATTTACTTTCACTATTTACCACGTTATTAAATGCATAAAATCATTTCTGTGTTGCGGTGAGTGTTGAGTTGTGTTGCATGTGAACACTATGGAGGAGCTCACCGTGCTGGGAGTGATGCCAAACTTGCCCTCCCCGTCAACCAGGCTGTATTCGATGACGGAGAAGAGGCCAGAGTCGGCATCCGTAGCACTCACACTCACAATGATGGTGCCTAGAGCTACATCCTCGAACACAGGTTTCTACACACACACACACACACACACACACACACACACACATTTGCACAAAAATTGCATACCCGGAGCCCAGAACCCCAGAAGCTGTAAGACTCACTACTGGAATATTGTGTGACATCAGAGAGCACCTGATCAGGCTCTGACTTCAGACACAGAAGCGTAAGAAGCTACCTGATAAGAGGGCAGTGAGAAAACGGGGTTGTTGTCGTTGACGTCCATAATGCGCAGGTAGACGGGCAGCTCAGCGAAGCGGGGCGGGCTCCCATGGTCCTGAGCGCGAACGGTGAAGTTCAGCCACTGCACCTGTTCATAGTCCACCGTCCGGTTGGCCACGATCTTCCCTGTGGCAGCACATCATAGCAGGACAGGGAAACACACATAAACAGGAAAATAATAACAACAAGTGCACACGTTCATGCTCAGTTCTCCTTACACTTTCAGACCTTACTTATTATTCAAATATTTTTTATCACAATTGATGTGGGAACCATTGATCTAAAATAATTAAGGGACAACCACAGCCTCCCTCCAGCCCTCAGGTACATATTGTGCCTGTAGAGACTTAAAAATGTAGTGGAATAGAGGACTCAATTATTTTGCACAGGTTTTAAGTGTATGCCCATAGATGTAATCTGGTCCATAACTCTTGTTCACTCTCACTGAGAGGAAGTCCTTATGCACATTGCACATCCTTTTGTTTTATGTAAAGTACTGATTATCTATGAGCCTATTACTCAATTTCTGGATCCAGTATCAGACCACCCAGGGTGACCAGACTGCTGCTCTTTTGATTCTGGAGGCCTCCTATAATGTTAATGCTAGCCCAGGCTGAACCAAGGTTGTTAGTGGCCACCTTGTTCTCCAGTTTAGTTTTATAATCTTGTTTTGCCTGAAGAACTTGCATTTCTAGCTCCTTGTTTGTACATATGTTTGCAAGTCAGAAGTGGCTCCCTGAAAAAAACATAATTTATTTTTCTGTATGCTGGACTTTGGATGGTTTGTTGTTGTTTGAGTAGAGTTTGCATAAAACAATCAGGGGCCCTACAGAAAGCCGCATGTGAGCACGGCACATCAACAAACATGTCCAAATCCTAGCCAAATGAGTGTTTACACATTTACCAGCACAGTCCCTGTAGTTATAGCATTCCTGTAGAAAGAGCACATATTCTTCAGGCCGGTCCTTTATGTCCCTTGTCTATGCTTTCTGTTTCTTTAAAACAGTTTTATAAACCCTTTAAATTTGTTCCTAGAGGGTTTCCGGTTGAAATGTTCAAAACCAACGCAGATACTTTAAAATGAAAATGAATTGGACTTTAGTGTAATGCTCTACAACATGTCAATTTTAACATTTCTGTTTTGTTTGTCACCAAGTTTCCATTAGCTCAATGTTGTTTTCTGTGCCACTGGACATGCCGTAGGAACACGTGTTTGTTTCTGCAGTTGGGTATGGGTACTTCACATGGGTAATAAATGCACACAGTTGTGATCCACTGAGCCACATGGAGATAGTGGCAGTAATTGATAAGCCTTTATAGGCTCATAAAAAGGTCTAAAGTCTATATAAAGTTACCACCTCAAAAATATTGCCAAACTCAGAGGGCTGATGTCAAAACATGACTTAGAAAAACTCATTCATGCATTTATCTCCTGCAGGGTTGATTACTGCAATGGACTGTTCACAGGCCTTCCTAAAAAAGACTATTAAACAGCTTCAGGTGATACAAAATGCAGCAGCTAGGACTCTAACAAAAACTAAAAGAACTGACCACATTACTCCAATTCTTAAGTCCTTGCACTGGCTTCCAGTAAGTCACAGAATTGACTTTAAAGCACTATTGCTTGTTTATAAATCAGTAAATGGAGCAGGACCTAAATACTTGTCAGACATGCTTCAGCAGTACACACCTTCTCGTCCTCTCAGGTCCCAGGTGAAAAACCTGCTAGTAAAACCTACAGTTAGAACTAAACATGGTGAAGCAGCTTTTTAGCTGCTATCTTGGCTCAGCTGTGGAACCAACTTTGGATGACATTAAAAAGGCCCCAACTGTAGCCAGTTTTAAATCTAGACTTAAGACCAAACTGTTCTCAGATGCTTTCTGCTAACTGTGCCGAAGTTACAAATTCTGAATCTGCCTTGATAATTATTCTACTTTGTCTTTTATTACTTTTTTTTTACTACTTTTTGCCTTTGTTTTATGTTTTTTTTTATTATGATCTTTACCTTTTAACTATTCTTTGACTATATTGCCCTTCTATGCTTTTATTTGTTTTTATTGTTTGGTTTTGTTTATGTAAAGCACATTGAATGACCTCTGTGTATGAAATGTGCTATATAAATAAACTTGACTTGACTTGACTTGACTATATCGCACATAGACATATGTGACGGATATTGGCAGGTCTTAGACCCCGCCCTGTTTGGTGTGCCTGTTCTCTCTACCGCTCTTTCTCTATTCCTGTTGAGCAGGTGTTGGTGCTCAGGTGTGCCTGATTGGCAGGACTATAAATCGCCTGTATCCACAACAGCCAGGGGAGGCTTCCTCCTCCTGGCATTTGGTTTTCGTTGTCCTTTGGCTGTTAAACCCCTAGACTGATTTTGCATGACACTTTTGGTTTCCTTCCATTATACTGACTTGCACCACACCACGTTATCATTTAGTCTCTGTTAAATTTACCTTTAATTAATAAATTATTTTGATTATTATGGAATCAGCGTGTGGCCTCCCCATTCATGTTTCATGCATCGAGCCAGCATGTCACACATATCATCCAGTAACTGTCCTTAAAAGCTACACTAAAACATGTTCACTTTCTTAAACTTAAACTGTGAACATGTTCACTTTCCAAAACGTGTTCACAGTAAAACTGTCTTACTTGCTGTGTTACTAAATAACTGAAGACTATAATGATCCCATGACCGGAGGTTAATATATAATCTTTCAAACTGACCAGACAACAATTTGAATACTTTCAATTTTGACAAACAACCAGGACAACTCAATACTTTAGGCAGTCATAACGCCAGATGTGATGCTCAGTAGTGTAGCTGCTGACCTGTGGAGGGGTCCTCTAGCCTCAGGTAGTCCCCACGGGGCAGGTGCAGCAGCTGATAGATCACCTGCCCGTTGGGGCCTTTATCAGGGTCCACAGCCGACACGGACAGCAGCGTGGTGCCAGGTTGAGCCCCTTCTAGAATCTTCTCGGAGAAGTTTGCCACGCCAAAGGGCCGGAAACGTGGAGCATTGTCATTGACGTCGAGCACGTTGACCGTCAGCCTGGCTGTCATTGGGCAGGTTAGGTTAGGGTGGGGTGGGGTGGGGTGGGGGAGGGGGTGCAGGAGAAAAGTTGGAGGATGCTGAACTAAAATTAAACTCAGCCATTTAGGGTTACAGATTACGGATTTAGATTGTTTCAGGATTTCAACAACATTTCAAGTCATTTTCTCAACATAAAAATGTAATCTTAATGGATACGTACACTTGTGTGCATGAGAGGAAGCTGTGTGTATGATCTTACCATTGGGAACACTGACTGACTGGTCAATGACATCACTAGCATTGTCATGGACAGAAACAATGATGTCGAAGGTGGCAACGAGCTCCCTGTTCAAAGGGTTACGCACAAACACAGAG
>NC_063206.1:18694979-18709979 GCF_017589495.1 Alosa alosa | reverse complement strand
ACGCGAGCAATATGTTTTTGTTGTTATGTAACAGGGTGCGAATAGCCCAGTTGTGTGGCCAAGGCTATTCGTACCCCTGGTACGAATAGACACTCCGTATAATTACCTCACTTACTTACTCTCTCTCTCACATACACACACACACACGTGTGAGCATGTACGTACACGCAGATGCACACACATACACACAGAACGAGAGAGAGTCAAACTCACTCTTGAGGTCTCCTGCGGTGATGGTGTACTCCACCTTGCCGTTGAGGCCCGAGTCCTCATCAGTGGCCTTGACCGTCCACACACGGGGCCCCGGCTGGCCCTCAGTGATCTCAAAGGGCCCCTCAAAGGACTTTGGGAACGTGGGGGTCACATCGTTCACATCCAGCACATTCACCAACACCTGGTCAACGCAACACACAGTCACATGGAGCTGAATGAGGACTCAGTACACAGACTGTCAGTTCTGAATGCTATGACTGTGTTGTCATAGTTAATGCTATGCTATGACCTTGTTGTCATAGTGTGTGTGTGTGTGTGTGCACGCAAAACTAACCGTGGTACTAGATGTCAGTCTGAGTTGTGGGAAAGGACACTGGTCTGTCGCAGTCACAACCAGTGTGTAGCGTCCATTACTGACTTCGTAGTCCAACTCTTTGACTGCAACAATCCTTCCCTGGATCCAATTCAGCACAAAGAAATTCCCTCAGATCTTAGACTTCATATATATCTTCTACTAAAGATGAGACAACCAACTCCCATCTTTTTGAAGGACAAAATTGCAAGAGTCTGGTGTCACATCAATTTCTCAAAGTAGGCAATCATGTAAGCTCAATGTTGAAATACTTGAACTTTACAATTAGTTCTAATAACATTGCAGATCTTAGCAGGTATGTTATAAACATCTCACCGTTTTACCGGCTTACCGTTACGTTATTGATGTGAAACGTCTGACCAAGATTGCCCTGGGTGATGGCATAACGAAGGGTTCCATTGAGCTTCTCATCTGGGTCGATGGCTGTTACCGTGGCAATAGTGGCCCCGACTGTGTGAGGCCCTTCACTCAGCACAGTCACATACTCCTTCTCTGGAAACTCAGGTGCGTTGTCATTCTCATCCACAACATGCACCCACACTGTGGTAGATGTCTTAGAGGGACATAAGGAGGAAAAGAAAAGAGAATAATATGGACTCTTTTGGTAAAGAAAATAACCATTTGTTCTGACTGGTAGCGGTCTCTACTTCAGTGAAGACCTGTCTTAGACGTGTCTTTCTGCCATTATTACCCTGTGATAAGATGTTTGTTTCCAAAGAGGGAATAAAGCCTGCCTACAGACATGACAAAAAGGAAACAAACCTACGGTGGGGGAAAAAAAGTATTGAACTAGTACATTTTGTTTTCAATAAAAATATTTCCGATGAAGCTATTCACATTCAATTTTCACCAGATATTATTATTAACTCAGCAAATCCACAAATATAAAGAATTTACAACATTAAAGTCCATAACTAAAGTTGTGTATAGTAAAGGGAAATAAAGTAAAAGTGAAATGAAAGGAAAAAAGTGAAAGGAAAAAAGTATTGAACACGGTAAGAAAAAGCAGTAAACCAAGACAAGGAATGGCAAGGCACCAGCAGAAGTCTTTAAGTAGTTAGAAAGTAATTATACCACCTCTCTGTGCAAATTAGTATCAGCGGGGTTAGTACATATTGATGGGCTATAAAAAGATTTTTCGTTACTAAGGTGTCACACAAGAAACTTTGGTAACTGAATACAGATGTATTTCCGCAAGTGGAAGGAATATCATCCATCATCAACCTGTCACACACAGGAGCTCCTTGCAAGATTTCTGACCAGGGAGTCAGAAAGACAGTCAGAAGACCAGCCCTAGAGCCAAGGACCACTCGGAAAAAGCTTCAGAAAGACTTTGAGGCAGGAGGCACAATTGTTACAGAGAAAACAATAGACAATGCACTCCGCCACCATGGCCTCTAAGCATGCAGACTATTACTAAAGAAAAGGCATGTTGAAGCTTGTTTAAAGTTTGCTACACAACATTTGGACAAGCCTTACTGGAAGAATGTAGTCTTTTAAACGTTTTGGCTGTCATATTATATGCCATGTTTGGAGGGGAAATGGCATTGCACATCACCATAACATATTATACCAACAGTGAAGTTTGGAGGTGGAAGCATCATGGTGTGGGGCTGTTTTTCATCTCATGGTACTGACTTCATAGGTTTTTATCAGGGATATTCTTGCCATCCACCAGGATGATGAGAATGAGATGTAGGTGGACCTTCCAGCAGCACAGATCCAAAGCATACAGCAAAGGATTTCAGAGAAATTGATTTCAGAGACGTTGACTTAAATTCAATATAATTTTTGTGGAAGGAACTAAAGATCAGGATTCACAAGAGCCTTTCCTGGAATCCTCAAGAAGAAAATCTGTTTAGAAGAATGGGCCAAAATCACACATGCATATTGTGACTGATTAGTTTCTTCATACAGGAAATGTTTTGAAGCTGTCATTACAAACCAAGGCTTTTCCACAAAGTATTTAAGAAATTTCAGTTGGCACAATTTTTTTCTTGTGTCATTCCACTTTATTACACATAACTATTCATGAACTTTAATGTTTGGATCAAAGTCTGGTGAAAAATGTCATGTGTATAGCCTGACTGGAAATGTATTTACTGAAAGAAATGTTGACACGTTCAATACTTATTTCCCCACTAGTGCATACAGACGTGAACAAATTTGTTGGTATCCTTGCTTCCGAAGTATCAAAGACTTTTCAAATGTTGCAGCTATTAGCCAATATGTGTCAACAGACATGTTTCATCATCCCGAGGAATTACACTGAAGCAGCACTTCTCTTCTTGTTCTCATAATTGAGTGTGGTTTGCATGTTAAGGCCATAATGAAAGCCTTTCTCTTTTTCACTCTCTAGTAATGGCCAGATTTATTCTTTCTCATACCACTTTGACAGACACCAATCACCTGATGGCTGTGCCCTCCACCATTTACACTGAAGCTTGACAGGAAACCTGAAAGTGAATATTCTCATCTATGTAGGCCCAGTTTTTTCTCTCAGTATTTTGCATGCCCCAGATACAGTATAATCTCAATGGGTACACAACAAGATGAGTTGTTTGTGAGGGCTATTATGCAAAACACAGATGCTACCCAGAGGTAAACAGCCCCAACAGGATTTGGCTGAGCACTTTTGATATGTGTGTTTCATGTCCTATTTATCTGTTAACTCAACACTATCAGCTATCTAACATTTGAGCCACATACACACACACACATTTACTGTATGTGAAACAAGTTGATAGTTATGAGTAATATAGGCAAACAAGTTCTCAACAGTGCTCATCTCCCCGTCATCAAGAACTCTTGCGTGTGTTTAATTAGATGTGTGACCCACCCAGGCCTCTGATTCACAGGGGAAAGAACGTTGGGTCAAGCCTCAGGGGCCTGGACCCCCTCCGTCACTGAGACAGGAACGTCCTTGAGGCTACATTCTGCTGGAACTTGTGGTACTTTGTTTATGCTGTGACCCATCCCATCACGTGACAGGGATAACTAGTGTTGTTGATGTTGTGCTGAAAAGGATGCTTAAGTTGGGCTGTGATGACGCCAGAACTGAAGCTTGACGAGATGTGGAGAGGTTTTGAACACAACTTTGCATTTCCTTATGTGCTGTGTGTGTGTGTGTGTGTTGGGCGGGGGCATGGTGTTCCCAAGTTCAAACATTTCTGAACTTGTCAGCTCCACTGACAATGCGAGGTTGTGTTCATCCATGTGTGTGGGATGGCGTGGGGATGTGATGTTTAAAAGCCTACACATGAAAATAGGAGGTTATGTGCATGTTGAATGTAACACACACACACACACACAGTTCAGCATGGCATGGGGAGGGAAGTGTGAGTGAAACTCAAATAAAAATGTACCAGTGTGTGTGTTGGGAGTGTAGGGGGGGAGGGAGACATGTTCCTGATGTTCCTGCCTGACTGGTCGTCAGTATCAGATCCAGCCTGTGCCTCAGGCTACTGCCCTGACAGACTGAATTTCCCAACAAATACAGTGAAAATACAAGGAAGGAATGCAAATGTGTTACCAATATGCCCGCTTATATTGCGCTGAAAGAAAATCAATTTCTAAGATAAATGCTTAAAATCATCTTAAATAATTGAAATTGGCAAATTGCAAAGTTAAATAATCTAATAAACAGCGTATTTATTACAAACTGATGAATACAAAGGAAAGGGTATGCATTTATTTCAGCTAGCCTATATCTCCCTGGATATTTTCAGTATCTTATCTGTAAAAACAACAACCATACCTCACAACAACTTGGAGAAACTTGAGGGTCGAAAGAAAGTGAAAGATAGGCTAATCTATGCACCACAAATTAGCTGCCAGTTGTTATCTAAACTCCCATTTAATTTACATTTTTATTACGGGCTGGGAGGGAGACACTGGCGGCGGCGGAGGGAGGAGTCGCACGTTAACACAGGCTTCGTATCGTAGCCTATCCTGTTGCATTTATGCGCTATGGGCTAGACAATCTACAAACAGTCGAAAAGTTGATTTCAAGAGCCAACATCAAATCTGGTAGCGTGCGGTAGGCTGTATAAAGAGTGTAGAGCCACCGAATTTGTATGCAAGCAGAGCATGCTGCTGCTCATAATAGTCTAACGAAAAGAAGTACAAATAGGCTACATTTACCGTCGGATTTACTGGATTTATTCAAGTTGGTCGCACCAATGGATTTTAGAATTGTTGCAATTCATTTCATTGTGGCTGTCCTGACTCAAGGTAAGGAAATAAACTGCAATGGTCAATAATGCTGAATCTTACTGATATGCTCATCCACAAATAGACGAAAGGTCAGTGGCATGTACAAGCTTGTCAGATGCTCTTTTGTGTCTGTTGTCAAATAAAGCAAGAAGAGCATTTCACCTTTTAACGTGTCACGTCACGCCGGTGTCACATATTTGACACTTTGCCTCTTTGTATTGGCTTCATATTGCTACTTCATCAATTGGTTTTGAACAAAGCTATTTGTGTTAAAGTCAGTATATTTATTAATTCTGGCACCGTGCGGTCATAAGGAAGCATGCTAATGTGCGACACTTTTATATAGCCTAACCTACAAAAATGGGATGTTATTATTATTATTATGAAAAGTAGCCTACTGAGTAGTAGCCTAAAGTGGTCAAATTGTCAGACTTCCTCAAGACGATCGTAACCTAGAGGGTATCTGCCACTTTAATTTCCTGTGTTTCGCCCCAAAATAAACCCTGTTTGGCTTCATGCTTAGGGTGTGCCGACAGAAACACTGACCGACCAAAAAGGGACAAGTGAAATACGCAACATTTAACTCTACATAACTTTAACGACAGGAGTCTATCCACGTTCATGTTTTGAGTCAGTTACCCTGAAACATCTGTCCCCGCGCTCCATTAACTCAGCCCCTTGTGTAGCCTATGTCGCGCCTGAAAGAGCTGGGACAGCTGTTTGGCTATAGATCAGCCTACCAAGTCTTTAATCCTAGTCACATCACACGGCTAGAGTTTCACTAAATGTAGGTTCAGGTTGTGGAACTGATGCGCTATTGTCGAAGGTGACGCGTACACGTAAAGTTCAGGGACGTTTGTAAATTTATATGCATCACATTTCAAAGGGACGTATTCATAAGTGATGGGACACTTTGGTTCAGTCACGTCTCAACAGCGCCACTAAAGTTGTCAAAAAGACTACCTATTTATGTCCCAAAACAGGAAGTATAGGCCTAGTTACTAAACAGAAATCTTCTTTCAGCTCTCACTGTCTGGCCTTAATGGAAAATGCTCAAAATTAAGGAACAGTAGCTTACACTTTGGGAAAAAAAAGCTGATACGGAATATTCCAGAATTTGACCATAATTCAGCATCAGTGCCATTCCATTTCTGGACTGATGCTGAAGTGTAAACAGGCCATGACAGGTTCACAGGACGAAGAGATAAACAATGCTTGCCTTTATTTAATTGCTCCTTCTTATAATTTCTGTTACTGCCTGCTGTAAATGGCATCCTAATGATCATGAGCCTGTTTTGGTCTCTTTGTTTAGACATTTCCTTCCTCTGCGTTCTCACCCCCGCCCCCCTCAAAAAAACAAAACAAAACACTTCCTTGTGCCAATCCATCATGTCTAAACAGGTCAATGTCTTTTTCTGGGTGTATCGATGTTCTGCAGTAACAAAAAGTGAAAGTTCTGGGTATGTTTTTCTGACCTGGGGGGTTGGGTGGTGTGTGGAGCTTGCAAAGCGGTTGGTTCGCCTGACCTTTCGACACAGAGTGATCAGGGACTTGTTTGGTATTATGGAGGGCAGTGTGGAATGGCGCAGTGGGGAAGCTCCTGTTCATATCGGTGTCTCCTCTTCCTCTTCTTGCTCATCTGGCCTTTTGTCAGTCCTGCACACAATCCTTGCTCCGTCCCCTGCTGTTGGTCATTGATCTGCCAACCTGCCCCAAACTCCCCCAAAGGAGGGGGTTAGGCTATAGACTACACCGACCTCCCTGGAGGCGTTACTGAGCACACCTGTACACAAGCACTCTAAGGATGAGCCAAAGATGGAAAGCCTGCCATATGACCTGTTGAACCCTGGTACAATTATTTATTCCTGAAAGCCAATTTATTTTCTCCCAAGATAAGAACATTCCTATCTAGAGAATAACATAACATCAGAACTGAAATGATTCTGAGGGACTGACATGATGCAGCTTCTGATTTGAATGTGTGAATGTGTCAACTGATTTGAATGTGACGGTACTTCCCCTGTGTATTGCCAATGTTACACAGCAATTTTGTGTGGGACATACACTATACCAGAGAGAATTTCCAACCCCTGAAAGGAATTAGGGGTCAAAGAGAGAGAGAGAGAGAGAAAGAAAGAACAGTTTGAAAGAAAACAAGCAGAGACCTTCAGCCAGCCTGTGCCCCCTCTTCTCCCCCGGGAACTGACCTGTCAGAGACTCCCAAGGACTCAAACGTAATTAAAGTCTTTTTTCATCAGCCAGACACATGCTTTGGCTTACACAGGCCTTGCAGAAGACCTTGCATAGTAATTCTCCATTTGCCTCTAGTAACCTTAGTTTGTACAAACAGTCGGTGTTTGGTATTTGTTTGAAAAGCTGCTAATTTGTCTGCATGGGAGATCTGCCAGAAGTGCATGAGATTGTATATCCTGCTGTAGAGCAGAGCTCCTCAAATGACTGCTCAGGAAGTGTGGTCTCCTTTAATGTAACAAATCGCCGAGGCTTTTAACAGTTTGAAAACAGTACGTGGAGGGGGGTTGTGTTTCAAGATAAACAAGTTACATGAACATTACTTCAGATACAGATGCACATGGAGGTGACATTTGGTTTCAGAATGATGTAAATGACTCTGAATGAAACACACGCCAACTCAACCTGTTCACCGAATTGATTAAAGTCATAAAATACCCCCCCAAAAAGACTACAAAGTGCAAGCAGTGTTTTAGAAGGATGCCAAAACTGATCTGAAATAAAAGCAGAAGGCACTAAGGGTGAGAGAGAGGGCCAACGAGGCATTCCAGACCCCCCTGGGCTCGCTGGTCTGTGGGCAGATAAGGTAAGCCAACAGATAAACATTGTCTCCTTTCCCACTGAGGCAAATGGATGGGCCAGGAGAGAGGGAAGAGAGAGAACATGAGAGGAAGAGGGAATCAGCCCTCTACTAACAGTGCATGTCACAGAACCATATATAGTATAACCATTATATATATATATATAAAACAAGAATTATATATGGGCATATATATATATATATAATAATGAATTATATATGGGATATATATAGAGAGAGAGAGAGAGAGAGAGAGAGAGAGAGAGATACTTTTAGTGTGTCTGTACATGTGTATGTGAGGAAGAGTGGAATACATCTACAGAGAAAGAAAACAGGTTATTGGACTGTTTCATTTTGAAGTAGTGAGGCTGGGAGGGGTCTTATTAATACAAGCTTAAACAGCATAAGAAAAAACCTCTCCTCCCTATCGGACACAGCAAGGAATAGGCACTAAACATCACCCTGGTCAGTGACACACACACACTTACCTTGGACTACAGGAATGCCCAACTACTAGACCCGATGTGCACATAGGTTTCATTTTTAGAGATATAATGTTTGGATGTGACAACATGATTTGTCATGAGAGAGAGAGAGAGAGAAAGAGAGAGGTCTGACTAGAGTCTGACATTGGTTCCCATGGGTCTTAATTAGTAGTTGACAAGAAAGGTTCTCATGGCAAGGCCAATGAAATTACACTTTTGCTGAGTGTTACATGTGAAAATCATACATAGTGACACTCATTTCCTGTTGGAAGGCCACAGTAAATTTGTGAACTACGCGTGCAGAGGAAGCGTACGTTTTGCTGATGTTCCACTACCACTCAGACCACAGTGTCTACTAAAGGCCTAGTATATCTGAACAGGCAGACTCTAAAGAGACACAAGAAGGGGGTGACAAACTCAAAAGCCCATAGGAAGCCCCCTCTCTAGTTTTACAAACACAAGCCTGACTGGGGGAGTGAGTATCAGTTACCTCATGCTGTTACCATTAACACCTGTTAATGAGCTGGCTAATCCAAATTAGTTTGTGTGTGTGTTTGTGTGTATATGTGTGTGTGTGTGTGTGTGTGTGTGTGTTTGTGTGGTTAGGAGGTAGAAGTTAGAAGAAACCTCTGGTATGACCCTCCAAAATACACCTTAGTATTTCATACTTAGTACTCATTTTTAGTAAGTCATACAATAGACAAATACATGAAGTCATGGAGAATGACTTTTGCCACTGGGCAGAACATACTGAGCTGGGTTGGCACGTGAAGTGAGGGTTTTCCCCATGCCTATGACTGAGTAGATCCAGTAGGTGGGGAGCCGATCTTCATCAAACTCAAGGAGTCAAATGATAGAGCTGCAAACCTCAGAGAGAAAAACACCCCATCAGCTTTCAGGCATTATGCAAATCCATGCAAAATTACCGATGTGTTGTGTGTGTGTGGGCTGCTGTTGAAACGATGAAAGACTAATTCAGTTGAAGCGGGAACCCGAAACGGCAAGCTTTGCATAAAGGTGAAACCCAGTGAGCGTGACACAAAGATGCCAGATGCCATGCTGGTCAAAAAGTAGTGTAAAACAAGAAAACAGGTACTTTATACACAGTTTGACAATATCCAGCAGATTTTTGGGGGATTTAGAATGTTGTTCTGGCAGTGAGGTTGTACAGTATTCTAGAATTCCATGGCAGTTAAAGAGTTAATGTGATGTGGCAGGAAGACGTTCAGGTCTGCTGGCTTTGGGAGAGTCCTGGTGGACTGTAGGTCTGGACTGACTTGGTGCTCAGAGACCATGTTCCACACCTCTTCCCTTTTCTCTCCTCTCCCTGGTTTTGTCTCTTACTTTGAACCTAACACGAGGTAACAGGTGTGTGTGTGTGTGTGTGTGTGAGTGAGATATATGTGTGTAATGTCTGTGTGTGTATTAAGCTTTGAGGTACATCAAGATTTGTGGGTCACTGCAGCAGACTCACATAACAGAGAGAGGCCTGGGGCCTGTGCCTTAACAAGATTGTGTGTCAGATTTAGCGCTCTCCCGAGAGTCAGTCTCACTGTGTGTGTGTGCGTGAGTGTTTATGATTTCTGTCTATCTGTGTGTTTCTGTGTGAATCTTCATGCATTTGCTGTATGAAGAATAAATGTGTTTGTTTTCAACTTTGATAATATGTCTTTATGAATGTGTGTGTGTGTGTGTGTGACTTCCTTTGCATATCAGTACATGAATGACCTTGTTAGTGCATGAGTGTGTGTGTGTGTGTGTGTGTCAGACAGGGCCAGTGTGTGAAACAGTAGCCAGCTCCAAACTATTGTTCCTCTGTTAGGTGGGCTCTGCCAGAGGGGTCACAGTTACAGTTCATCACACTCCCTGGATTTCCTATTGCTCTTCCTGACATTCACACACACACACACACACACACACACACACACACACACACACACACACACACACACACACACACACACACACAAACACATACACACACAAACACACGCAGTGACCAAACCAGGATGGGTTGTGTGGGGGTCATAGACTGGTTGACTGCTGTATTTCTAAGCAGTTTTATCTGGGTCAGGCCCTCAGAACTATTACAGCACGACACATGCCTCTAACAGCTGGACTCTCTAGTGACATTTTGTCTGTATATGTGTGTGTGTGTGTGTGTGTGTGTGTGTGTGTGTGTGTGTGTGTGTGATAGAAACTGTAATAATTCAAGACAAAGAGAGGGTTAGAGAAATACAGAGAGAGAGAGAGAGAGAGAGAGAGAGAGAGAGAAGGAAGGAAGTCCACTTCTAATGCTCTGGCCTTACTGTACTATCTTGTTCTGCCACTCTGCTTCTCTCGTGCTCATACATGACCTACAGTACCAATGTCTGCCTTCCATGCACATATACAGAAAAAAACATTAACATATGTCACATGCACACACACACACACACACACACACACACACACACACACACACACACACACAGACATACACTCACACACACACACAGACATACACTCACACATGCACACACACACACACACAGACACACACACACAGACATACACTCACACATGCACACACACACACACAGAGACATACACTCACACACGCACACACAGACATACACTCACACATGCACACACACACACACAGAGATACACACACACACACACACACAGACATACACACACACAGAGACATACACTCACACACGCACACACAGACATACACTCACACATGCACACACACACACACAGACATACACTCACACATGCACACACACACACACATAGACATACACTCACACAGGCACACACACAGTGACTTGACTTCAGAGAACAACCTATTTGTGCAGATGGATACAGTAGGTATGCTGATCTTTACATAATGGGTGCAATTTATTTGTGCCTCTGTCAGGATAACAGCTAAGAGCCTTGGTTTGCCCTGAGCTACACTGAAAAGACTGCTTTGTTCAGATCACACACACACACACACACACACTACAAGAATATGCTTTCGTGTGCATTTCACCCTGCACATTTTAGAATCTGTTTGCATTATGTGACAAGAGATAACATCAAAAGTTTTGAAAGCTCGCTTTGTATTGGAACAGAGACAACAGGAACAAGTGTGAGCGAAGGATGATTTAAAGTGTGCACAACCAGCGGCGGAAGATGAAATAGAGGAGGTGGCGGAGGAGGGGGGGAGAAGGAAGTAGTGTTGCAGAGAGGAGGCTACACCAACACTCTCCATATGGTGTGTGTGTGTGTGTGTGTGTGTTTTCGATCAGAGATGCGATTAACGTTGTGTCTTGGGGACCTTTAGGGGCCCTCTTTGGGGAAACAATTAGGGTATGTGGCAAAATGTCAGAAAACAAAGGAAATGCATAACTCATGACTCACTGACTGCCTTTTAACATTTTGACATGTGCCCTTAAATGTGCACTCTGGGGTTTTGAGTGGATGTTTCGTCGGTGCGGAATGTGCTCGAGTTAACCCCTGTGTGCTGATCTCTCTAACCACACAAAGCTGGTGCCCACATGTGAGCTATGCAGGTGATGTGGGCAGGAAACACAAACAGCTGGCGATGAATGTGTACTGTATGTGTGTGTGCGTGTGTGTGTGTGCATGAGTTTGCCTTGCCATGTAGTCAAAGAAGAAGGATGTTTGTGTCAGTCTACTGACACATTGACAGCTGGCTACACAGAACTTCAAGTCTCAAACTTACATTTCAGCCAATTGCTCCTAATATTAAGATTGTTTAATTGCATTAGGTGAGTACTTAGCTTCCAGCCCACGCCATGCACTGGTTCTCATCTATTCTAAAGCACTTTTCAGTTCAGTCAGTGGCTGTCAAGGAAAATGGAGTTTAGACCCACCCCTCTCAGTCCACTGCACCTCTTCTCTGTGTTCTCCTGTTCTTAAGTGAAGGTTCTAGGTTCTAGTTCTCCATATTTTCTTTGGTAAATTGAGAGTCGAATGCTTGTAGAGAAGATGTTGTAGGGATTAGTGATGTATATCACTGATGTTGTTTGTATGTTGTATAGGGATTACTGATGTATATTGTTTGCACTAATGTTGTATTGGGTGTACTGAGGTGAAAACACATGAGCGGCTGATTTAATGATCACATCCTCATCTCCACTTTCTTGTTTTTAGGCAGCTCTTCCATTGGGGTCAATGAGGACGAGGTGCGTCTCACCGCACCCCACCAGCACTACGCCTGCCCCGAGGGTGCCAATGTCACGCTGGTGTGTGAGCAGCATGGGCACCCCCATACGCGGGTGACCAGTTCCACCCGGCCTGGCTCTACACGCCGCACTTGGACCGCCACTGCCAGAAGGGCCAGCACCCTCGCGGCGGCCGGACCCTCCGCGCCAACCGCTCGCTGCCCTTGTCCGCCGCGGGCATTTACATGGTGGAGGGCTCGCGGGTCATGCTCCGTCTGATAGACGTGAGGCTGGGTGACCAGGGCCGCTACTGCTGCCTGGTGGCGGAGAAGCACCACAAGGGCACCCTGCACAGCCACGTGCTCCTCACCGTCGGCCCACGTAAGGGACAGTGTGTGTGTGTGTGTGTGTGTGTGTGTGTGTGTGTTTGTGTGTATATGTGTCCATCAGTGTTGCGCGGGTTTGGTCACAAGCGGCCCGCGGTCGCCCGATATTTTAATCAACCCGACCGCAACTCGGACCGCAAATATTAATTAGGACAAAATTATACCCGACCCGCGATCTGACCCGCTTATTTACAAAATGTGTGCTTTTGGTTATAGCCTGCATACAGTGTGACAGTAGGCCATTTCTGTAAAAAAAACCAAATTTATTTGCGAAACTTTATGCAGTAGAACTACACGCAGTAGGCATGCAGGACATATGTTTGCGCAGGACAGAGAATGAGAATAAGAGCGCAAGCACGCACGCAACCACCAAGGATTAGAACACTAGGATAAGATTTGAAGGCCATGGACATACATCTTTCTTTCGAAAACAGAAATGGTGAGGCAAGGTAGGCAAGAGAGATACATTGCTGGTCAAAACGTTAGCGTAAGAACTGGTTTATAATGCTGAATGAAGCACAAAGCTTTACTAAAGCACATCCACTGTTTAAAGTCACAAACACAACGAACTAAGGTAACTTTTATGCATGCGCGAACCTATACCGGTAGATATGACTGTGTAGTCTGTGCCATAACATTTATTCCTGTAGGCTGCCCGTTTTGGCTGTCATACTTAAATGGCTTCGCAAGAAGTAGGCCTACATAGACCATAAACCATAGTACAAGAAACTTGTACTACTGTCATCTTCTTTAAGAACTTTTCCCAATATTTCCCATAGCCTATATCGCTTTTCCTGAAGGGGTGTCTATTATTTTAACTCGCGTCTTCAGCTTCTTTACTGTTGACTTTACTGTATTGATGCTTTACTGTATTGATGCTAGCTAGCCTTCTCGTGATATTTTAAGTAGGCCTATTTGTAGAAAATATATATTTAATTAATTTTAACTGACCCGCCCGCAAATGACCCGAATATCATTAAAATATTTTGTTTATGACTCATAACCGCGGGTGACTGCGGTCATCCGCGGGCGACCGCTTAATTTCGGGCAGACCGCACAACACTGGTGTCCATGTACAGTATGGAGTGGACGAAAACACATAGGTACATGTTTGGGCTTAACATCTATTTTGTCATTTGGTAAAAAAATGTGTGTGTGAGTGTGAGTGCATGTTGTGGTTTTATTCACTGTAGTCAGACCTTAATTATGTTTTGCATCTAGTATATTCATGTATCTGTTTGGATCCTTGCCATGAAAATACTTATCTCTGCATGCTTGTGTGTGTGCACAGTTACACAAGTATCTGAGCGTGTGTACTGTATGTGTTTGCACTGTATTCACAGTATGTCTGACATGATCAAAGGCCTAGATATGACTCAGTTCAGTAAGCACAAGCATTGCGCTGGCTTTACCCCAGAGAGTGAGCGGGTGAGACCGAGACAGCAGCAGCCCAAAGCAGCCCAGCCCAGAGCAGCCCAGCCTCACTCTGTCTCTGTCTCTCCACAGGGCGCGAGGGAAGCCTGACCTGCACAGAGATGAACACCAACAACAATGACAATGATGGTAAGAGGGTCTCCTCATCTACATGAGTCAGACACTATGAGTGTGTGTGTGTGTGTGAGTGAGAGAGATAACAATAGCAAGTGCTATTGTGTATTGTGTACATACATGGGTGCGATTAGTGTGTGAGTGTGACATGCATCCTGTTTGATCTGTTTGTGTATGTGTGTGTGTTTTCCTTGCAGGCAAAGTTACTGCAGTCTTTGCTACAGCTGCCTGCATCATGGCTTTCCTGTGCCTTCCTCTTATTCTGGTGCTGGTGTACAGACAGAGGCAGACTGCTCAGGCCAACAGACGTGAGTAAAAACACACACACACACACACACACATACCTGTGTTTCAGCATTCATCTGTCACACAGGATGAACACACTCTTTCAGTAATACCTGAAAGCTTTCACATCTCTCTCTCTCTCTCTCTCTCTCTCTCTCTCTCTCTCTCTCTCACACACACACACACACTTCTGTGCAGCTTCCTGCTTGTGGTATGTGACTGCAAGAAAAAACAGTGTAGCTGCAACACAGATATATATGATGTGTGTGTGTGTGTGTGTGTGTGTGTGTGTGTGTGTGTGTGTGTGTGTGTGTGTGTGTGTGTGTGTGTGAGAGAGAGAGAGAGAGAGAGAGAGCGCTCTTGTCTCTGTGTCTATGTGTGGCGCACCCTAACTAAAGTGTTTCTTTCTTTCCTGTCCTTTCCACAGGTGCACATGAACTTGTCCGAATGGACAGGTGAGTTTTTTTTTCACACACACACACACACACACAACATTATTTCTGCT